>NW_006300048.1:3068955-3084027 GCF_000327345.1 Myotis davidii | reverse complement strand
GTGTTTTGTAGACTGGCTGTAGAAGCAAAACATAATTTTTGTTTGCTATTGTTTTTAATCCTCACCTGAGGATATTATTCCATTGATTTTTAGAGAGAGGGAAAGACAGAAATATTGATATGAGGGAAACATCGATTGGTTGCCTCCTGCACTTGCCCTGACTAGGGCCCAGGTCAGAGAGAAGCCTGCAACCGAGGTACATGTCCTTGACTGGAATTGAACCTGAGACCCATTGGTCTGCAGGCCGAAGCTCTATCCACTGAGCCAAACCGGCTAGGGCTGTTCTTGATGCTTATATCTATACTAGTGACCTGGTGCACAGATTCATGTACATTAAAGGAAATTAATTAGAAGGTGGCTGTCAGGGCGGAACTGGGCAAGACGGGCTGGACACACCCTGGAGCCAACCTCCATTGGTCCCTCCCCAGCCGGCCTCACGTGGGGCATCTGCAGAGTGAGCAGGATCCCTTCAGCAGGTGGAGTCCCTCGGCCTGGCCTGCGGGGATTGGGCTGAAACCAGCTCTCCAACATCCCTGGGGTTCCTGGAGTGTGAGAGGGCACTCTGCAAAGTTGCTGCATTGAGTGTCTGCCCCTTGGTTGTCAGTGTGCGTCATACCTGTTGGCTGATCGGCTGGTCAGCCGGTCGCTTGGCCTTTTATATATATAGATTCTTATTCAGTACGCAAAATGTTTTTATAGATAAGGCTCATAGAGCTCAATTCAGACAGCTCATTGTAAGCAGGATAGGGACTCCTTTTCCTTTTTTTTTTTTTTTTTTTCCTAGACTGAGGGGTTAGATTATTCTTGGGAAATTAGCAAGTAGTCTCTAAGGCCTCATTGTCTTTGTGTCTTCTGTGATCCTACCTAGAGTTGGTGTGTGTGTGTGTGTGTGTGTGTGTGTGTGTGTGTGTGTGTGTTTTAAAACCCTGTTTTCCTATAGCTGGAATTGGAGAAGGCGGCCTCTGCTCCATCTTCTCACCTTCATTTGTGCACTGGGAAGCCATGACCTTTTTTTTGGAAAGTGTGATCAACCAGATGTTTCGAACACTAGATAAAGAAGTAAGTAACTGTTTCCCATGCTGATTGTGTAATAATTTTGATCTTTTTAAAACTGGCAGAGGGATAGGAAAATCTATGGATGTGTATCTCACAGAAGAGGAAACAGATTCAGGAAGGTTAAATAACATTCGAATTCAAGTGGCTAGTATATAGCAGAGCTGACTCAGGTCTCTCTGACTCAAAGCTCTACAATGTTTAGTATTCATTTGAAGGGGATAATATGAGCCTGATACTACAGTGAACCGCAGGTAGGATAACTATTCCAAACCTTAAGCATCTCTTTCAATTTATGGCAGATAGACCAGAATATTCAAGTTTGAGGTCAGTGTCTCTCTTCTCTGAATAATTTTTTAAAAATTTTTATTTATTGATTTGAGAGGGGGAGAGAGGTATCAATTTGTTTTTCCACTTATTTATGCATTCATTGGTTGCTTCTTGTATGTGCCCTAACTGGGGATAGAACCCAAACCTTGGAATACTGGGACGATGTTCTAATCAACTGAGCTACCTGGCCAGCGCCAGATCTTGTTTTTTTATACTTCATATCACCTATCACTCTTATAACATTACCTTATTAGATTAAAATGATTTGATCACTCATTTGGCAATAATTATATTTTAGTGTATTCCAGGTTAGTTATAGACAGAATCTTGAAGAAAGGGGGATATAGCGTGTGTGTTTTTGTGGTTTTTTTAGTGTGTGTGGTTTGTGTTTTTTTTACAAGTGGCATATTAACAAATTAGATCTTAGGGTCATCTGTTTTTATATGGATTCACTTCAGTTTGAAATGATGGCATTCTGAGTTTGTTCTAAAATATAGATGGGAACCCTACTTGTGTCCTATATTTTTCACTATGTTAATCCTTTTTCAAGTTTAGATGGGACCTATGTATTAGTAAGTGTGGCAAATCAAGAAAGCCCTTTATTAAATCAAGGGAAATGACCCTGCTGTTTTCTTTCCTGGCATTTTTTTTAAAAATATATTTTTATTGATTTCAAAGAAGGAGGGCGGGGGAGATAGAAACATCAATGATGAGGGAGAATCATTGATCAGCTGCCTCTTGCACGCCCCCTACTGGGGATCAAGCCTGCAACCTACTCGTGTGCCCTTGACCAGAATCGAACCTGGACCCTTCAGTCCACAGGCCAACACTTTATCCACTGAGCCAAGCTGGCTAGGGCTCCTAGCATTTAAGTTAGGCACCTTGAAAAGGATCCAGATGTATGGGTATGATCCTGCTTGAAGTCAGGGTTTGTCAAGTATTTGTTTTAAGATGTATGAAAGGACTGGCAGTATTGGGGGAAAGGGAAGTACCTGGTTGGTTGTATGTTGGATTTTACAGTAAGTCCTTGAATATGCTGGTATTTGTCAAAATACCAAATACTAGTTGGTTAAAAAGTACAAAAAAAGGTTTGGAATGTATATACAAGAAAGATATGGGCTAGGGACAAAACATAGGTAACAATTAGAAATTCGGTAGGATTCATAACCAATGATGGGGAGAAAAACAAATGGCACTGAATTCTTTTTTCCTCAGGAGAATCCTAGGTGGTAGCATTTAGGTTTGTTAATGACAAAGTAAACCTGAGCCTAAGACCAAAATCAAATGGGTAAGAATGAGCATTCCTAATCAAGAGAGATGAGTGTTTGAAAATATTAAACTATTCACCTACTTGTTAATGAAGCTATGATACATTGTATGTCCCAGGAGCATGCCAGTCCCAGACCTCAGCTTGTTACATTCCCACTCACTGTGTCAGTTTCAGACTTGGCAGAGTATTAGCTAATCTAGTGATTTTGCTCTGTTTCTGCCCTCACTCCCCCTCTCACCCTGGGTCAGTCGGAGCAGATCAGCCTTTATCGTGTGAAAGATTTTGACCAAGAGCTTCTTTGAAAAACTGTCCATCTTGTCCACAGTGCATTGGCTGGGCTTGTATTTCCAGTGGTATGGATCCAAGTGCACTGGGCAGAGCCGTTGGCAGCTTTAGCAGTGGGTTAATGTAAGGAAGAGCTTTGGAGGGGAAAATCACACATTTGGAAGATGAGGATTGGTTTGCCTCAGATAATAAAATATAAAGCTGCAGTAACTTATTTTATTTATTTATGTTTTAAAGCTACAGTGTTTTAAAGCAGTGTAGAACTGGCATTAGACACAGCTCATTTGAGCAAAGTAGCCCAGAAACAACCTGGAGTATATACAAGAAATGAGAGGAATTGGTCATTTAATAATTAGCATTAGGCGCTGGTGGGTTTGGCTTAGTGGTTAGAGCATTGGCCCACCAATTGAAGGATCATGGATTCGATTTCCAGCCATGGGCATGCACTTTGGTTGCAGGGTTCTATCCCCAGTGCCAGTCAGGGTGCAAGTGGAAGGCAGCCAATCCATGTGTGTCTCTCACATCGATGTTTCTCTTCCCTTCCCTCCCCCCACTTCCACTCTCTCTAAAAATCACTGGAAAAAAATATCTTTAGGTGAGGATTAACAACAACAATAACAATAGTAATTAGCATTAGGGAAAATTAACTGTTTAGGGAAAGGTCCCTAAAAGTTCAAAAACAATGAAAGTAATAAAACATTTGATGGTTTTAACTGCATATGTTTTTTAACTTACAAAATAAACTTTTAAAAGGCAAACTTGGAATAGTATCTGCAATAAATATGAATGGGATTGATATCCTTACTCTAAAAAGCTTATCTCTCTTAAACATCACTAATAGAATATAACTGATATCACTTTGGAGAATAATTTGGCAATATATTGTATAGAATAGATTGTAATAGAGCAGTGAAAATCAATTAGGCTTATATGATGAATAAGGATGATTCTCATAAACATAATGTTGACCCAAAACAGCAAGCCACAAAAGTGAATACATTTGAGGTAAAAGTATACAAAAATGAAGGACTCCATGAATATATGAACACCAAATTCAGGATGGCAGCCACCTTATGGCTGGAAAGGAGGTTATGTGCACAGAGCAACCATAATATCAGTAACATCTTCTCTAGTTGTATGGAGGGTCATTAAAGTGTTAGACCGTTTTTAAAGGTCTGGAATATTTAAGTTTTTTGTATAAGTTGATAAAAACACTGGAATCCAATGGAGAAATAGATAAAAGATATCAGATAATATACAGAGGAGAAACTAAAGTAGTTAATAAGTACAGAAAAAATCAACCTCAGTAGTAATTGAAAAAATGCAAATTAAATAAACTTTTGTTTTTCCTAACTAAAGTTTTAGGGAACAAATTCATTGCTGCTGAGAACATGGTAAGAAGGGCACATTAATGGATCAAGAATCAATTGATAAAACCTGTAAAGAAGGGAAGCAGCTTGATTTACATATATTCATAACTTTTGACCCAATGATTCCAGCCACCCCCAAAAGTCTCTTATTCAAGAGAAATAATTGATAATGTAGCCAACATTTTTTTTGCAAAGATATATATTAGCGTTATATACAATGGTGAAGAACTAGAGATACTCTAAATTTCTAATAGTAGGAGATGCTATATCTTTAGGATAGTACATGGTGGCGTATATGACATTTTTTTTTAATCCTCACCTGAGTATATTATTCCACTGATTTTTAGAGAGAGGGAAGACAGAGAAGCATTGATGTGAGAGAAACACATTGGTTGGTTGCCTTCTGCATACACCCTGACCAAGGTCCGGGCCAGGGAGGAGCCTGCAATCGAGGTACATGCCCTTGACTGGAGTTGAACCCAGGACCCTTTGGTCCACAGGCCGACACTCTCTGTCCACTGAGCCAAACCGGCTAGAGCTGAAAAATTTTAATACCATAGAGTGATGCTTTGAATTTTAAGGATTAGAAAGTAGTATACCAAACCATATGTGGCAACTGTCTTATGTATTTATAAACTAGAGTCCGAAGGAAAAGTGGTTATCAGCTGTGTCAATCTCCTTTTCATGTCTGTATTACAGGAAATCCCTGTCCATGATGGAATAGAGCTATTGCAGATAGTCCTGAATTTTGACACTAAGGACCCTCTCATTCTGTCTTGTGTCCTCACTGATGTCTCAGCACTGTTTCCATTTGTCACCTACAGACCAGAGTTCCTGCCCCAGGTCTTCTCTAAGGTAAACTCCATTTGCTTTGTAAACTTTATTTTGGCATTTCTAAGCTAATGTATGTAATTGTTTTTGAAAGTGTGTGAGACAAGTTAATAAACAGACAGCCATTTACTCATTTACCAGATGTTTACTCAGTACTTATTGTGGATCAGGCACCCTGCTAGTAGAAAAGCCTGTCCTTTAAGAGCGCTCTGCTTGGGAGGAAACTCATATAAACAGATGTGCCTATTTGGCATTGCAATTATAGACATGTACATTGGGAAATGGAAAGAGTAGTTAGAGCAGCGGTTCTCGACCTTCCTAATGCCGCGGCTCTTTGATACAGTTCCTCATGTTGTGGTGACCCCCAACCATAACATTATTTTCGTTGCTACTTCATAACTATAATTTTGCTACTGTTATGAATCGTAATGTAAATATCTGATATGCAGGATGTACTTTCATTGTTATAAATTGAACATAATTAAAGCATAGTGATTAATCACAAAAACAATATGTAATTATATATGTGTTTTCTGATGGTCTTAGGCGACCTCTGTGAAAGGGTCGTTTGACCCGCAAAGGGGTCGTGACCCAAAGGTTGAGAACCGATGACCTAAAGGGAGGGATCAGAACGTGCTTTCAGATTGAGAGGGGATTTGTGAGAGGTCAGTATGGATAGTTTTTGAGTTTCCAGTTTAGGTGACTAGGTGAGTAATGGAGTCCCGCCTGAGGGAGAATACTGGATCAGGAGGGAGAGTAGGAGTGAGGAAGAAAAGGGAGTGAATTCTGTTTTGGAATACTATGTTTGAGGTATGTGTACAATAGCTAGGTGGAGAGACCTCACACTAAATTGGCTATTTGAGGTTAAAGGTCTAGACCAGCCGTGGGCAAACTACGGCCCACGGGCCGGATCTGGCCCGTTTGAAATGAATAAAACTAAAAAAAAAAAAAAGACCGTACCCTTTTATGTAATGATGTTTACTTTGAACTTATATTAGTTCACACAAACACTCCATCCATGCTTTTGTTCCGGGCCTCCGGTCCAGTTTAAGAACCCATTGTAGCCCTCGAGTCAAAAAGTTTGCCCACCCCTGGTCTAGACTCTAGAAAATTACAAGCTAGTATTAAGGCATTGTCATTATAGAAGTGTCAAGAGGAGAAGTGAAGCCCTAGGGAAGAGGAGAGGTAGAGTTAGACATGTTCCTCAAGCAAGGAACCCCGGAGATCATCATCATTGGAGGAGGAAGGCAAAGAATGAGAAGCCCCAAAGGGAGAGAGAGAGAGAGAGAGAGAGAGCGCGAGCGAGAGCAAGCCAGAGAAGTGGAGAAAATGTTATGTGACAAAGTCCAGTAGAACTTTGAAAAGGTGTACTCATTTGTTACAACAGAAATGGAGAATTGGAGAATGTCCATTAAGTTTCTAAGTAGACCATTGTTAGAGTGTTACTGCATCATAGTGACTAGGGCAGCAGTCAGGTTGCATTGGGTTAAAGAATAAATGGGATCTTGGCCAGTGTGCCTCAGTTGGTTGAACATCATCCCATGCACCAAAAGGTTGTGGGTTTGATTCCCAGTCAGGGTTCATGCCCGGGTTGTGGGCTCAAGCCCTAGTAGGGGGCATGCAGAAGCAACCTATCGATGTTTTGCTCTCACATCAATGTTGCTCTCTCCCTCCCCCTTTCTTTCTCTCTCAAAAGCAGTGAAAAAGTCTTTGGGGTACAGGGGGAGGGGGGGTGAAAAAGTAAATGGCCTGGTGGCTCAGTTGCTTGGAGTCCTGTAAACCAAAGGTTGTAGGTTCGATCCCTGGTTAGGGCACATCCTTAAGTTGCAGGTTTGATCCCTGGTTGGGGTGTGTACGGGAGGCAACAGGGCCATGTTTCTCTGTCTTCTCTTTCTCACTTTCTCTCTCTCTAAAAATGAATTTAAAACAAAAGTTCTCAGGTGAGAGTTAAAAAATATAAAAGTAAATGGGAAGTTAAGGTGGAGTTAGGGAAGGATGATCACTGAAGTTTTAACAGGGGAGAAGGAAGAGACATCATTGTAGCTGAGTGTGTCTGATGGCATGGATTGTTCTGAGATTCTTTGTAAAGAATCTGGTACGATTGTGAATCTCAAGCCTCTCCTACTTATCTGAGAAAACAAACATCTGAAACTTTGTAATGGCAATTGAAAGCCCTCTCGTTACCATATTGTAACACTTTTGGGATTTTGTTGGGAACTTTGTAACTACTGTTTGAAAGAACTTTACTCAGTTGGTACTGATGAGTGGCCTTTTTCTCCTTCCCCTTAGCTATTTTCGTCTGTCACTTTTGAAACTGTTGAAGAAAGTAAGGTAAGACCATTAATTCAACAAATTCTAACTTCTTGGGAGCAAAAGTATGAATACCTAACATTTAGTCTAATAAGAAGGGTTAGGTACAGGCAGGAGATGGTCATGATAAGGTCTTTTATACTACAGATACTTTAGGGCAAACAGTAGATATATGTATTCATGGTGACTATAAATGTGACTCTTTTATACTCTCACAGTTGTAAAAAATGATTGAATTTGCCTCTGGAGGGAGGTATTTACATGATAATAAGTGGCATCTATAAATTATATTGAAAGTGGCTCTGTGTTTGTTGAATATTTCTTCTCAGGCCCCCAGAACCCGGGCAGTGAGGAATGTAAGAAGACATGCTTGTTCCTCCATCATCAAGATATGTCGAGACTACCCTCAGCTTGTGTTGGTAAGCCACTGAATTTGCTAAGTAGTCACTGAGACCTGTTGAGTTCGGTTATATTTTTTTTGTAAATTCAATTCTATTTATACTCACATAACTAGAAAACAAGGAACTATATCTTTGCTTAGGATAAGCATTTTTTAATTTTTTACTAGATGCCTGGTGCACAAATTTGTGCACAGGTGGGGGCCAGCCCGCCCCAATCAGGGCCGATCGATTTGGGTGGGGGGTGGGGGGGCGGTGGCTGGCCAGCCCTGCCCCCTGGTCGAACTCCCAGTCAAGGGGACAATTTGCATATTAGCCTTTTATTATATAGGATTTTTATTGATTTCAGAGAGGAAGGAAGAGGGAGAGAGATTGAATCATCAATGATGAGAGAGAATCATTGATTGGCTGCTTCCTGCATGCCCCACACTGGGGATCAAGCCCGCAATCTGGACATGTGCCCTTGACTGGAATCGAACCCGGGACCCTTCAGTCCCCAGATTGATGCTCTATCCACTGAGCCAAACCAGCGAGGGCAGGTTAAGCATTCTTGAATAAGTGTCTTGTTCCTCTCCTACTTAGTAGTAGAGTTAAAAATGCAAACTATTCCCTCAGAATAAACAATTTTCCGTATGGATGATACCAAGTTGTTCCCATCAGTGTACACCTCTTTACTGTGTGATGTTCTTACCTGCTACTGCCAGATGGTAGAGCCAGATGTGAACCCCTTTCTTTTTTTAAACATATTTTTATTGATTTCAGAGAGGAAGGGAGGAGGAGGGAGAAAAGAAACATCAATGATGCAAGAGAATCATTGACTGGCTGCGTCCTGCACACCCCCTACTGGGGATCAAGCCCAAAACCCAGGCCTGTGCCCTGACCAGGAATCAAATGGTGACCCCTCGTTCATAGGTCAACACAACCACAGCCACATCGGCCGGGTGAACCCAGTCTTTTTTTTGGAGGGTTTTAAGAAGAAATGTATTACTATTTCACATTACAAAATAACCAGAAATTTCTTCTCTGAACACAAAGCAGTGTACGTGTTTGTGTATGTGTCTGTGTGCGTGTTTGTGTGTGTGTGTAAATAAAACAAGCTGATCTTTGCAAAGATATTGTAAAAGTTGATGTAGAAAAAGACAGATTGTTTTCACAATTGCAGTATGGGAAATTGCAATTACCCCAATACTCAAGACAGTCACCTCTGCCTAAATTGCCTTGCTTGTCCAGGCAAAAGAGCATTATAACTAAATTACTAAGGACAGTCCTATAGGCTTGACCTTCCTGGGGATGCTTTGGTCCTCTTTCCACTTTCCTGAGTGACTCATGTCTCCCTGAAAATCAGACCTTCACCACCTCTAGTTTTTTGTTTTGTTTTGTTTTTTCCCTTTCTGATCTGCAGCCCAATTTTGATATGCTTTATAACCACGTAAAGCAACTCCTCTCCAATGAGCTACTCCTCACACAAATGGAAAAGTGTGCCCTCATGGAAGCCCTGGTTCTAATTAGCAACCAATTCAAGAACTATGAGCGTCAGAAGTTGTTCCTAGAGGAGCTGATGGCACCAGTGGCCAGCATCTGGCTTTCTGAAGACATGCACAGGTAGAGGAGACCCTTTGCCACTGACCGTCACTGCACTCAAGCACCCATTCTATTTTAAGAGCTATGCCCGGTCATGGGGATGTAAAGCACAGCATAGGGAATATAGTCAGTAATACTGTGCCAGTCGGGTGCTAGACTTATGGGGGGAGCACTTTGTAATTAATATAAATGTCTGACCACTATGCTGCACACCTGAAACCTAATACAAACTAATATTGAATGTCAACTGTAATTGACAAGAGAGAGGGAGAGAGAGGGAGCGCTATGTCTGGAGTGGGAGTGTAAGGATATCGAGATGTAATGACACAGTGATATAGGAAGGTCTCTAAAAGCAGCCTGTATTCTAATTGCTAAAAATATCCCCTTGCTAAACAGAGGTGTAGGGAGGGAAAAGAAATGAGTAAAAATGGATTATATGGACATCTCGATTTGGCAGCACGTATACTAAAATTGGAAAGATACAGAGAAGATTAGCATGGCCTCTGGAAAAAAAAAAGAAAGAAAGAAAGTATAGACCATCTTGCCCTGGCCGATGTAGCTTGGTTGGCTGGAGTGTAATCCCATGCACTGAAGGGTTGTGGTTTGATTCTTGGTCAGGGCATCGAGCCACAGTGACATCTGATATGTCTGCGTTGCAGCACCAGTACTTGTAGAGAAGTGAGAACAGCCAGAAATGAGAACATAGTAGGAGCCGCATAGCCACACAGAGTGCCCACATAGCATTTTCAAGCTTGTATTTTTTTTTTTCTAATAAGAGAAAGTTTACTTAGAAAGTTACAGAGGCAGTAGAAGTGAACCAGCTGGGCAGGAAACATGTTAACAGAAGCAGAAGAAGGACCCTTGGAGCTTAGAGAGAAAGGCAAAGATAATGGGCCTGGAGGGAAAGGGGACCGGGCAGGGAAAGGGGCAGGCATGAGAGAGCACACGGGTAAAGAAGAGGGGAAGGTACCATCAAACTTGTATTCTTAAAAGTGTTGCTAATAACACTTAGAAGTGAGAAGAGAAGTTTAAACCTTCAAGTGAAAGCTGACAATGTGATTAAACTCCTCCCATTATAACAACTGTTCATAGCTTATTAGCTCTGTGGAAGAAACTGTCCTTGCTTAAAGTCATGGTACAGCTTGTCTTCCCCCCATCCTTCAGAGTGCTGTCAGATGTTGATGCATTTATTGCCTATGTGGGTGCAGATCGGAAAAGCTGTGACCCTGGCCTGGAGGATTCCTGTGGCTTAAACCGTGCACGAGTGAGTAAACCTCCTCTGGGAATGGGAAGTTGAATTGACCGTGGGTAGGAGTTGGGGTGTTGTCATTTATGTTTTTCCTCTATGGGTTAGAAATCTGGGACTATTCACTTTCCTAAGCTGCTGTTTTCTTTTGTCTTGAATTATTTCTTGTTTTTAAATGTTTTTAATGATTTTTTTGTTGTTAATCCTCACCCGAGGATATTTTTCTTTTCTTTTTCTTTTTTTAAAAAAATATTTTTATTGATTTCAGAGAGGAAGAGAGAGAGAGATAGAAACATAATTGTGAGAGAGACACATTGATTGCTTGCCTCCTGCACATGCCTTGACCAGGACCAGGACTGAGCCTAAAACTGAGGTACATGACCTTGACCAGATTCAAACCCACAATGCTTCAGCACTCTGTCCACTGAGCCAAACCAGCCAGGGCTGGTCTGAATTCCTGAGTTAGTTTCCACAGCAGAGCAGATGGTCCTTCCTTCCTTCCTTCCTTCCTTCCTTCCTTCCTTCCTTCCTTCCTTCCTTTCTATTTTTAGTCACATATTATTTACTGGCAGTACTTTTTAAAAATTTTATTATTATTATTATTGATTTTAGAGAGAGAGGAAGGGAGAGAGAGAGAAACAGAAACATCGTTGTAAGAGAGAAACATTGATCTGTCTCCCACACATGCCCTCACCGGGGACTGAACCCACAACCTGGGTATGTGCCTGACCAGGAATCAAACCCTGACCCTTCTGTGCATGGATGACGCTCCAGTCAACCAAGCTACACCGGCCAGGGCAAGATGGTCTTTTCTTTTTATTTCTTCTTAGGAGCCATGCTAATCTCTGTATTGTTCCAGTTTTAGTATATGTGCTGCTGAAGCGAGCACAAGACGGTCTTTTCTGTTAAGTCATTATTTTGGCTTTAAGGATCTCTAAATAGCTCTGAAGACTGAAGGTATAATGAAGAAGTAGGTCAGCAGGGTGAATCCTTCCTGCCATTGCTCTCTGGCATGTAAAGTCCTAAATGGACTGACTTGCAAACCTGAGATTTTTCAGTTCTTTGCTACTCAAATAAGCATTGTTCTTGGCTCCATTGGGTCAAAAGTTGTATTAATTAACCTGGAAAATTGGTTCAGAGTACTGTGCGTGGGGATTAGGGCAAAGCTGTCAAGGCTTAAGCTGAAGGGTGCTGGGTCAATTCAACAAGATGACATGTTGCCTGTCGAAACACTTTCTTTTGAAGCATGTCCAAGCCACCTTCTCACTGGGGTCCTGTGAGATGATCTCAGCCTTGGAAGGGAGTTTCTAGAGCCTGCCACTGCACTTGACGATGGCAGTGGAAGGTCTTGACCTGAACAGAAGAGCCCTGGCCTGTTAGCTCAGTGGTTAGAGCGTCGGCCTGTGAACCGAAGCGCCATGGGTTTGATTTCCCAGTCAAGTGCATGTACTGAGGTTGCAGGTTCTCCAGCCTCAGTAGAGGCGTGTGCAGGCAACCAATCAATGTGTCTTTCTCATGTCAATGTTTCTCTTTCTCTTCCTCCTCCCTCCCTTCCACTCTCTCTGGAAATCAATGGGAAAAATATTCTCGGGTAAGAATTAAAAAAAGAGAGACAGGGATGTTGGCAGGGGTCTTTTCCTTCTCTCTGATCTCTGTATCACCTTTGCCATAACTTTGCAAATATCTAATAGCACTTTTGTCTTTTCTCCTTTTATGTTTATCTTTCATTTTTGTTTTTCTGTAGATGAGCTTTTGTGTGTATAGCATTCTGGGTGTTGTGAAACGAACTTGCTGGCCCACTGACCTTGAAGAGGCCAAAGCTGGAGGATTTGTAGTGGGTTATTCGCCCACTGGGAATCCAATCTTTCGTAACCCCTGCACAGAACAGATTCTGAAACTTCTTGACAATTTGCTTGCCCTTGTAAGGTGAGTCGGAATAATGTTTCTATGGTTTTTGTTTGTTGTTATTTTTTTACCTTAAGAATCTTAAAAAGTTGAACCTGTCTTATTTCTTCAGATCATGGTGGTAGTAAATGAGGCATGAGGACTCACTTCTTATGAGAGAGAGAAAGAGAGAAACAGGATTTGTTGTTCCACCCGTTTATGCATTCATTCGTTGATGGTTGTCATGTGCCCTGACTGGGTATTGAACTTGCAACCTTGGTATATTGGGATGATGGCTCTAACCAACTGAGCTACCCAGCCAGCATGGCCTTTTTTTAAAAAAAATAACATTAGTTCTGCCCTGGCCAGGCGGCTCAGTTTGTTAGAGCATCGTCCTGTACATCAAAAGGTTGCAGGTTCCATTCCCAGTCAGGGCACATATCTAGGTTGCAGATTTAGTCCCCAATTGGGGTACACACAGGAGGCTACTGATCCGTGTTTCTCTCCCTCTCCTTCCCTCCCTTCCCTTTCTCTCTCTTTCTCTCTCTCTCTCTCTCATCAATAAAAACATATCCTCAGGTTAGGATAAAAGAAATAATAATAACATTAGCTCACTTGCATTGTCTTACATTCCAAGTGAACACATGATGCTAATCCCAAAATGGCTTTTCTCAATTTCAACCTCCTCTGTATTCTACTTTTTTATGCCTCATCCATACTTTTAAACTTGCTAAGTTTTATTTGCTCTAAATTTTTGCCACTAAAGAAATTGTTCATTGGGAGCAGGACAGTTGCTTTCTGTAGTGATGCTTCTCTGGGTGGTATTCAAATGAGCTAATCTGAATTTATCAGCAATGACTCTTGATAGCAAATGGGCCAAACATCCAGTGGCTGATCATGCCAAAGGAAGGCATGATACATGTTCCACCTCCCTTCCCTAGGTGTTTATTTTTCAAAGCTAGGTCCTTAAACCAGCAGCATCAGCTTGTTTGAAATGCAGAATGGGGTCCCACCCCAGACATATTGAATCAGACTCTGTATTATAACAAGATTCCAAAATGGTTCTTGTACACATTAAAGGTTCAGAGTCGCCCTGGCCGGTGTGGCTCAGTTGGTTGAGTGTCGTCCCATGCACCGAAAGGTTGCTGGTTCGATTCCCGGCCAGGGTGCATGCCTGGGAACTAGCTGTGCAGGAGGCAGTCAGTGTTTTTTTGTTCCCCCCCCCCCTTTCTTTTCTTCTCTAAAATATCAATAAAAACCTGATTTTTTAATAAAGGTTCAGAATCACTGTTATAAATTACATGAGCTAATCTACTCACATGGAAGTAGGTCAAGTCTAGGCTTGTTAGTTACTTGATGTATGTTTGATGATTCAGAGATGCTCTCCACAGAGAAAGATAGGCTTTGGATAGAATTCAGTTTTAATTAGCCAAAGCAAAATTCGATGCTTACATCTCAGTACTCCTGAGTTACAGGTTAGGGCTCTGTTACAATGCTTTTTGGCCTCTGATACAGGGTGTAAGAGTGGAGTCTCAACTGAGCAAAACAAATTACTCTTGTCTCAGGGACACACTGCTGGCAACAGACAGCTTAGACCATAAGCTTAAGAATCAAAGGTTTAAAGAGCTTGTTGACGACGGTTTAAAGAGGAGTGTCTGAAAGAGTTGTCACTGTGGATGTGTCTGTGGAAATAGGCAATGTTTTGTTCTGATTTTAAAAGGAGAAAAGAGATTTCCGTAAGGAAGTATGGCTTGCATATTGAGAGGGTAAAATAGCCAAGGAAAGGTTTGCTTCCATACTGATGTTTTTAAAACCAAAAGGTTCTTCAGCGTAGAGAAATGTGAAAGTGATGAAGTCAGATGCAACAGACTCAAAGACCCAGCAGCCTTTTTAGGGCTGTGGCCAGAGTCCATGCAGTGAAAACCCACACCTAGAAACGGTTCATTCCTGGTTGGACGAGGCCACAAGAACAGCATGCTTGTCATCTTGATGTTTTTCTAAGAGTTCAGTGCTTCTGGGAAGTCAGTCAAAAGGTATTTTGAAAATGTTGACTGTAATTAAGGAGCATTTAGGTTCCTTGAGTAGTGTGCAGCTGGAGCTATTAGAGTTTTGTCTCGTTTTTGTAGTAAATTTTATCTTGAAGTATAATATAAAGACAAAGTATCCTATCTAATAAAAGAGAAACATGGTAATTAGCATACAACCACTACCCTTCCCATTGGCTAATCAGGGCGATATGCAAATTAACTGTCAGCCAAGATGGCGGCAGGCAGCCAGGCAGCTTGAAACTAACATGAGGCTTGCTTGCTTCAGTGACGGAGGAAACCAACGTTCCTCGCCTGCCTTGCAGGCCTCTGAGCCTGCAGTTTCAAACATTGTAACAAATATAGAAGCTAAACAAAACCCCAGAAACCTGCTTTCAGCCAGGCAGGATCTCAGAGGTGGAGTTGAAACAGTGTTTCGATTACAGAACCCAAACAAACCAGATACCTGCTTTCAGCATCCCTGAAAGCT
>NW_006300048.1:3051259-3068236 GCF_000327345.1 Myotis davidii | reverse complement strand
CCGCCGCAACCTCCCCATCGCCCCTGCCTTGAGTGTGACAGGGGGCGGTGCCCCAACTCTCCAATCAGCCCTGCTCTGAGCCCGACCAGGGACTGCACCTAGGGATTAGGCCTGCCCTCTGCCACCTGGGAGCAGGCCTAAGCCAGCAGATCGTTATCTCCCGAGGGGTCCCAGACTGCGAGAGGGCACAGGCCGAGCTGAGGGACCCCCCTTTCCCCCGGAGTGCACAAATTTTTGTGCACCGGGCCTCTAGTATATATATATATAATTAAAGGGCACAAATTAAGAGTGCATGTAGGTGGATTTTCACAAGAAACATACATATAATCAGCACCCAGATCAAGAAACAACCTTATCCAATAATTTTTCAAATCATTACCTGCCTCTCAAGGGTACCCCTCATTCTGACATTTAACGTTTGCCTGATTGTTTTAGCTTTAATAAATGGAGTCAGAAGCATGCACTTCTTGTCGGGCTTTTCTTGCTCAATATTACGTGTGTGAGAGTCATCCGTGGTGTTCACATAGTTGTGGTTTGTTCATTCTCATTTCTTGTGTGGTATTCCATTGTGTGAATATGTTGAATCTTATCCGTGTAGCGTTGATGGACTTTGGGGTAGTTTCTAGTGTTTTCTTATTACAAACAATGCTGCTGTTAGCATTCTTGTAAATATCTGTTGGTGTACACGTAATTTCTGTTGAGTTAGAAGTAGAACCCTACATGTAAGAGTAGAATTCCTGTTTTATAAGGTATGCATATTTTCTGTTTACATTGATAGAACCAGATAGTTTTCTCAAGTGGTGTATTAATTAATTTACAATTTGCATTTCCACCAATTGGAGCTGGGAGTTTCAACTCCTTGTCAAATAGTCTGATAAGCAAAAAAGCGTCGTGAGCTCGATTCTGGTCAAGAGCACGTACCTCAGTTGCAGGCTCAACCCCGGGCCCTGGTTGGGGTGTGTGCGGAGGCAAACAATTGATGTATCTCTCTCTTCATCCCCCTCCCGACCACTCTCTTTAAAAATCAATGGAAAAAATATCCTCAGCCCTGACCAGTTTGGCTCAGTGGATGGAGCGTCGGCCTGCGGACTCAAGGGTCCCGGGTTCGATTCTGGTCAAAGGCATGTACCTGGGTTGCGGGCACATCCCCAGTGGGGAGTGTGCAGGAGGCAGCTGATCGATGTTTCTAACTCTCTATCCCTCTCCCTGCCTCTCTGTAAAAAACCAATAAAATATATTTTAAAAAAATATCCTCAGGTGAGGATTAACAAAACAAACAAACAAAAAAAGGTGTTAGAGCTATGCTATCCACTATCTTAGCCACTAACTGTTGTAATTAGTTATTGAGCACTTGAAATGTGGCTAGTTTGAATTGAGATAATCTGTAAGTATAAAGTACACACCACATTTTGAAAACTTATTGCAAAAAAAGAGTGTAAAATAGCTTGTTGATAATTTTTAATGTTAATATGTTGAAATTTTTTTATGCATTGGTTTAAATAAAATATTAATTTAACCTATTTCTTTTCACTTTTTAAGTTTGGCTGGCTAGAAAATTTGTAGTGGTTTACATTGTATTTGTGTTGGATGATGTTGTTTCTAGTGGGTTGGATAGAGGACAGATATGGGGAGCAGAACTCTCCAGTTCTCAAAAAGTACCTTGTCGTCATTATCTGTTTATAATAGCAGCTTTTCTGCTAGTTTGTTACATTGTTTCTGTTTATCTTCTGTATGTTCTGCTGAAATCTTTATGTGTGTGAAGTCTTATTTAGCATAGAGATTATACTCATAGCTGGTGATACTAAAAATATAGGGGTTGGCAAAAGTAGGTTTACAGTTTTGAGAACTCAAAACAGTTTATTCTTTTCTTTTCTTTTTTTAATACATTTTTATTGATTTCAGAGAAGGAAAAGGGAGAGATAGAAACATCAATGAGAGAATCATTGATTAGCTGCCTCCTGCACACCCCTCACTGGGGTTTGAGCCCACAACCTGGGCATGTGCCCTTGACTGGAATCGAACCCAGGACCCCTTAGTCCACAGGTCGATGCTCTAGCCACTGAGCCAAACCAGTTAGGGCTATTCTTGTATTATTATTTATTAATTAGTGTATTATTTATTTGTATTACGACTGTAAACCTACTTTGGCCGACCCCTGTATTTCAAATAAGTACAGATTGATTATCCAAAAGTTAAAACTTTTATTACCTAATTGTCTTTTTCTTTGCTAAGCAGTAACTAGTCCCTCTTAATGTGGAACCACAGAGCTCTAACTTGCCAGTGTGTCAGGAAAGGTGATAGTTCAGGAGCCTGAATATTACTAGGTGTTGTAGATGCCCCTGAACAACTGACCTGGAGTCAGAGGTATCAGAGCAGTATGTACTCTGAGTCCTCCTCTGCTTGTGCATTAGAGGTGCGGCCACTGTGTTGGTACCACCTCTGGAGGAGGAGGAGAATACAAGATTCTGTTGTAGCTCCAGGGACATTTGACATGTGATGCACTAACCCCTCTGTTTTCTAATTTTCTCTTGGGATCACACCACCCTTTAATCAAAGAATAAGAAACAGCCCATCAGCTTTATGTCAAACTTAATTTCTTCAGGAAACTGATGTTATCAGAGATCATTTTATAGTATCAGACATCTTCCACATAAAACTCAATTCAGGAACTAAAAAGATGGCTCATTGCAGTTTTTAAAAGTAAATGGTGCCCTGGGTGATTTTTCTCAGTGATTAGAGAGTCAGTCCGCAGACCGAAGGGCATGTATCTCAGTTGCAGGTTTCATCTCCACATCTCCAGCCCGGTCGGGGCGCGAGCAGGAGGCAGCCAATCGTGTCGCATGTCGATGTTTTTTTCCTCCCCCGCCCCCCTTCTAAAAAAAATCAGTGGAAAAAATATACTCGGGCGGGTGAGGATTAAATAAATATGCTACAACATGAACACACCTTAAGGACATTATGCTAAGTGAAATAAGCTCATCATAAAAAAAGAAATAATTGTTGAAAGAAATTTCAAACCTAAAGAAAGGTTTAAAGAGTTTATTTGAGCCAAGGTTTTGGGGCCAGTCAGGGAAGCAGAATCTGAAAGGATTGAGATATGATGCTCCAAGGAGTAGCAATTTTGCAGTTTATTTTATACATAGAACAGCGGTTCTCAACCTGTGGGTCATGACTCCTTTGGGGGTCGAACGACCCTTTCACAGGGGTCGCCTAAGACCATCGGAAAACACATATATAATTACATATTGTTTTGTGATTAATCACTATGCTTTAATTAGTTCAATTTGTAACAATGAAATTGGTGGTCACCACAACATGAGGAACTGTATTGAAGGGTCGCAGCATTAGGAAGGTTGAGAACCACTGCATTAGAATCATGGAAGATTACATGAAATCCATTGGTGGCAGGTTAAGAGCAGAGAAAGTAAAGCAAGAGAAATCTCTAGGGTTGGATACAAAGTCAAGTGGAGAGATACGTGCTTCTTTTACATTGATGGTGCAGGATACTTAACATTTAACATACATAGTTGACAGAGATATGCAGGTAAAAGATCATAATGAAGAATGTTGGGGTTGTCTGACCATACTGGGGTGTTTATCTTTGGAAGTTTGTAGAAGAGATCATTTTGACATTTTATGTATATTATTCTTGGACAAAAACAATGGACAGAACTTGCCCTGGGTAGAGATTAATCTATCATATATACAGGCCTTAAGACCTGACTTCTTTCCATGATAATCTGTTCAGTTAGGAATTTTTACATGATCAAAGCATCCTGTGTGTTTACTTTCAGTCGTTGGTCTTGTCAGGCTTGCCAGGTAGCTCCGTTTTTGTTCACGTACTGTATGATTTCACTTGTATGAGGTACTTAACGTGGTCAAAATCATAAAAACAAAGTGTAATGATGGTTGCCAGGGGCTCAGGGAAGGGAGGAATGCGGAGTTTTTGCTTAATATGTATAGAGTTTGTTTTAGAAGATGAAAATACTTATGGGGATGTATGGTGGTGGTGATTGCACATGAGTGTGAGTGTATTTATACCACTTAAACTGGACACTTAAAAATGGTAAATTTTGTTATATGATTTTACCACAAGAAAAGTAAAGCCTATTGCAAATGTTAGTGTAAGCAAGTCAGGCCACCGACTGGGAGAAGGTATTTGAAAACCAGGAGTTGCAAAGGACCAGTTTCCAGTAATTCTACCTGTTTACAGAGAAACTGTCACAGGTGTACACAGGGAGACCTCTTTGGAAAAGCTCATTGCTGGGCTCTTTGTATAAGCAAAAGAGTGGAGACAATTAATTAGCTTTTAGTAGGAAGACGGGGAAATAACCTGGAAGTAACTTATTACGTGACATTCTAAAATGTAGTTTACCGTGAGTGTATTATCAAGTGTACATGGTTAGATCTTAGAAAGAATGTTGAGGATTGTGTTTTTTTAATAAGCATGGTCTAAATGTGCATCTTAAATATGTAACCTTGCTACTATCTGTTCTTTTTTGTAGCTTTCTGTATGTTTGAGATGTTTTATAATTAACTTTTAAAAGAAAAATAGGTAGTTGTGCTCTTTGGCTGTAGATTGTTCAGTAGTACCATTGCCGAGGGCAAGAGGGACTACTATAGATAGCAGTAGAGGGTCTATAGACCATAGATGGCAGGTAGAGGGGCTACCCCATAGTTGGCAGGGTAGAGGAGCCTACCAGTGGTCAGCAAACTGCGGCTCGGCAAACCGCGGCTCGCAAGCCACATGCAGCTCTTTGGCCCCTTGAGTGTGGCTCTTCCACAAAATACCGACTTCTGCACATGGGCCACGAAGTTTCAATCGTACTGTATGTGCGTGCCCACACGTGGTATTTTGTGGAAGAGCCACACTCAAGGGGCCAAAGAGCCGCATGTGGCTCATCAGCCACGGTTTGCGGAACACAGAGCTATACCATAGATGGCAGGTAGAGGGGCTATACCAGGTGTGGGCAAACTTTTTGACTCGAGGGCCACAGTGGGTTCTTAAACTGGACCGGAGGGCCGGAACAAAAGCATGGATGGAGTGTTTGTGTGAACTAATATAAATTCAAAGTAAACATCATTACGTAAAAGGGTACAGTCCTTTTTTTTTAGTTTTATTCATTTCAAATGGGCCGGCCCACGGGCCATAGTTTGCCCACGGCTGGGCTATACCCTAGATGGCAGCTAGAGGGCTACTGTAGATGACAGGTAGGTCAGGGCCACAGTACTTCCTGCTTAGTCATACAAAGCCAGTAACTACTCAGGTAAGTCATTTTCGTGGGGAACAGGCACACATTTTGGGAACTGGATGTTCCTCCAGGGGGCTGAAACAACTGTCAGAGCATTGTAGGGTCCATGTTCTTGGAATGGAGACATTTGAAAAATGGGAGCATGTTACCATTCGCTCTGTGTTCCTCCCTGGGCATCTACAATGCCTCTGACATTGCATCCTGTATCACTGGCAGTCAGAAGATGGAGTGCCAAGGCACAGCCTCAAGTTTTAAAGGAATTTGCTTCCTAGCCTCAGACTGTGATATTGTCTAGCTATCAGAATTTGGTTTTCATCTTGATTGCTTTGAGGTTGTGTACTATACAGCTGTACTTAATAGCTTCAAGTCTATTCTCTTTTCCAGGGAAGCGTTTACATGTATATACTGTGTTTTCTCCCCCCTGCCAGGAGTAGGGTGACAGGGAGATTTGTCTATGTGGAAGTGTAGTGTCACTGAATTACAAGGTGAAACCCACTCTTGCCTTCTGCAACAGACTAGGAAAAGTTCATATAGCGTCCTTTTTTTCTTTTAGAACTCACAATACTTTATATGCACCAGAAATGCTAGCCAAAATGGTAGAGCCTTTCACAAAGGCTCTGGATATGCTTGAAGTGGAAAAATCTGCTATTTTAGGTAAGACATCTAGCCTTTTTTTTTTTCCTTGAAGTTCACCTTATCTCTAATGGGCTCCTCAAGCAGCCTCAGTGTGCCGTGTGTCTCCTTCTGGTCATGGCACTACCTTGACCACCCGTTTGTTCAGAAATGCATGTATGGAGTTCCCACAGGGGTTTGCGTCATTGTCTAAGCATACAGAGAAAGTCTTCAGAGGCAGTGTCTCCCCCCTAGCACCCCCACCCCACATTAACCCTCCAGGTAGTGATGTGTGTTAGAGCCTTTAGATTGTAAATAAACCTTGTTTTTTGACCTGAAGTATATTAGTATAATTTTATGCCTTTTATGTATAGGGGAAAAATTATTAAAACAGTTAAGTTTAGATAGCTTTTATCAATAATATGTTATCAAAAAATTTTAAGGAATACTTTCTAAGCCCTGTTTCCTGGATTAGAATGTTGCTTTAACTCATTTTTCCAACTAGCAAATAACTATGCAGTCATAATTGTGACATGTGCTGTGAAGGAAATGATTGAGAGACTGTGTGTTGGGGAGGAGTCAGAAGATTGACCCCCAGTGGAGACTTGAAGGATGTGTAAGAGGTACCAAGAGGAGAAGCTGAGCATTCTGGGCAAACAGATACAAGGTGCTAAGGCATGCAGGAAAGAGCTTGGTGTGTCCAGGAAATAGAGGGCTGACTCATATGGCTGGAACAAGAGAGAGCAAGGCCCTGATGGTTAGAACTGAGAGCTGGAGACATCCATAGTTGTCTAAACCTTGTGCCTGTCTCTGAAGCTTTGTCACTACCTCCACAGTATCTCTTCGTTCCCAGCCATAACCTTGGGCCCAGCTGTGGATAAGCAATCCAGTTAGCATGTTAACGAGAGGAAGGGTGTTAGTTGGCCTTTCCAGAGCTTATGTCTGTCTTGGCCTACATGGTCCTGGGCCATTTCCTTTGGCACCACTACACATAAGTTCCATGTTGCAGAAACCACTAAAAATAAAACTGCCAAGAAATGTTTTGCCATTATAAAAAGTAGGTGTTGCTTCACACACACAGACACACACACACACACACACACACACACCCTTGCATTCAGTTATTCACATTAAACCAGGAACTCCTACTATAGGAATATATGGCCAACCAAAACATACTAGAATGGACAAACAGTTCCTTCTGGCAGCTTCCAACCATGAGCAAGACTTGACATATAAAATAACCTCTGATTAGAAGTATATAAGGCAATTATTATACCTAGGTAAGTGGTTTTCATGTTGATCTGTTGTTATCTTGGGCTTTGCATAAAATTTAGCTTGAAAAAGAGGTTCCACACTTAAAAAGGGAGGCCCCCCTTCCTTACAGAGAGATCATTTTGAGTTGTCATTGTGTGTTTTGGTACAAGTCCCATCTGGAGAAACCCAAGCAAAAGTTGGAGTATCCAGGTCTAGTCTCGAGTCCTGGGTCCTTAAATAGCTTTCACCTTTTCCTACCAAGACAGTAGAGCTCTTGGCACCTCCAGCTGGTAGAAGACTTGGCCAGCTACTTGGCATTTATAACGCTCCCCACTCCCCACCCCCACCCCCAAACCACACCTGCCTGTGATCGCACTGTGTGGGGAAGTTGAGACTCGGCAGTGGGGCAGCGTGCGCCTGACCTGTGTTTCTCTATAGGATTACCGCAGCCTCTCTTGGAACTGAATGACTCTCCTGTTTACAAAACGGTCTTGGAAAGAATGCAGCGCTTCTTCTGCACCCTCTATGAGAACTGGTAATGAGCCAATGCAGCCTCCACATTCTCTTCCTAGGCATGTGTTGTGTAGCATGGCCATGGTTGGACTTTAGATCTAGAATTAGAGCCAGGAAAGATGAGGCAAAATTTTGACAAGGAACTAATTCTAGTGTCAAGTCAAAATGAACAGTTTCCTTACATCTGCTCTTTTATAATTGTCTCATGTGCCTCAGCCCTAGCTGTGACTTGATAGTTTACTAGTATGTCCAACATGTCTGTTTCCGATACATAAAATGATGAGACCAAAGCAGAAGATAGAGTGGAGAGGATGCATTTTCTCAGCCCTCACAATGCAAAGCCTGCCTTTATGGGACACTGGGAGGTGGCCGGCCAGATTTTGCACTCAGGTCCGAGGTGTGGGGCGCGGAGGTAACTGGCGCTCTGTACACTGCCACGGCCTCGGCCTCACTGACCCAGGGCTCTGATCAGCCAAGCTAACAGGCTCTCCATTGTCAGTCTGTATTACTTAGGGAATAATGAAGGCCACTGTTGATACTGGGTACCAAAGGATGCCAACCACTGGCTTTCAAAAGATGCTGAACCTGCTAGCAAGAAGTTTCCTTAAGAGTGGGAGGCAACGGGTGTTATTTTCACTGTTAATAAAAGATTAAGTCCACATCTTTGAAGTACACTAATTATGTTAAAGTTCTCTTAAGGAGTAAATATAATTGCTCTTCTAGCTGAGAAGTCTTATTGTAGACTAGAAGTCTCTGTACCAAAAATCCATGGCATAGCGATTTCCCAGGGCAGTCGGGCTGGCAGTAGTAGATATTGACTGTGTCATTGCCTATTATTTCCCTTACAGTTTCCATATCCTGGGGAAGGCAGGCCCTTCCATGCAGCAGGACTTTTACAGCGTGGAGCACCTGGCTACCCAGCTCCTCAGCTCAGCCTTCGTCAATTTGAACAATATTCCTGACTACCGACTCAGACCCATGCTTCATATCCTTTCAAAGCCCTAGCTAACCCAGAAGCTACAGGAACAGTTCATAGGCACCAGAGGAGGCAGAGCTGAGCTGCATGGAATAGATGGACTCTTATATCTAAGTATATAATAACCATGCTAAAAGGACAAGAAGACTGTCCGGCTGGTTGGCTCGGTTGAGCATCATCCCGTTCACCAAAAAAGTTGCAGGTTCGATTCCCACTCAGGGCACATACCTAGGTTTCGGATTTGATTCCTGGTCAGGGCACATATGGGAGGCAACCAATCAATGTTTCTCTCACACATCAATGTTTCTTCCTCCCTCCTTGTCACTCCCTCTCTCTCCTTCTCCCTTCCTCTTTCTCTAAAATCAATAAAAATATCCTTCGGTGCCCTAGCCAATTTGGCTCAATGGTAGAGCATCAGCCTGTGGACCAAAGGGTCCCAGATTCTATTCTAGTCAAGGGCATATACCTTGGTTGCAGGCTCCTCCCCACCCGGGCCCTGGTCAGGGCACATGCAGGAGGCAACCAATTGATGTGTTTCTCTCACATCAATGTTTCTGTTTTTCCCTCTCTCCCACTCTAAAAATCAATGGGAAAATATCGTTTGATGAGGATTAACAAAAATATTTATATATACTAGTGGCCCAGTGCACGGATTCATGCACATTGAAAGGAAATTAATTAGAAGAAATACTTTACTAGTAATGTCGCCATTTGCCCTTTATAATAGCAGTGTCAACCAAATTCATGATTGACAATGACAGATCAAAACACGTGTGATTGGCGCCAGTGAGAGCTTTATATGTATTGCACATGCATGCAATTTATTTTTAAATTGCCAGTGCGCATCATATGAGATAGCTGGTCGGTCGGTCGGACATATGGTCAGTCACTTTGCCTTTTATATATATAGATAATGTTTTCGTGAGGATTGAAGAAAAAAAAAAAAAGGACAGGAAGATTGAAGTAAATAATGGGAAGGCAGTCCAGGGGGCCTTGAAAGCTCTTGCTAGGCACAAATCCTTACCATGCCACCTTTTTTTTTTTTTTTTTAATTGATTTCCGGGAGGAAGGGAAAGGGAGAGAGAGAGAAACATCAATGATGAGAGAATCATTGATTGGCTGCCTTCTGCATGCCCCCTACCGGGGATCGAGCCAGCAACCTGGGCATATGCCCTTGACCGGAATCAAACCCGGGACCCTTCAGTCTGCAGGCCAATGCTCTATCCACTGAGCCAAACCAGCTAGGGCTACCGTCTCACTTTCATCCTTTTTGTATATTTTGTCAGGTGCTTCCTCTTTGAAATTGCACTCGTACTTCATTGTCATTTGAATTTTTTTTTATCTTTTGTTTAGTATCTTTTTTCCCTGCGTTATAAGGAGAATAGTGAAAGAGAGTTTATCGCAAGAATGTCCCTCCTATTTTTCGCCCTACTTTCAGACAACTCAGTGTCTATAAAGTACAGCCTGGTAGAAAGGACAGTGACACTAAATATATCATGGAAATGAGTATCCATGCAGCGTAGGATTTTCAGAAAAGAGCCTGAAGATGAGGATGTTCTTGGCATCTTGCAAGTCCTTTGTTGGCTGACTCTGCCCAGGGATTCAATCTGTTGCCTGACACATAAGGTGCTTTAGAATGAGAAGGCATGTGCTCACGTACTAAAGCTTCTTAACCTGCTGTGGCATGGGTCTTTGTGAAGCCTCTGGTGCTCTTCTGCCCCCCAGAGCACTATGAAGCCCTGGTGTCTCCCATCCTCGGACCTCTGTTCACCTACCTCCACATGGTAAGAGATTGGTCAGGAAAGGTGCGTGCCTCTCAGGAGTCTTGCAAGTCAGGAGCTTCTGGAAGTGTTTCCTAGCCTTACCAGGATGTCTGTGCAACCAGCTCGTCCTTGCTACAGTGGACTAAGCAGCCCCCCAAGAACTAAACTGGTTTAATTGCCCACAAAACACCTGCAGAGTCAGCGTCTGCTCCTAACTTCCTGTTACCTGAGGAAAGGTGATCAGAGGACTGCCTCCCCTGGTTCTTGTTTCTCTGACTCTGGAATTAAGCAAGGGACCAGCTGGGTAGAGAACAGATGTGTCCAGACTGACTCAGGAATTCTAAAATTGTTGATCCTTTCCAAGCAAAGATGTGTAATTTGCTGCCCTCGTTAGGGGTGTGGGAGGTTACAGAAACCATACCTGGTTTTTTAGCCTGTGGGCCTCCAAGGTTCTGTCTTTGATGCCTGCAGTCATCCTTGGCTAATTGTAATCATGAAGTAGACCTTAGATATTACCTGCTCCAACCTTCTACACAGTACTAGCACTACCTTCCTTTTTGTTTTCCCAGAGGCTTTCCCAAAAGTGGCAAGTCATCAACCAGAGGAGCCTGCTGTGGTAAGGGGCATCTCTTCTCCTTGGTGGATGAGCTGGAGCCAAGCTGGGGTGGGGGGAGATCAGAGGGGAGAGGCAGTTTCCGCTGTCCCAGGGCTAGAACAGCAGTGGGTTATAGTCATTCTCAGCCTAGATGAGTGATTGGTGGCTTGTCCGTGACCTTTAGGCAGACTCAGATAAGACTCAGACTTCATAGGGGTACCTTCAGCTGCCTTAGGAGAATGCTGAGACATCTTAGCCACTTAGGCTTTTGATCCAGTACTCTCTGCCAACTGGATATAGTCACAAGTCATGTTCCTCAATGGATCATTGCTGTCCATTCCCAACATGTGCATGGAATGCAGACCAGAAGCACGCCAGAAGGAACGGGGCACAGTTTAGTTAGGGTCCGTGCATTTCTTATCCTTCGCTTTTTTGCACTTCATGGAACCTTGACCCTCTGGTGTTCTGCAGTGGAGAAGATGAGACTTCAGAGGAAAACCCAGAGTCTCAAGAGATGCTAGAGGAGCAGCTGGTGAGGATGTTAACCCGAGAAGTCATGGACCTAATCAGTAAGTGGCATGTGGGAACCAGGGGAAGTAGAGAATTTTTCTGGAGAAAGAACTGGTCACCCACCTAATTCCATTAAGGCATGTTTGCAGCAAATACTAACAGGTTGGTGAGAAATAATTCACTAGGATAAACAAGGTAGTCCTTAAATCAACCTCTGAACATTTTATGAGTGGCAAACTGAATTATATTTGTTCATACTAAGGCCAGAATATGAGGAAATGGTCTAAAATAGCAGGAGGAATTCAGATTAATGGTAGGAATGACTTCTAGCTTTGTCAAAATAGGGGGAAATTTTTAATTCTTGGACATAAAGGTGGTTAATTTTTCTTTTTTGGGTCATTTCATTTGTTTGTGATGCAAAGTAGACCAAAGATGTATCAGGTATCCTCTCCTGGTCACTTAGTCTCAGAGAATTCTGTAATTTCCCTCCAGTTAATCTAACTTGAAGAGGGTCAGAAGTCTGGTCAAATGCCTTCATTTCTGTTGGCGAAGCTGATGTTCCTGGACAGTACCTCACTTTCTCCCCAGAGACAGTTTGGGATCTGTTGGCCTGAGATGGCTGTTGTCTGGTGGTAACAAGCCAATAACCCTGCTTTCTTGCTTTAGCGGTGTGCTGTGTTTCAAAGAAAGGTGCTGACCACAGTACTGCTCCCCCTGCAGATGGAGATGGTGAGTCTGTTGCATGGCCCTTAAGAGGTCTACCCTTAGGCTCCTAAATATTGTCCCTTCTGTAGCCAGGTCGGTTCTGGTAGAAACTCTCTCCCTGGGTCTGATGTGGATGGGATGTTGTACATCTAGACTTTATCTCTGCTGGCCGCCTTACTGGATTCCTCCAAACTATATTCCATCTCAGATCCCTTGCAATGGCTGTTTCCTCTAGAATGATTTTTCCTCCCAACTATATACATGGCCTGTTCCCTTGTTTCATTTGGGTCTCTGCTCAAATGTTACCCCCAGTAAGTCTTCCATGACCAACTTATCAAAAATAGCAACTCCAACCATGCTATATTCTCTGCTCTATTTTTCTGTTTTGTTGTTAATCCTAACCCAAGGATATTTTTCCATTGATATTTATTTATTTTAAAATATATTTTTATTGATTGTTTTATAAAGTGGGGCTGATTTAAGGAATTGGTCTCAATTCGAGGCTTTACAGGGGTGGGCTACTGCATTTAAAATGATATGTTTATTGATTGTTAGAGAGAGAGAGGAAGGACGAGGAATAGAAACATCAACAGGAGAGAAACATCATCAACCTGCTGCCTCCTGCACGCACGCCCCCTCCTGGGGGTGGAGCCTGAAACCTGGACAGGTTCACGGAAATCAAACCATAACCTCCTGGTTCATAGGTCCGTGCTCAACCAATGAGCCACACTGCCGGGCTTCCATTGATTTTTAGAGAGTGGAAGGGAAGGGGTGAGACAGAGAGAAACATCGATTGGTTTCCTCCCACACGTGCCCAAACAGGGCCTGGAATCAAGCCCGCAACCAAGGTACATGCCCTTGACCGGAATCGAACTCGGGACCCTTCAGCCCGTGGGCCGACGCTCCATCCACTTAGCTAAACCAGCTAGCAAATCCTCTGCTCTATTTTTCTTCAGGGCACTTATCACTATCTGATGTTACTTTTGTTTTTTTATGATGTCACCTATTATTTATGAATGCATTTATTATTTGTGTCTCTCACTAGAATGTCAGCTCCCACCAGGGAAGGGACTTTGTGCTATTCCTGTGATATCCCCAGTAACTAGTGTCTACTACAGTAGGTCTTCATATATTTGTTCAATGGCAAGTTCCTCACCAATGGCAGCTTTTTAAGTAACCATCCAGAAAACCTCACTTCCCACCGTTTCCCAAATGTACAGCTAGATGGCTCTCTAGATCTGCCATGGACAGTGGCTTCTGTACCCTTTCATGAGGCTTGACTCAGCCGCCAGTCAGCCCAGGCTGCTGAGCTCTCCTGCATTCTGTGAGCTTCTGTCAGGACAGGAGAGCCTGCTCTGCTCTGGAAGGCTGGAGTTAACATTCTGCTCTCTGCTTACAGATGAAGAGATGATGGCCACAGAGGTAACCCCCTCGGCCATGGCAGAGCTTACAGACCTGGGCAAATGCCTAATGAAGCACGAGGTGGGTGGAGGGCAAGGTGATGTTTCTCCTTCTCCAGCTGTGGAGCCAGCTCCCACTGTTCTCACTCTGTGATGCCTTCAGAAAAGTTTTGGGGTAATACTCCTTCATATGAGTTAAGTTCCTGGTTCCTGAAGTTTGAGAAAAGAGTGGGAAAAGCTCAAGGCCATGTTGTCTCCCTTGTTGCTGTGGGCAGAAGCTCTCAGAAAAACTCAGAAGCAGGCCCGAGCTCTGTCTCCTTCCTATACTAGGTTTCCTCTTCTATATTGGTTGTTTTTTCTTTTTGACTGTTTGATCTACATAAAGAGGAAATAAGCCCACTTCTCTTACCATTTTCCTGCTTACCTACTATTAAAACTCCAGCTCCTGATACCTAATGCTCAGAGAAAGTTGTGCTTACTTTCCCATTGTAATCCTCCATCCTTTTCCTAGGATGTTTGTACGGCATTATTGATTACAGCCTTCAATTCCCTGGCCTGGAGGGATACTCTGTCCTGCCAGAGGACGACTACCCAGCTGTGCTGGCCCCTCCTCAAACAAGTATGGTTATTTGCCCCTTCAAGGTTTGGGTCATAAGGATTGGCTGAATCATTTGGAGGAATTGGGGTGCTGGGGCCTTCAGCGTCCCACTTTGGCCCTCAATATAGCTGTCTCCCCAGGTGCTGACAGGGACACTGCTCGCAGATGCTGTGACATGGCTTTTCAGCAGTGTGCTGAAGGGCTTGCAGACGCACGGGCAGCATGAAGGCTGCATGGCTTCACTCGTGCACCTGGCTTTCCAGATCTACGAGGCGCTGGTGAGTCGGGCAGGACAGCCAGGCTTCACCCTTCACAGCCGGGCCTTACTCTAAGTGTAGGCAGCTGCCACGTTGCTAGTGCTGCATGGGGGAAGTGGCAGAGCCCAAACCTACTCCACTTAGTGGGTTTATCCTTATATCTCAGCGTCCCAGGTACCTGGAGATAAGAGCAGTTATGGAGCAGATCCCTGAAATACAGAAAGACTCTCTGGACCAGTTTGACTGCAAGCTTTTGAACCCCTCTCTGCAGAAAGTTGCTGACAAGCGCAGGAAGGACCAATTCAAACGCCTCATTGCTGGTTGTATTGGGGTAAGTCATGCACCTTCCTTTGTGCTCCCAACCACCTTGCGGTCTTAGATGATGTGTTCAGGCAAACCAGAAACCAGCTGTATTCATTGACCATTACGGTGAGATTACCTTTAAAACAACCCACTATCAGGGTCCAGCTTTAGTTCTTTCTCATTTGTTTTCCACAGAAACCTTTGGGAGAGCAGTTCCGGAAAGAAGTTCACATTAAGAATCTTCCATCACTTTTCAAAAAACCAAAACCAGTGTTGGAGACAGAGGTGCTAGACAAAGAGGAGGGCGGCCTGGCCACCATCTTTGAACCGTGAATCAAGCTTTTGGGCATTCTTCCTTGGCCTTTATTGTCATCTCTTCTCCTTTGTAGCTAATCTCTAGGCCCCTCTCCACTGCCACCTCACTTACCACCACGGTCAGCCTGGAGAGATCCAGGTCTGGAGCTGGAGAGTGGGCCCTGTGCAGGGCTAGAAGTAATTATACTAAAGTCCAAAAAGGGAGTTAGGGCTTACACCATGCTGTCTAGACCTCCCAGGTATCTCCCATTCTACTTGGAGTTTTGGCTTTTCCAAGAGAGAGAAGCTAGAGCAGAGCAGCCCTTCTCCCCAAGCTCTCCCGCCCCCATGCAGCCATACACATGTGCAGAGTGGTAACTAGGGGTGCTATACCCAACACTGCAACTAGCCGGCCTGTGGCAAGGGCTTAGCCCTGAACGACTTGTACCAGTTTCTCCTGGACCACTGCAAGTCCCACGGAGTCCCCAAGCTGCTGGGCTGGCAGGAAGCCTTCCACATCTCCCAGGGGCATGTGTGGGTCAGGTGCTGAGTGCTGAATTTGGCCAGTTTCCTCACTGTTTGAGCAAGAATCTGGTCAGCTGATGGGATTCATGGTATAGGCTACTGCTAAGCTCTGGACGCAGTATCAAGTGTACCTTCAGGGACCGGGGCTGGGTCAGCATCAGTAGTGCTAACATTCCCCTTAGAGCTCACACATGCCCTTCCTTGAATGACCTCTCAGTGTGGTTTCCCCAGCCCCAGGGTCTACTCAGGCACAAGAGCCTCAGCACCCCATCTAGTGTCACGTGATGCCATTGGCATCTAAGGATAATCCAGACCAACTAGGCTACATCTGTGACAAGCAGCTAGCAAAGCCACTGGTCTCGTAGGACTGGCTGAGTCCAGGTGCCTTCAAAAATCTCATGGCCTTTCCGGTCCCTGGCCACTTCTCTCATGGGCCATTTCCAAAAGGAAATATGCCTTCCTAATGTGAGTCTCCAGTCCATTCTAGAGACCACTGGATGGTCCTCTAAGCGTAGGATACATGGATGCAGGACCCTAGCCTTGAGGTCATTGCTGGCCATAGACAAGCTTAATCCATACAGAAACTATATAGTGTGTGTCCATGTGTTCTGCAAAAAGACAGAGGGCTGTCATCAATCCACTGACGAGGGTTTCAGTGAGGACTGAGTGGAGCAGTGTGGGCTGAAGCTGCAGCTTTTAGCTGGAGCTGGCCCCCAGGCAGGGGAGGCTCAGGAAGAGAGAAGCTGGGGAAACAGGACTGGTGTCTGGTATAGCTGTTTCTATGGCACACACTTGTCCCACGTCCCGGGGGTGGTACTCTGGGCTTGTCAACTGTGAAGGCCATCTCAAAGCATGGTTCCCTCCAAACCTGTTAGCCGTCTCCTCCTCTCTGTAGTGGGGCTGTGGAGGGCATAGTTGTATTTATTGTGTTGTACTATTTTTAACATCTTGTGACTTCATGCTAGAAGTTTTCTATTGTTTATAGAACCTTTTTGTAGAAACATAACTCTAAAGCACATCTGCATGTAATAAAAAAAATCTCAATTTCATACAGAAAGCCCCATCTGACTGTTTCAAACTAGTGACGTACTTCAGGGTCACTGTTCCGTAAGAGTGGACAGGAAGAACTGATGGACATGCTCTGTCAGGCTAGGAAGATTTCTATCCCTGACACATGTAGACCAGGCAGCCCACACCACTCTCAGTGCTGTCATTGGTGGCTCGGGACCTGTCCCTGATGGTCCAAAGGGAATTGCTATTCTTCCTTATGTGTTTCTTTTTATATATATACTAGGGGCCCAGTGCACGAAATTTGTGCACTGGGTGTGTGTGTGTGGGGGGGAGTGTCCCTCAGCCCAGCCTTCCCCCTCTCACATACTGGGAGCCCTCAGGCATTGACCCCCATCACCCTCCAATC
>NW_006300048.1:3034672-3050601 GCF_000327345.1 Myotis davidii | reverse complement strand
TTAAATGCAGATTTAATATTTCTCTCTTTAAAAGCACTAAATCAGTTCTAAAGGGGTAGTTATACCAAGCCATTCATGTGTACCTTACCGCCCGCCCCCCCTTTTTTTCTTTTCCTTTATTGATTTTAGAGAGAAAGGGAGAGGAAAAGAGATAGAAACATCAACAAGAGAGTAATTGATAGCTGCCTCCTGCATGCCCCCTACTGGGGATCGAGCCAGCAACCCGGGTGTGTAGCCTGGCCAGGAACTGAGCCAGTGACCTTAGTTCCTGAGTTGACCCTCAACTGCTGAGCCACACTGGCCAGGCACTCATGTGGTTCTCTATCAGCCATTTCCTCAAGTAACCAAGAGGCAGGTTAAGTGGCATACAGTATTTTCTGACCGTGTCCCCAGAAAACACCTCAATTTGTCATTTCCCATGTAGGCCTTGTTGGCCCTATCCTGCAGTGACATCTGAGACCAGCATGCTGTCAGCGCCAAACCTATTTGAACTGAGGCCACACATTTGTGAATCTACCTGAATAAGTGGTCTCAGACAAAACACTTTTTGTTTGGATGTGAATTTATTTACATGGAGGCCTTATAAAGGCATAAACGTCACATTTTGTGACACATTTAACAAAATGTATTGACTAAAATAAAGCTGGAATTGTCCCAGAAAACTCAAAACACCTAGCACACTAGACGCTCTTACAGCAGTCCTGTGGCAGCAGGTCAGAACCCAAAATCTTCAGTGTGCCTCAGGAGCATCCAAGCCCAGTCGTGCCAGTGAGTCTGCAAGCCTCAGTCCATCTGAACTGCATCTAGTTCATCCAAGAACCGCCGGCACTTGCCCATCAGTACCTTGATGGCTTCGCTCACCAGCACATCAGGTGGCAATACCCCTGTTGACTCGACAGAGACTGGGAACCAAAACAGACAGTTTAGCCTAGACTGCTTGCTAGATTTTACATCTGAACCCTGCAAGGAAGTTATAGCACCAAAGAGCTGACCCCGACCACTCCCTGCAAACTGGATACTCACAGATATAATGGTCCCGAACCCGAGCCAGCCGTACAACCTTCTTCAGCTTCTCATTCCGGAAGACTTCCCTGCTGAAGGTATCTAGCCGGGGATTGGCAACCCTGGCCACCTTTTTACCTAATGGAAACAAACCATGTTATCAACACATGAGCCCAAAGCTTTCATTCTCTCTGCTACTTTCAAAGAAAATACACCTTACGCCCGGCCTGAACAGCACCCCAAGTACCATATACCTTGGACTTCATGCACCTCGATAACACCAGGTGAGAAGCAGCGGCTCAGCTCTTCAGCTGCCTCCCCTTCCACGGGCTCCAACAGTGTGATGTCCGGCAGGAGCCTGTAACTGGCTGTTGCCACAGGTGAAAACTTGGCATGATCTTTACCTAGAAGGAAATCAGAGCCTGTGGGAAAACCCTTCCTGACATCCCCAAACGCCTGTCAGTGACATCTTAGCTGAGTCCCTCAGCCACACCTCACCCCACTGTATTCAAACTGCCTTCCTCCCCAGGGCAGCTCAGGGGGTTCTCACCAATGCCCTTGACACAGTGCATGAGTAGGTCAATCTCCTGGCCAGGCCGCAGCTGAGCAATGAGGATGTCATCATGCACTGGTCGGATGGTGCCCTCCGGGAAGAGGTCAGCCTGGTTCCCCAGGGGAACCCATGTCATGTGCCTGGTGTACACTGGAAGAAGCAGCACATCAAAAGACCTCAGTCCCTAAAATTAGCACCCGACAGGTAGGCCCTGTCACACTACCAACACTCACCTTTGTGGTTCACATAGAGTTCATTGGGGTCAGAGGAATCTTTAGCAGCGTGGGGGTTCCGAGTACACCTGACCTGCAGCCGAAACTGCAGAGTGTCTATTTCTGTGCCTTCTTCATCTCCTGCACAAAGAAAGGAGGTGGCAGCTCTCGAAGGACTAGTGCACATCTGAGTGCCAGGCACCATACTGAGTGCATTACATTTCTCATTTAATCCTCTTAAAACAAATTCATTAAACTAAAGGCAAGTGTTCTCACAGATAACACTAATGTACCCAAAGATTAGTAACTTGCCTAAGGTTATACAGTATAGTCCATCCAGGATTTGAACACAGGTAGTCTGATTTCAGAATCTACTCTGCAGAAAAGAGCTACTCCCCTTCTCCCAAAATTTCATTTTCTCAAGTCCTCACCTTGGTTCCGATATTCAAAAAGACGGGGATCAGCATGAATGGGAATGAGCCCCAAGCGATGAGCGAGGATCTCATCCTGGACAATGGATGTGTTGTTGTACACCAGGACCTTTTCCACAGCCATGGTTGGCACCTGCCCAACAAAACAATCATCTACCAAGACATAAACTCCCTGCAGCTGACACAGGGAAAGACCTCTTCCTGTAAGAATGCTTGATGAAAAATTTACAAATGAGCAGAACTGCTCAGCAAACTTTCAGGAAAAATAAACCTTGAGACAATTCTACAAGTGAGGTAATGGCAAGGTTTCCCCACGCAACTCACCCCTGCCACCATGCCCCCAGTACCTCAGCTAACAGAATACGCCGAAAAGCATTGGCAATGGCTGCATCAATTCCCACCATGTCAAACTCCAATGTATTTTCATCCATGTGTACCACATCCACTCGGAAATTCTAAAAAAAAAAGGAAAAACACTAAATGAAGCTTGCTCTCTGTATAGTCAATTACCTTCCCCATGGGTATTCCCCTTAAACTATTAACATTCTTTTTCATCCAAAAACCTCTTTGCTCAGATGTCCCTCATTATATGTTCCTTTCTCCATCATTTTTGTAACTATATATTTTTATTGATTTCAGAGAGGAAGGGAGAGGGAGGGCGAGAGAAATATCAATGATGAGAATCATTGATTGGCTGCCTCCTGCATGCCCCCCTGCCCCCACTGGGGATTGAGCCCACAACCCAGGTATGTGCCCTTGACCAGATGTGAACCCGGGACCCTTCAGTCCACAGGCCGACACTCCATCCACTGAGCCAAACTGGCTAGGGCTCTCCCCTAATTCTTTATTCATTCTTTTTGCAATGTGTTTTTTTTTTGGTCCAAAATCTTAGTGAGAACTTTTTTTTTTAATTTATTGGGGTGATGGGCTCATAAGATCATACAGGTTTTGAGTGTACACGCTTGGATACATGATCTGTATATTGCATTGTCTACCCACCACCCAAAGTCAAATCATCTTCCATCACCATATTTGACCCCTTTACCCTTTACTATCCTCTCACCGCACCCCTCCGCCCCCCCCCCCCAAAAGTGTGTGCTTTTTTTGTTATTTTTTAAAAAAATATATTTTATTGATTTATTTTTCTTGTTTGTTCAATTGTTGCTTTCCATCAGAGAGGGAGAGAAACATGAATGATGAGAAGAAATCACTGATCAGCTGCCTCCTGCACGCCCCCTACAGGGGAGCCAGTCCACAACCCTGACATGTCCTGACCAGGAATTGAACCACAACCTCCTGGATCACAGGCCAATGCTCAACCACTGAGCCATACCAGCCGGGCTGTACCACATCTTTATCCAATCGTCTATCAAAGGACACCAGTTGTTTCTGTGTGTCTCTGCATTATGGCTTCTAGCCAGACCATGCAGAGGGACTACTCTAGAAAACATGCTTCCATACTGCTTAGTCCAGTTGACACTAAACCCCTATCTTGTTAGCCTTTTCTGTTGTATTTAGCACTGCTTTTTCAAACTAGTGCCTTGATTTCTGAGCACCAATCTTTTGGTTTTCTTCCTTCTCTGATGAATCCTAAATTCACTATCTTCCACCTACTCTGTAAACATTATCCCAAGTTTCCCCTTCAGAGTGACCTCAACCGCACTCAGTCTTAGCAAATATCTGTACTGACAACTCCCAAAATATCTCACTTCACATCTCAATTCAAACATATATTCTACTAGCCTGGTAGACTTCTCTACTTGCAGGAAACTGAATGCATCACCAGTCCCCCAATCTATTTCTCATCAATGAATGACATCCGCATTCATCAAAGAGTTCCCCAAGCTAGATCACTTTACACTCCCCCTTTACAACCCATGTCAATGCAATCACCAAACATACTTTCTATCTACCCTTTGCTCTGTCACCTACAGTCCCTAAGACACATTTCAATCTTGCCCACCACTGATGACCATCCATTTTATACTTCTTAAAAAAACATTTTACTGATTTTTAGAGAGAGAGGAATGGAGAGAGATAGAAACATCCGTGAGAGAGACACATCAATAGGCTGCCACCTGCACGCTCCCTACTGGGGATGAGGCTGCAACCAAGGCATGTGCCCTGACCTGGAATAGAACGGTGACCTTTTGGTTCATGGGCCCACGCTCAACCACTGAGGCACAGCCGCCAGACCATCCACATTATATTCTAGCAATAATGAACTGCGTGGGCATTCCCACAGCACGGCTCACACAGCCCTTATAATTTAGCTCCTCAGTTTCTCCTCACCCTTCGCTGTTCTCAGATTCTGCTCATTGTTCTAGGCTCAAGCAGATGTCATCTCTTTAACGAAATCTTTCGTTCCTCTATCCCAGTGGTTCTCAACCTTGGCTGCACATTAGAATCACCTGGGAATCTTTTTAAAATCTTGATTTCTGGGCCTAATCCTCTGGAAATTCTGTTTCTTTGTTATGGGGTGAGGCCACAACATTAGTAACAAAGAAACAGAATTTCCGGAGGATGAAGCCCAGAAATCAGGATTTTAAAAAGATTCCCAGGTGATTCTAATGTGCAGCTAGGGTTGAGAACCACTGCTCTACCCTCCCTTCCATTCTAGATTAAGCGCTTCTGCGGGACGGGATACCCCTACCCCACTCCATCCCCCGTCGTCCTCACTGCTAAGAACCGCGTTTTCCACATTATACTGAAATCATTTGTTGATGCGCGCTCTTCTCCAACAAGACTGAACATCTTGCTCGCAGAACAGGGTGGAAGCCATGTGTGCACGGAGCGCCTAGCACATGGCTCAATAAACGTTTCATGAACCGAGTCAAACCCCAGGGACAGCTTCCGAGGCACAGGCTGCTCAGACCACCAGGTCCGACCTCACACTCTCTCCGACATGGCCAGCTCCACCCACCTTCTCGAAGCGGTCCTGGTCCCAGGCATCATCGTAGCCCGAATAGTTCCCGGGAAAGTCGGTGGTATGAACCTAAAAGAGAGAGAGACGCATCTGTCCGCGAAGGGGCAGCCAGGTTAAGCCCGTCCCCACTCCCGTCCCTCTCTCATTTTCTCCTCCCGATTCCAAGGCAACAGGGCTTACATTGCGAACGCCGAACTCCCCCAGCACCACGCGGCTCCGCATCTCCTCCACCGCCTGGGCCGCCGCCATCTTCGCCCCCTCCACGTGATTCAGGTTGCAACTGGCGCGTACGTTCCAGTCGCCCTCCTCCGTCTCCGAGGCAACGCGTCACCGCCTGGAAGATTAAATATCGCGAGACTCTGCCCTCTGTCCACGTCCCCAACTTCCGGAAGTCAGTTTGAGCCAAACATCCGGGTTTCTTTTTTTTCTTTTTCTTTCTTTTTTTTTTTTTTGCGGTCCGGTTCATCCCACCTCTCTCCCCCTGTACCTTTCCTCCTCTCAGACCCACGTCTCTCCTGCTCGTCCTCCGCGCGCGGGAGCAGCGCGGGCTTCAGCGGCGGGAGCCCTCGAGGGACATGGCAACTACGGCGACGCCGGCCGGCGGCTCCCGCAATGGGACTGGCCCGGAATGGGGAGGGTTCGAAGAAAACATCCAGGTAATGGCCTCAAGGCTCCGGCTGCCAGCAGCCCTACGGACGGCGGTGGTCAGAAGTGTCGGAGGGACTCTCCCCGGGCCCTAGAAGTCTGCTCCGTTTGCAGCACTTTCCCTCTCCTTTGGGTCTCGGGGCACCCGACCGTCAGGGGCACTGGTGCTGGCCCGAAAGGGCCGGACGTGTACTCGGGCCGGAGGGCCTCGGGCCCCACCCGCCTTCTTTCGGGACAAGTTAGGAGATCGGTCGGGGCCAGGGGGAGTATTGCACTAGCTGAAACCATACTGTGTGCACGGGCTTGTTCGGGGTTGGGAAAGACAAAGGAAGTGGGCGCTTTTGCAGTCCTTTGGTCTTTGATAGGGAAGGTAGGAGAAAGACATCTTATGGGAGACAGGGAGTAGTCAGTTTCTCCGGCCAGAAAAGAGAGAAGAGAACCAAAGTTCCGAGAGCCAAGGAGTGGACGAGAATGCATGGTCTATGGTGATTCCAGGTCATGTCCCAGTTGTGGGAGAACAAAGCCCCAAGCCCTGGGGTGACAGAATGGATGGGGCAGAAAGGTCCTGCGCTCTAGGAGCTCACTGTCTTCACAGGGTGGGGGCTCAGCTGTGATTGACATGGAGAACATGGACGATACCTCAGGCTCCAGCTTCGAGGATATGGGTGAGCTGCACCAGCGCCTGCGTGAGGAAGAAGTAGATGCTGATGCCGCGGCTGCTGAAGAAGAGGATGGGGAATTCCTGGGCATGAAGGGCTTTAAGGGACAGTTGAGCCGGCAGGTGGCTGACCAGGTAAGCAAGACGATCCCTGGCAGGTGGGAAAGTGCACCTAGGCGGCCCCAGGTTCTGGCGTAGAACCATGTAGAAATCCAACAGAAAAGACGAAGAGGGCATAGAGCCAGCAGTCTGACAACACCCATCCACCTCCCTTCAGATGTGGCAGGCAGGGAAGAGACAAGCCTCGAGGGCCTTCAGCTTGTATGCCAACATCGACATCCTGAGACCCTACTTCGATGTGGAGCCTGCCCAGGTGCGAAGCAGGTGAGGATCCTTCTCCTGCGGACGCTGCCCTTCTCACATCTAAACTATAGCCGGAGACCAAGCCCTTAAGCCCCCCTCTTCTTGACACCACCAGCCCTCATCATTACATCTGTATTCCAGCTACACCATTCCTCTTACCAGTCCCAGAACAGGACGTGGTGTTACCCCACCACCTTCCTCTTTCCATCTAGGAAACCACTCATCTTCCCTCAAAACCGAGCTCAAATGTTGCCTCCTTTGTTTCTCATTCCTCAGCCCTGTGCCCAGTTTGTTCTTTCCTGGTGCTCTCATGGAGGTCTGTGCTTTCCTCTAACAGATGACACTTACCAAGCATGTCAAACTCACGGCAGGCAGGCCGTGTGCCTCATTTATTTAAGCAGTGCTATGCTTTCTTATTCTTGGGTCTGTCTCCCCAGAGACCTCCTCAAAAGCAGGCTCTGTTTTGCTTATCATTTTATTCCCAACACCAGAACAGTCTCTGCACCAGAATATCAGTACATAGTTGTTAATGACTTTTCATGAACTGGAATTAATCTTGGCTTGGTTCTTTGTTGATCCTTCAATTTAACCAGTACTTAAGCAAATACCCAGTACACTCAGCAAGTACTTACTAAGCTTTTTCTCTGCATACTCTACTAGTTGTGTCTGAGTTAGTGGGGAAGACAAATGGGAGCCTTGCCCGTGAGTGCAGTTATAGTACAGCACTCGTTTGCTATGAAGGGACACATGGGGGACACCCGACCCAGAGTAGGCTAAAGGGGGGACAGGGTGGGTTTCCCAGAGGGGGTAAAATCTAGTCAAATTCCAAGGTATTATTAGGAGCTAGCCACTTAAGCAGAGAATGGGGACTTGTATTCCTTCTGCCTGGAATTTTCATACCGCTTCAAATACATTTCAAGAAAATACTCAGCAGTGCCTGGAGGAGTGACAATCAGGAGGGAGGCAGGGGGCACACTGGTTCCCTCAAGTACCACCTTCAAAACCTTTCCCGGGGCTTCGCCATCACAGTTCGGAAATCTGGGCATTCTCTGAGGTTTGCCTTTTAAAGGAGAGCAGTTCAAATAGGTAAATTGTCAAACCCTCTCCCACACCCAGCGGGGCTCCCTGGTTCTCCATTTTGCTGCTGCATCAGTCAGCACAGCATCAAAGGTGGTCCTTCCTGGAAGCATTTTTCGGGCAACAAAGTGACTTCCTCATTCCCTGTCTGTCTTTACTGCCCTCTTCTCCCTTTACCGTCTCTAGCATGTTCTCTGGAGTTAGAGAGATGAATAAGGTTCAGGCCCTCCAGAACCTCATAAGTGCTGCCTCTGCTCTCATCTCTCCTCTCCCAGGCTCCTGGAGTCCATGATCCCCATCAAGATGGTCAACTTCCCCCAGGTGAATAGAGGGTGGCATGACTGGGAGAGCCAGGGGAGGCGCTAGGGCAGAGGGAGGGGTCACCAGGCAAAACCTAGGAAGGAACAGACAGAAGAGCCATTGTACCCTCCAGCCTGAATGAGTTGGTATATTGACAGAAAATCGCTGGTGAGCTCTATGGACCTCTCATGCTGGTCTTCACACTGGTTGCCATTCTCCTCCACGGGATGAAGACATCGGACACCATTATCGTAAGCAGGACAGAGGACCTTGGGGGGTGGCTGAGTTGAAAGCTGCCCAAGGAGAAAATGTTGGAGTGAGAAGCAGCCCTGAGGATAGCCCTGGGTAAGGTGGAGACCAGAGGCCTCCCAGGATTAAGTAGAGCCTTCACCCCACAGCGGGAGGGCACCCTGATGGGCACAGCCATTGGCACCTGCTTTGGCTACTGGCTGGGTGTCTCATCCTTCATCTACTTCCTCGCCTACCTGTGCAACGCCCAGATCACCATGCTCCAGATGCTGGCACTGCTGGTAAGGAGTCCAGCATGGTGGTGGGCAAGGGTGACCTTATAACAGTAGCCGGGCCCTGGTCTGCATCTGTCCTGGGGCTCCAGGGCCTGGAATGGGAGAAGCTGGCCGTGGACCATTTACTTCCCAGGGTCCCCATGCGGGTCCAGAGGCCAGCCAACCTGAGGTTTTCCTCTCCGCCATCCCTCCTAGGGCTACGGCCTCTTTGGGCACTGCATTGTCCTGCTCATCACCTACAACATCCACCTCCACGCCCTCTTCTACCTCTTCTGGCTGCTGGTGGGGGGGCTGTCCACCCTGCGTATGGTAAGCCGGGCAGGAGATTTCCAGAGGGGTGGGCTGTCCTCCCGGGGAGCTGGGGAAAGGCCAGAACTTGGGCCGAACCTCATAAAAGGCTCTCAGTGGGGGAGAAGAGCCCAAAGATGGTTCTGATCTGGGGAGGAGTATCTTCTCCACTCTGCTCACTGGGGCCAGGCCCTCTAAGCCAGCAGCCGCCAGCCTTTCGGACCTACGGACCACCAGTGGTCCACGGACCATGGGTTGGCGACCGCTGCTCTAAGCTGTATTCCTGTGGCCCTAGGTGGCAGTGCTGGTGTCACGGACTGTGGGCCCCACCCAGCGGCTGCTCCTCTGTGGCACCCTCGCTGCCCTACACATGCTCTTCCTGCTCTATCTGCACTTTGCCTACCACAAGGTGGTAGAGGGTAAGTGACAGGAGGCCAGGGTGTGGCGGGAGGGAAGCACAGCTGCCTAGGGCAGGATCCAGCCAGCTCTTGCTCACCTTCCGTCCTCCTCCTCCTCCTCCCAGGGATCCTAGACACACTGGAGGGCCCCAACATCCCACCCATGCAGAGGGTCCCCAGAGACATCCCTGCTGTACTCCCTGCTGTGAGGCTTCCAGCCACCGTGCTCAACACTACAGTCAAGGCCATCGAGGTGACCCTGCGGTCACACTGACCCACCTGAGACCCTTGGCCAGCCCCCTGTAACCCTGCTGCAGAGCGGAGGAAGATTCAAGGACAGAACTGAAGACACGTCTCTGTTGGGCTGCAGCTGCCAGAGAGCCGCTTAAGCACCTCCTTTGGCGCCTGCTGGGGCTTCTGAAGAGGACGAGGCCAGGAACTCTGACCAGGACTGCAGGGCTCTGCAGCCAGTGCAGAAAGTGGGTCAGCGCCTCTGAGGCCTCTCACTACCCACCCCTTCCTTCCTCTTTATTTCTCCCACATTGTCTTGTTAAATATAGACTCGGTAATTAAAATACTGATTGAAGTCTGGGACTGCAGCTGCCCTTCCAGTGGTCCTCCCTGCCACCCTGCTTCCTGTGCTCTCTGCTGTCCTGTCAGTGGTGGTGATGTCATAGGTTCCCTTACGTATACCCTCAGGATGGAAGGTGGGACAGTCAGGAGGAAGGTAGGACAGCCCAGGCTACCCTGAAGCCAGTGGTTGAATATGGCACCTGTCCCTGGGTGCAGAGGACACCTGACCCACGGAGCCGCAGGGAGGCCTCAAACACAAGAACCATAAGTCTGGTGGAGCGGTGCACCAGCTTGAGTCGGGGACACCAGTGGAGCAATGACAATCGGACAAAAACTTCCAGGCTCAACCCCATGTCATTATAAGACCCTTACACACCTGGGCCATTGTGTGGGAATCATTTTCCTGTCTCAGCTCATTTGAAGCCAAACTTGGCTTTGCCTGGGTTATCTTGGAGCCAGAGGAACAAACTCTTCAGGAGTTCTGTCCTTCCTCTTCAAGAGTGCCGGTTGCTCTTAAAAACAACTACTCAGTGGTTGAGCATCGACCTATGAACCAGGAGGTCACGGTTCAGGTCCCAGTCAGGGCACATGCCCGGATTGCAGGTTCAATCCCCAGTGTGAAGCGTGCAGGAGGCAGCTGATCGGTGACTCATCATTGATGTCTTTATCTCCCTTCCTCTCTGAAATCAATAAAAATATATGTATTTTAAAAATCACAACCCAGCCGAAACCGGTTTGGCTCAGCGGATAGAGCGTCAGCCTGCAGACTGAAAGGTCCCAGGTTCGGTTCCGGTCAGGGGCATGTACCTGGGTTGCGGGCACATCCCCAGTGGGAGATGTGCAGGAGGCAGCTGATCGATGTTCCTCTCTCATGGATGTTTCTAACTAACTATCTCTCTCCCTTCCTCTCTGTAAAAAATCAATAAAATATATTTTTTTTAAAAATCACAACCCAAACAGCACCATCCACCCCACCACCTATTTCATCTGCCCCGCTGGTTAACAAGAAATATAATTTTTTACCTCTCCTAAAGAAAAATAAAATTTTTTTTATCCTAGTAAATCTAGGCCAGCATCTTACCTTCCTAATAAAGGGACCAAGAAAGATGTGCCCTTCATTCACCTGAGGCCCCCTGACCATCACCCTTGGAAAAATTCCAACATTACAGTGCGCCCCTCCTGACAGATGCAGCCCACTTTCCATGGCCCCAGCACCACTCCAGGTCCTGATCCTGACACCCCGTTTATTTTGGCTACCACCGGCCTCACAGGTACTCAGCCTCAGTGTCAGCAGTGCCCTTAGCACCTGGGGAAGGAGCAGCCCCAGCACCCTGCATCTACCTGAGGCTCGCCTGCCTCAGAAACACTCAGAGGTTTCCCTGTGCCTGGTAGCTCAGGCCATCTCTTCCCCACCAGGCCCCTGAGGCTGCCACTGCAAAGCTGCCATCTTGATACCACTGACAGTTCCTTCTCTATTTCTAAAATCCTACAAATTAATGCTTAAATTTTGGTGGCATCTCTCCTTCCATGCTGACTGCGTTCTTAGCTAGTATCCTGATAGGAACCCACATCCTAATATAGAAACCTGCCCAGCACAGTCAACAGCACTAACTCTTCTCAATCATGTTTAGTTGGCCAGTATGGTCCCCAGTAGTATCCACAGACCTTCCTGGGCACGCAGGGGCAGGTCCAGCCCTGGCTCCCAGCCCCGCCCTCTACACCTGGAGTCTTGGCTTCTCTTCTATCCACGGAGAGTGACAAAGTAGTCTGGAGAGAGGATAACCACTTTTAATAGAAGTGCACATCCTCAGTCCCAAGTTCTCCCCTCATTCAGCAGGTGTGGCCAACCTTCCCCTAACCCCCGCCCTCCCGTCTGCCCCACCCTATTGGAAATATAAAAATCCTACCTCTCCATTTCTTCCTCAGAACAACCATAGCATCTGTTAGGGACTGAATGCTGTGTCCCCCTAAAATTCTTACGTTAAAACCCTAACCCCCCATGTGACTGTATTTGAAGATGAGGCATGTGAGAAGGTGACAAAGGGTAAGTGAGGTCAATAGGGCTTTGCCCTTATGAGAAGAGGCACCAGCACTCAGCCATGTGAAGACGCAGAGAGAAGGCGGCCACCTACAAGCCAGAAAGAGAGCCCTCACCCGGAGCTGACCATGCTGGACCTTATTTCAGACTTGTAGCCTCTAGAACTGTGAGGAAATAAATTTCTGTTGTTTAAGCCACCCAGCCTGCGGTATTTTGTTAAGGTACTCCAACCTGAGTAATACTGAATCCTAGACCTTGAGAGTGTTTATATAATATCTCTAATTTTGATAACGAGGAAATGAAGGCCCTGAGAAGGCATTTTAAAAGCAAAGCTAGCCCTATCTGGTTTGGCTCAGTGGATAGAGCGTCGGCCTGTGGACTGAAGGGTCCCAGGTTCGATTCTGGTTAAGGGCACATGCCTGGGTTGCAGGCTCAATCCTCAATAGGGGGTGTGCAGGAAGCAGCCAATCAATGATTCTCTCTCATCATTGATGTTTCTATCTCTCCCTCTCCCTTCTTCTCTGAAATCAATAAAAATACATATATTTTTTTAAATCAAAGCTAAAGTCTCAGCAGACCTTTGAAGGAAGGGGGCTTCTTGGCTATAAATCTGGACGTCCCCTGGGTAAAAAAAGCTCTAAAAGGTAGAGTTTGTTCAAGAGGCCTGGGGCCGGCTGAGGTGACACAGCATTCTCTTCAGACCCCTAAACAGGACAGCTGAGGTTAAAATAGTCATGGGACATCAAGGCCGCAAACTCCTGCAGCCAGACACAGTGGTGGTCTCCACAGTCTGGTGGTTGCCAGAGGAAGCGGGTGGGAGAGCAGGAGAAATGGGTGGAATAAAAGTAACTAAATGACTTTTTAAATTAAAAAAAAGAGGCACAGTGAGGCATGCCTGGGGGATGCGGTCTCTCAGCTTGTCAGGGACCCTCACCAGGGACTGGGGCAGCAGGAGGGAGAGGCCCACACAGCCAGGACATAGCATTAACCCGCACATGTGAGGCTTGTCAGCGACCTAAGGCTGGGGCAGGACTTGAGCTGGCTAACAGGCCTGTAGGAGCAGCTGAGCCCTAAGACTGCACCTGCTGAGTTATGCTCCCCCAGGAGGGAAAGATGGTGTCTGCGTGTTCCCGTTCCAATCGCCCTTGCTTCTGTGCTCCGATAGCCTACGTCAGCTCTGGAAACCGGCAGTTTACGTACAGACCTGTGTCCTCTACAGTCGTGTAAGGGAGGCTGAGTCTAGGTGGTCCGTGGCAGACCGGAACCCGAGCCAACGGAGTCTTCTGGAACAAGGCGGGCAGTACATAATATACATGCACAGATGGAAAAGGAACTTCTATTGTCCAAACACCCACGCGACCAGCAGGTGAGATTTACAGAGGACTTCAGGAGAGATGACTCCCTTTGCTGAAGAGCATGCTGTCTCCTCTAAGCCGCTGCCTGAGATCTCTTCTTCCCTTCACCTGCTCTTTCCCCGCCTCCACTTCCTCAACGCCCACTCCCCATTGAGCCATTGCGGTCAAGGTCACGCCCCTATCATTTACTGGAAATCCTTGAGCCATCAAAGATGACCTTTTCATTGCCAGATGCAATGTTTTAATTGAACTTTTTGAGGTGACATTGGTTAACAAAATTCAACCACCATTTATGATAAAAACTCTAACCTAGATGTTCATCAAGGTTGAGCGTGTGTATATATATATATACAATATACATATATATTGTATATATATATATACACACACACACACACACACTGGCACATTGAAATACGGTGTATATATACAATGGCATATTGTTCAACAAAAGCGGCGGTGGCCTGCCACTGACCTGGCAATAGCTCCTGGGGATGGAGGTTGGGGTCATTCCACGCAGCTCGCAGGGCTGTGCTAGCTCTCCCACATGCCATCCTGAGCCCAAGAAAGTCAGAGGGGTGCTCTGCCTTACCGCAGCACCCGCAGCCCTCCTTCCCGCATTTTCTGTTCTGTGTCACGTGTCCTCATGCTCTGAACACACACGTGCACGCCCATATGTGTACACACTCACACAAGCAAACACACATGTCACTGTACACACTTACTCACACAAGCACATCCACAACCCCCTGGGAGAATGGCAGAGAGACATGAGAGCACAGAGCTGAGAAGGCGGAGACAGAGGGTTGGGTAGAGAGTAGGAAGCAATCTGGCGAGGCAGCTCGCGGTGGGATCTGGGTCACGGGTGGTCAGAAGCCCAGCTCCGTCACTGCCCGGCTTGATACTGCTGGGTTAGGACCTTAATCCGAGGCCTAGTTTCTTTTTTTCTAAAATGAGGGTAACACCACCACCAAAAAAATCAGGATTTTTTGTTTATTTGAGAATTACATGAAATGATATGTACTAAAGTTCTTTATAAATTGAAATGCTGTGAAGACTCATACGGAAACAAAGATAAGGGAAATGTCACCCCTGTGTTCACTTAGCAAATACGCACTTATTTTGAACCGAGGGTAAAAAGCTAATTAAAGCTCTAAGACTAAAAATCACAACTCCATCTAAAGCCAGTGTTGCCACAGTCACCTGTGCACATCACCTGGTGGGGGCCTGAGGGCTACACAGGCCCGGGAACCCTGGGCTGATTGGTAACCACTGTTCCATTGCACAATAACAACAGGGTCATCAGACTAACACATTATCTTATTTACAATCTTGACATTTTGTTCATCATGGATTTTTTTGCATTAATTTTTAACATATTTTTTATTGATTTCAGAGAGGAAGGGAGAGGGAGAGAGAGATAGAGACATCAATGATGAGAGAGAGAATCATTGATTGGCTGCCTCCTGCACACTCCCCACTGGGGATTGAGCCCGAAACCCAGGCATGTGCCCTTGACCAGAATCGAACCTGGGACCCTTCAGTCTGCAGGCTGATGCTCTATATCCACTGAGCCAAACCGGCTAGGGCCGCATTAATTTTTAAATACTGCATTAAAATATTACTCATCTTGATTACTGAGTTTTTTCGGCGCTCCTTAAATTCTGCATGGGAGGTGAGGTCTCCCTTGCTTCCCAGCTCCAGCCCACGCGAGCTGGAAATGAATGTCACTCATTATTGCCATGTTTGGTTCCGGTGGATCATCTGTGCGTTCTCAGCCACGCCACTTTATCTTCTCTCCCATTTGCCCAATCTATGAAATAAAGCTATTGTAAAGGGTATAAAGGAAGCCAGAAAGTTGGTCTTTGGTGTCAAGGACCTTTCAGTCTGGCAAGGCGAACTGATGCAGTCCGAGGACAGTTTGAGCTGCTGGGTCATACAAGACAATGTGGCCCCTGCTGTTGTTATAAACTCTGTGGGAATTCAGAATGGGAGGGTTTTCAACAGCCACACCCCTCTCCAATGGCTTCAACCTTGGGAACCCTAAGTGGGGGAGAAAATGTGGATTAGCACAAAAAAGGGAGAGACACTTTCAACAGAGGAACTTTGCATGAGCTGAGATGGTCCACTTCCTTTTGTCTGGCCCACGGGGCAAAGCTCGGTTCTGAGTAACCTAGACACACACAAACCCTAGAGAAGTCAGCGTTTCTTCTCTCTCTCTCTCTCTCTCCACACACACCCCTCTCCGGTTGCTCCTAAAAACTCACAGCAGCTGGCAATTGTTTTTTGACCATTTTGGCCATTTTAGCACTAAACCTTAAAATGCGTCTTAATGATATATTTTTTTGGCCACAATACGAACAATATGAGTTCAGGGTCTGGTCTTTAGGAATGGGGAACGACGGCAGAAGGGCAAAAGAACCCGTTTATGATCTCAAACACCAACCATCTCCATGTCACGTGCCCCCATTCCCTCCCACCCCTGCCGGTCGCAGGCCTCCACCCTGACATCTATTTTCTACCTGTAGCCGGGCCCCGCGCCCCGTGCGCGACCGAAGCCGCAGGGACGAGCGGCCCCACCGTTCG
>NW_006300048.1:3021821-3034048 GCF_000327345.1 Myotis davidii | reverse complement strand
CTGGCGCAGCTCAACCTTAACCTGGGCGTCGTGTCCAGCCCCAGCCGCATCAAGCAGCTGGCGGAGGCGCTGCGGACCAACCGCTCCATCCAGTCCCTCTTGTGAGTGTGCTGTCCCGGAAGGGGTCCCTCCTCGCACTGCCTGCCGCCCCTTCCTCCGCGCACCTTCCTGGGCCTCTCTGCACCGCCTCCCTCTTTCCCCTGACACACCGCCCTCCCCCTCTGCCTCCACCCTCCCGGCACATCCCTCCTCCGGAACCAGCACCCTCAGCCTCACCCCAAAGCAGTTGGGATACCCACCCCTTCCTGGGGGGGCACGTGCACCTCTCACCGAGTCACCGCATTGACTTCTGGGGGCAGCTCCTCAGTCCCCCAAAAGGAACACTGCCCGGCATCCTCCTACCGAGGCACCCTAACCCACCCCACCCCCTTCTCTGCCCTCTGTCCCGGGTCCCAGGAACCATCTACCTGCGTTCCTCTCTAGAGTCTAGAGTCTGGAATTTCCTTTCTCCCTTCCCAAAGCCTCGCCTCAGTGCCGAGGCCTGAGTGCCCTCCTCTCCTCGGGGCTCACCTCTTCCCCCACAGATAGGGCTGACGACTGTAACCTCTGCTCTCTGGTCTCACCCCCCAGCCTGCATGGGAGCCCCCTGACAGATGCGGGGTTGGCCTTGCTGAACCCAGCCCTGGCCCTCCATCCTGCCCTTGTGGCTCTGGACCTGGGGGACTGCATGCTGGGTGATGAAGCCATCAACCTCATCTGTGGCCTCCTCCCCCCAGACGGGGCCAAGTCTGGTGAGCAGGGCCCTGCTAAGGGTAGGGGCTGGTGTGGCCTTGATGAAAAGCTAAATGCAGAGGGCAGGGGGCCCCGGCCCAGAGCGGAGGGCTCTGACAGTGTGGGTGAGAATGTATTTTAAATATTTTCAGGAAGGAGGAGGATTAGGGGTTGAACAGGATGGAGAATCTGAAATCCAGTTCTGGTGGGCAGGGGAGGGCCGGGTCTCTAACGGCCCTGGAGTTCTGTGGTGGGGGTGGGGTGCCTCCCAGCCTCTAGGGACACCCCAGAGATCTAGGGCAGGGTAGGAGCTTCAAGAGGGCCTGGCACTTTCCCATCCTGGCTTCTCCTTGCGACGTTGCCCAGGTCTGAAGGAGTTAACGCTGAGTGCCAACCCTGACATCACCCCTAAGGGCTGGAGCCGCCTTGCCATTGCTGTGGCCCACAGCTCCCAGGTCCGCGTCCTCAATTTGGACTACAACCCCCTGGGTGAGGCTCAAGAAAACTTCCTTAGACTCTCACCACCCCACCCCCCATCCAAGAACCTGGGACCAGCGGTTGCCACGGTAACCCCCACACTGGGGAAGGGAAAATGGAGGGGGGTCAGGGAGGAAGCAGAGGAGCCACGTGTGTGGAGGACCAGATAGATGACCAACAGGTAGATCAAAGCATCCATCACCCCTTCCAGCTCGCTTCATGCATTCACTCACCAATCACAATGCTCTGCTCCTGGCTACCTACCAATTGTCAGCGTTTCCTGGCCTGGGGGTGGGACCTAAGGTTGTTAGGGCGATGGGGAAGCTGTCTGGGAGGAAGGGTTAGCAGGGCTGTGCATGAATGTAGGTGAGTATGTGTGTGTGCGTGCTGTCTCCCAAGGTGATCATGTGGCAGGGATGCTGGCTGTGGCTGTGGCCTCCAGTCGCACCTTAGAGGTCCTAGACTTGGAGAGCACAGGGCTCACCAACCAGTCTGCTCAGGTGAGACATCTTCATGTTTGGGGAAGGCCTGGGGGTGGGGGAGGGGGAGTTGGCCGGGGTGTCTGGACATAACGAAGGGGTGGCAGGCTGGAGTCAAGGAAGCCACCTTAACCGAGTTTATTCTTTTCCATACTCTTTTCTACCCCAGACCCTGCTGGACATGGTAGAGAATTACCCCACGGCTTTGCGGAGCCTGGTGTTGGCTGAGAACAGCATCAGCCCAGAGCTGCAGCAGCAGATCTGTGACCTCCTTTCTGAGGGAGAAGAGGAGGAAGAGGTGGCAGGAGGGCCTGGTCACACCCAGGAAGGAGAGAGGGGGCGGGAGCCTGCCGCCCACCCGAGGGGAAGCAGTTCCTGGATGTGCCCCAGTGGTAAGAGCCTTGTGGGTTGATGGGAGCCAGGTCTGAAGAGGCTTGGGACCCGGGAGGATGGGTATGGAAACCTGGGCCACTTTCTTCCTATTTATAGTCCCCATTGCAGGAACAAATGGTGGTCTGAACACCCCTCTTGCCTTCCACAGATCCCAGCTCTCAGATGGTGCTAATGACGTCAGGACTAGGGGACAGTCTGTTGGCTGAGACCGAGATGTGACTCTCCACTTGGGCTTCCACACATTATTACATTCGCCTCTGTCCCCAGCACCTTGCCCCAGATACCAGGGTCAGGCCCTGGGGCTTGGGAGGGAGGGGGTTGCCTGGGGCTCTGGCAGCTCCTGGCAGTGTGATGGGAGGCTCTGGAAGCTGTGAATGAGCACCAGCCTTGGGGGCACTCAAACGCAAGGCAATGGCTCTGGACTTGTTGGCAGCTCTGGCTGCAGCCCGCTGGCTCGGAAGAGATTTTTATGAACTCTACAACCTGGCGTATGGCTGTGGTCACTTGGGGCTGGCAGTAGGGGAGGAAGTGGCATTACCATTAGGCACCTCTAGGGGGCAGTGCCACCCCACAGCCAAAGCATCCCCTGGCCCCAAGTCTCAAACTAGTCGGACTCAGACCTTGCACTGCTAGGTGACACCTCACACAGGCCCTATAACAATATAACTAAGGTAAAGAGCTTACCTCCAGAGCTGGGCTGGACTCTACCTCAAGGGGAGACACAGGGGCCCCATCAAGGTTACTAAGGTACACACTCTCCCCCTGCCTGATGCTCTGCGCCCAGGCAGAGTGGGGCAAGGGAGAATCACCAGCAAAAAGTAGGACATCACAGGGACTGGGCATACTCAGGGATGGGGAGCAGAACCGTCAGTAATAGACAAATTAGTCCATAACAGTAAAATAGTTTTATTTAATTTTAAAATCATCAGTGTGAAAATTTCCCAAAGCTGGGCGTAACAGTCTAGAGCCAAGATTAGGAGGGGAGCCAGGCCTCATCTAGAGCCCAGCTGGAGGCCCGAGACCCGCCCTCCACTCCCTTCCAGAGGGAACAGCCGAGGAGAGCCCTGAGTCAGCCCTCTCCCACCCCGGAAGGCGCGCTGTGCCAGGCCCCTTAAAGGCAATGGCTGTGCAAGGGATTCTGGGGGAGAGGGAAACAGGTAAAAAATAGAAAGGTTAATAGAAAATAGGAATTAGAGGTTAATAATCCCAATAACACCCCCTCATCAAAAAACAAAACAACACCTCATGGCTATGAGAGGCAGATGGAGGATGAACACTGATGTGATAAGCCCCTCAGCTCCCAGAACAGCCCGATTTGGGCTGGACTGATTTGAAGAAAGATCTTGAGCCCTGGCTGCATGTTACCTTTGGAGAATAAATATTTCAAGAAGGGGAAAACCATGAGGCAAGCTGGTGCCAGTCAGTCAATGCAGCTGAAAGGCCTGGTGTGGCCCACCACCGGGCCCTCCCCGTACAAGGAACAGAGCTGTGCAGGCCTAGAGGGACGAAAGTTCAAGGGCTTGGCTGGGGAGAGGACAATGAATGAGCTGCAAGGACCAGGTCTCCTGCAGTCCCAGGGCAGCAGTGGCAGGAAGGCAAGCAGGGGCCTCAATTGAGCAGATTGCCCTGCTCCTGGGCCTGGGTCAGGCTGTCCTTGCGGTGTAGGTGGTGTACCCCCATCCTCTTAGGGCTGCGCTGGGGCCGGCTGGAGCCGGGGAGGGCCCAGGTCCTGCCCTCAGTGGGGGAAGCACCAGGCCCTGTGTCTGTGCCAGTATCACGGGGCAGCAGGCTCTGCTGTTCTTCCTCAGGGCTGATGGGCAGATTCAGCTCTTCCTCATCTTCCTCTCTGGGAAGGCCAGAGTTGGGTTCTGTTGGCAGCAAAGGCCCACTCTCACCAGGTGGGGAAGAAGGTGCCTGAACCGCCTCCTCTCTGTCAGCGGGGCTCAGAGCACACTGGCGCTGCAGCTCGGGGAGCGCATCACGTCCATAAGCTGTGCACTGGGCCACGGCGGCCGGTGGAGTGCGGTCAACAAATGCCCGCTGCCAGCTGGCCAGCAGGTCCTCCTCAGAGCTGGCAGAGCTGGCTGGGGCGCTGAGTATTGGGGGGGCTGGGCTGGGCTGGTGGTGGGGTGAAGCCTGGGCGGAGGCAGGGCTGCTGGGCACTGGGCTGGGACGGCTCCGCTCACTCCCCTCCTCCACCAGGCTCAGGGAAATGGCCTGGCGGGTAGCATACGTGCAGTTGGGCAGGGGGCTATTGCGGGGGATTCGCACCTTATCCTCAGAGAACTCTATTACCTTTCGGCCAGGATACAGAGGGTGTGGTGGAGATGGGGTGGGGTAGGGGCTTAGCTTCTCAAAGGCCGGCAGAGGAACCTCCTCATCTGGGGAGCCCCCAGCAGTGCTCAGAGAGTGGCACTCCCCATTGGGTTGAGGGGTGGGGCTGCCAGGGACTGGGGGACTGGCTAGGTCACCTGAGGCACCCTCACTCATGTCTACATGCACAAAGACATCCTCAGCCAAGGGGCGCCCAGCACTGCCTGACTGGGCCGAATTGAGCAATAGAGACTCTGGCTTCTCCAACACGCGGGCAATGACCGAGGTGGGTACCACAGCCCCTGGTGCCAGGCTGGGGGCAGGGTCCGGGCTGGCAGCCTCTTGACCACTGTGCATATGTTTCCGAACCATGTCCTGTAGCTCACAGGGCAGCTGGGGTAAAGGAGCAGAAGGGAAGAGAGACATGAATGATCCCAACCTAAGACAGGCTCAATCATGGCAAAACACGGCTACCACATGCAAGCACCACGGTGTGCTTGGCACTGCTGTCTCCTGTGCTTGCAGCACGCCCAGGTACATCCTCATTTCACACATAAACAGGCTCATTGGGGCTAAAATAACTTGAAGCTTTTGACTAACACCAGCAGGATCTGAACCCAGAACTGGTGCTAAGGCCCACGTGCTCTTGAACTTCTATCTTCCCCATCTTAGCAGTAGCTTCTGCCCAAACCAGACGTAAGTCTGAGGCTCTGTACTGACCGACAGCCTTGGGAATGTCCCACTGCTCATCGGCCCCATCAACCTTGGGCCTGAGGGTTTTGGGTCTAGAGTTTGTCCTTTGGGGTCAGGGGATCAGTTGGGCCTAATACTCTCTAAATATTCTTATGGCTGATAGCTCTGGCCACCCCTCCTTCCTGCATGGGATCCTGAAACTGAGTCCCTCTCTCCCTGTCTCTGTTCCAAAAATACCAACAGGCCAACCCTCAGCCCTAGTGATGGGCCAGTGACAGCATACAGGATACCAACCAGTGGCAGAGTTGACTGGCTTGCGAGGAGACATTTAGTGAAAGGCAAGGGGATGGAGAGAGGTGTAGAAACTAGAGTTAGAAGAGTCTTAAAAAGGCTGGACTGGCACTGTTGGGGCAGGTATTGTACTCACATCAGCGAACTTGTGGTTACGGAAGTGGGATTTGTTGCACTTGAGGAGCTGCACAGCCAGGTTGCAGTCCAGCCGGTACCGCTCCTGCAGATACAAATGTGGCTCAGAGTCCAGCCCGGCCCCAGGGAGCAGGGCTGGGCCAGGAAGAGCTGGCCACAGGCAAGGAAGGCCCGGGAAGTGCACATACGTTGAGCTCCTCCAGCTTGTTGATGGTGTTCTTGGCATCCAGCAGCTTGTTGGTCAGCTCTACAATCTCCCAGTCCAGTGTCTTCCTATCCATCTCAGCCTTCTTGATCTGAAGCACGAGACTTGTGGTGAACCCAGTCCATGCCCCAGCAAGCCCTTCCTCCCCTTCCCTCCTCCCAGCCCGAGACACAGGAAGCCACAAGTGCTAGGGCAGCCAAGGCGGATGGAATAGAGACAGACAATGGACAGACAGAAGGAGACCAGACACTCTCCTGTTCTCCGGGCTGACTGTGGGGCTGGGGCTTTCTGAGTATGACCTGGGCCCAGCAGTATAAGAGGCTGCCCTACCCTTTAGGGAACTCTACACACCAGGCAAGGGGCTGTACCTGAGAGGTGAGAACTGTGCAAACCCAGGCACTGAAGCCTATGTATGTGGGTGTTTCCAGGATCAGGCTAGGAGGAGGGAGGAGGGAGGAGGCTGGGTGGCAGCTGGGGGGGTGGGGGTGGCTGTGAGATTATCTAGATGAGCTGGAAGGGAGCTGCCGGCTCCAAAGCAGCCTTCTGATCTTCAGGTCATAGGCTGCGTCGACGGCCCCTTCCCCCCAAAGGCTTGGGCTTGCTGCCAGTGCAGCCGAGAGGCTGTGTGTTCAGTAGGGACATCAATCAGTACCTCTGCCTAGGCCAAGAGCAGGCTCCCAGCTGTCCCCTAGGAAGGAGGCACTGACTACTGAACAGGCCTCACATAAGGAAGAGAACAGGACTGGGCAGAGGGGAATGACCAGGGCCCTGGCAAACCCAGATCTCCACTGAGGAGGCGGCCAGGGCAAGGGAGAAAACACACAACTCAGACGCAACTGCAAAAATCCAGCTGTGGCTAAGAGAGGCCTGAGAGGAGAGTGCAGCAGCAACGGTGGCAGCATGAGGGGAAGACGAGGAGAGAAGAGAAACAGTGTGAGCATTAAGACAGTCCTGACTTGCACAGCACACTGCGGTCCCCTCCCCACCACTGCCCCCGCTTCCCTCCCCAAGCCCCTGGGCAGAAAGGCATTCCCTTGGCAAGTCCTAGCCCCCTGCTATGCTGTGAGCACAGTGCCAGCCAGACTGCCCTCTTGGACAGGTTACCAGCGTGTGCAGCTTGTCCTCCAGCTCCTGGTTGGTCCTCTGGGAAGCTGTGTAGCTGTTCTGCAGCCTGTAGAGGAATACAAGGCAGGCCCCTGGGTCAAGGTCCTGTTCTTCAGGCCCTGTTCAGCCTCTCCTTCATGAGGGATCTTGGGCAAGTCATTCCCCTCCCCGAACTTCAGTTTTTTCACCAGAATCAGACGAGGCCTCTTCCAGCTAATCCCCAATGATGGGGAGATGTGTGCATGTGTGTCCTAGCCCCTTGTTCCCATACCTGCGGAACTTGTCCTTAAATTTGTCCAGCTCCTCACGGCTCTGGCCCAGCTCCAGCTCCAGGCAGTCCTGCCCAATTTCCAGCTCGTGCTCCAGGGCCTCGGTGCGCCTGGTGGCCAAGGCCAGGCGCCTGCGAAGCTCTTCATTCTCCTGCTGCAACAGCCTGGCAGGGAAGGAGTCAAGGGCAAAGGGGCATTAGAGATAGAAGGGCCAGCCCTGGAGCCCCAGGCTGGTCAGGGAGGAAGTAGGGATGACATGAAGACAGGCAACTAGGGGCAGGGGACTCTTGAACCTCAGCCCTTCTCGCCCAGAGAACACAGCCTGGCTTGGAGAGTGGGGGAGGCAGAGGGGATAGTAGATGGTCGTCCCCCCACCCTCCCCCTCACTGGAGAAGAATGAGAAGACAGAATTGGGTGGGGGGATTCTAAGTCTGTCTCTGGTTACAGCCCAAGCCCGCCAGCCACCAAGCCCCCAGCTCCAGTTTCCCCACTGCACTACCAGCCTGCTCCATTATTAATCTCCTGGAAATCCAGCCCAGCACTGCCCCTCTCCAGAGGCCTCACATGGCTGACAGGAAGGGCTCCAGGGAGGCGGCTGGCACAGAAGGGCCAGGCGCTGGGGAAGAGCTTGCTGGCAAGAGCAGGCCCTCAGAGCCATCCCTCCTTGATTCCAGGTTCTCTTGCAGCCCATGGAACAAACCTGTTTTTTCAAAGGAATATCCACACCAAGCCTCCTCCCAGGGTCCCTAAACCACCCCCCCAAACCCAACATTTACCTCTACCTAATCCAAGGAAAAGCCCAACTACACCACCAGCCTCGCCCGGAGCTAAGGGGACAGAGCTGAGGCAGGGCAGGCTCTCGGGCAGCAGGTACTCACTTCATCCTCTCTGCATCAGTCAGGGACTCCTGGGCACAAAGGAACAGAAGCTTGAGGCTCAGCTCTAGGCCACAGGCCTCCTGCCAGACCCACCCTCCAGAAAGCCCGGGAAGGGCCATTTCTGAAGCCCAAAGACTCTCACAGCAGAAGTGGGCTGCAGTGAGTGTCCTGTAGTGATGGAGGCAATCCAGTCATTCCCAGACAAGCCTAGATCACGTTCCCATGCCAACTAGAGATTCAAGAACCCCTTCCCACCCTCACCAGCTCCAATCCCTCCTAGGCCTAGAGCCAGCTGCAAATAAGTCCTGGTGCCCATGACAGCTCTCCCAGGGTAAGAGCCTCTCAGGTGTTCCCCGGGACCCTGGGCCCTGCGGGCGGGGCAGAGGCCTTCCGGGGAGTGAAGAAACCAGGTCAGAGCAGGGCCCCGAGCTCTGGCCATCACGCAGAGCCAGGCCCTCACAGAGGCCTGGGAGGAGCAAGTGCATGAGGGAAGGAGAACCGCTGGGCTAATCCTGACTGAGAGGTGTGAAGTGTCTCTCCTTGCTTGTAACCGCCTACCCCACCCTCCCAAAATCCCGATGTTGGTCACAGCCCAAGAGTCAGGGCTCAGCCAGACACAGCGCTGAACAGGCACGTGCTACGGCAAGAGGGAAATGTCTCTCCAAAGAAAACTGACTGCTTCAAACGCCAGTCGGGGTCAGGAAAATGCGGTGGGTGGCCCAGACCATGGACTTTGGAGCCACTAACACCTGGTGTCGATCCATTTCTACCACAGGCTGGTTATATCAACCTTACTGAGCCTGGGGTCCTCGTCTACAAAACCAGGGCACCCAGCACAACACCGGGCCTGTTCGTTCACTGTTCTCTGAGCTGAAATGGGCCAGTCACGGCATCTCTGCCCTGACTCTGCCCAAGGCGGCCATGGTGCCCTGATGCTCAGCATGCGCTGACACTCACATCCTGTAGGTGCGCTCCACGCATGGCCACGGGGAGGAACCCGGGTAGCAGGGAGAATAAACCACCACCAACTCGTTTCCTCCTGTTAGTGAGCTTAATGAGGGAGGATAACCGATGTCTTTAACGAACGTGAGCCGAAGTACAGCTGGAGGAAGAGCCTGACTTCCGGGGACAGTGAGGAACAGCTGGTCTGGTGGAAGGAGCTGGAGCATCGCCTCCCCCAGCCCCCCGAGGGGCTGCAGGTTGACGGCTCTCCTGCACCAGTGGAGCACGAGTCCCAGCCTCCAGCAGGTTAGGGCTGCCTGAGGGGCTGCCTCTCGTAGAGAGAGCAATACTGCATGTGTGGGGTCATTTCTGCAGAGCTACTAGGACTCTGGGGCTTCTGACATGCGGACATGTGCTCATGGCTGGCCTCTAGGAGCCCCCACTGCCCCCACCAGCAATGCCATACTCTCACCCCAACTCAGGGGGCCAGAGTCCCCTCAGGCGGGAGAAGCCGGCCAGACAGCCAGCTTCAGGGGCCCACCTCTACCAGGCAAAGTGGGGGTGCCGTCTGGCTGACCTGCTGCTCAGGTTGGGATCCAGGAGCTTCCGGCCGCAGCTCCCGATGCTCGGGCGGTGCCTTGCGGTAGGGCTTCCTAGCAGGGGCCGCGCTGGTCATTCTGGGAGGCGAGGGCTCCTCACCCTGCTGAGGAGAAGCCAGGGAGGAGGAGCCTCAGAAATGAGGGCAAGTGGCCTCGGGACTGAGGAAGAGGACGGTGAGGGGGACAAAGGTAGGAGCCACCAGGCAGGCCCACAGACTCGGGCATGGCCGGGGTCACTAGAAGGGCTGGGTGCTGGTGTGTCAGCGCCCAAGGAGTCAGGGGAGTGCTGAGGGGGTCATGGGTCCAAGGGGAACAGAGGGGTGGGCAAGGCAAGACCTGGGGCCTGGCACCAGGAAGAATACACTTGCCCGAGGAGTGGGCGGCGAGTGTGAAGGCTGCCACCCCATCTTGTGTTGTGTGGGCTCAGAGGGGGGCCACCCCGTCCTGTGTGGGCTCAGAGGGGGCCTCGAAGGGAAAACTGCCCTCTACACATGTCAACTCCCTCTGCTCCAAAATGGGGCAAGAGCAGCACTGGTGTCACAGGGTTACTGTGAGGTCAGGTAAAGCACTGAGAACGGCACCTGGCACTCAGGAAATGGTTACTAAACGTTACCTTAAAAAATATAACTGCAAATAAAATAACTGTAACCAGAAAGTAAGGTTTTGAGGATAGTCACCCCACCCAGGCTCCTCAGCGGGTCTCTGAGCTTGACAGGGTCCTGAAGACCAAGCCCCACTAGCTCCATCAGTCTCCTTTCACCAGCCCCCGGGCAAGAGGCGCCACCTGCCTCCCCTCACCTGCCAGCCTCCCCAGGAGAGAGCCAGGTGGGGGTGCAGGCCTCACCAGGACATACCGTCTGTCTGTCAGCAGCTTGCTCTGTTCCGCTGTCCGGGCGTTAGCCCTCGGCTCTCCGCATCCCACGGCCCCTCCACTTCCTCTTGCCAAAAGCTCCTGAAACCAGAGAAGGGAAGAAAGTGGAAACCAGGTGTCAGCCGCCTGTCAGTGCCACCGGCCACCTGCCCAGTCTGGGACCTGGAAGGCACCCCAGGGAGAGTCAGGCAGGAAAGCCATGGGACAAGGGTCTGAGGGGGAAGCGTGGAGGTGGGAGAGGACTAGGAGCACCGGGCTCCTGCCTGCTCTATGAAGAGTCATGCGTGTCTGTGTATTGTTCATGGTCATGGCTTACACACATGCCCAATTCTGAAATAGGCCTGGCCCTGTCCTGTCCCTCTCCTACCCCACATCTGTCTTGTTCATCTCTCAGCATCTGCAAAAACTAAGAGGTTTGGAGAACATGGGCTGCACAAGAGAATACCAGGAAAAAGCCTCGTAGAGATGTAAGAAGATACTGGAAAGAAGGCACCTAGCAGTCTCCAGAAGGAACCCAAAGTCTACCTCTGTGTTCACTATGGTAAACAGGCTCTGTGATGAGGAGGGGAAGGCACAGGAGAGGAAATCTAAAAAAGGCAGCAGTTTAGAGCAATGACGGTTCTCAAACAGGGTGACTTTGGTCCCCCCTCGCCCCCTCCTCTGGTATCTGGCAAATGTCTGAAGATATTTCTGGTTATCACAACAGGAGTGGGTGCCATTGGCATGTAGTGGGTAGAGGCCAGGGCTGCTGCTAAACATTCTGTGAGGCACAGGACACCCCCACGAGAAAGAATGATCAACACACAGTGTTGACAGTGCCACGGCTGAGAAACCCTGGTGTAGACACCCAGGTCTGGGGAGCTGAGATGCTGGGGTCCCAGGCTCAGTGATGCCGACACACTGTGTGGCCCGTCCTCACTGGATAAGCCTTTCTCATCTGCCCCCGGTGGCGGGACTGAGTCACCTTGTGGTTCCCTCCAAGTTCTTGGGGTTCTGAGTTCTGCCCCCATCTGTAATAAACTAGGCTGCAGCAGGGGGGCAGCAGCCACCACAGGGACCAGCGGAGGCAGTAACCTTAGGTGGCCTTCTGGGCATAAACAATCTTCCCGCTGCCTTCACCTAAACAGAGCTCGGGGCTGAGGGAAGCCTTGCGGGCTAGAGCGTGTGTTCCTGCTGTTGGGACATGCCCTGGCCATGACTCTTGTCACATTCCAACAGGGCCTGAGGCAGGGAGAAGGTGAGGGTGTAGGGAGGGCGGGGAAGCAGGAGTGGCCTCCCTCCTCTGTCTGAACAGCTTGGTCTCTGGCCTGGGGTTCTCGGGGAGCTGGGGTGTGACAGCAGGCACGAGCCGCCAACCTCCACCCCTTTGATGGTGAAGCAGAACGTGTCCCCACAGGGCACAAGCAGCATGCTGGGTCGAGCTGACTCCCTGCACAGGAATCCGGGCGGGCCTGAAAGGACAGTACATTCCTGGGGTGTGGGGAGCAAACAAGTCACCCCCACAGGTTCCCCAGGGCTACCCCTCCAGAGGGCCCCAGGGTGAGAGTTCCTATGGCCTGGGGGAGAGGCCCGGGCAGCCCAAACCAGCCTGGGTACCTGGATTCTGATACACAGGGGGTGTAAGTGGAGGTGTGTATTTGAGCTGGGAAGGTGTGTAGAGCCAGAAACACAGGAGTAAGTGTTACATGCAGCCAAAGAGATTCTACAAAACGCAGGGAGGCTCCTGTGCTGGCCTCTGCCTTCTCTCCTTTTCTATGGAGAATCCAGGCCCCAGCTCCCATCTGATCCCCAGTCAGCGGTAGCCCCT
>NW_006300048.1:2987837-3021642 GCF_000327345.1 Myotis davidii | reverse complement strand
GCAGGCCCCTTTACGTACCCTCTATTCTCAGCTGCTGCTTTCCTTCCCTACCCTATTCCTGCCGATGCCCACACTGTCCCCCAGGCGCCAGGACATGCGTATGGGCAGGGAGGACACTGACTGCTCAGGTATCTGGTAATTCTACCTGTAAGGAGAGCAGCCTCACTCCGCAGCCCTCACTCTAATTGCCACACATCCCACAGCTCATCCTGCCTCATCCTGACCTCAAGTCCCCACGCCCCAGCCCCTCAGCACGTATTCCCAGAGCTTCTGCAGCCAGACAGTCGGGCTTGCTGAGGGGGCACACAGAGTGGATGTGGGTGGCAGTGAAGTGGGGAGTAGATGCAGGCACGGACACTCTGGGACGGATGGTGGGAAGATGGGATGGTTCTCTCCCAGCCAGAGCCGACTCTTTTCATGCACGTCAGTCACAGAGAGGGGAGCCACTCCCAACAGGGAACACAGAGGGCAATGCCCACCAGGGAGCCTGCAGTATCCCCAACGCAAGTCCACGAGGGAGAGTCTGTGCCACTCCCTGCCCCATGTCCATAAATACTGGGCCCTCGCTCCAACTCCAGAGATCCGCTAAGTGCCCCAGATTCAGCGTCTAGGGGCCCACGATGCCAGCACTGAACAGGAACACAGTGGGATGGCCGCCCACTGTCCTGGAGTAGAAGCGCCGCAGGGAAGGACAGACCCAGGGGGAGAACGGTGCCAGGTGGTGCGGAGGACAGAACAAGAAGCAGCGGGACACCAGGCCGCAAGCTGGAGGAAGGTGAAAGGTAAGCTGAAAGGCAGCAAGCAGACCCCCCAGAAAGCCCCGCTACCAGGGACAGCCTCCACTGGCCAATCTCCACCCAGAGGTTCCCAGGTGGCCTTGCAGTGTTTCAGCCCAAGGCGGTCAGCCCTGCACGGAGAAAAGGACTCCAGGGAAAACAGCTGGACGTCCGGAATGGGCCACGATGAGCAAGCAAGCAGCCTCCGGGCCTCTCGGTGCCCAGCTCTGGAAAATGGTCCTTGGAAGGTCTAGAAGTTGATGGGGGAAGAATATTACTCCAAAACTCCCTCAGCTTCAAGGAACTGGGGCAGATGACGAAAGATGTGCAGCTACCAGATCACACGCTTGGTTTGTACGAGTACAGCTGTGCTCCGGGAGAAAGGCTGGGGCCGATGATAAAACCGCTGGCTGACCCAGTTCAGTCTGAGGCTCCTTGGGCTGGGCCTGCAGGCACTGCTGAGGGAGATACCAGAGCAGCAATAAACCCTCCCCCCACCTCAGGGAGGTGAGGTGAGAAGGAAAAGCAGCTCTCCTCACCCCTCACCACCCCCACCAGCCCCCTCCTCCTCCTCCTTCTGCATAGTATTCATTCTTCACTTACTCACAATCATTTGTTTGGAGGAGAGAGTCAACCCCGTATCTGCTGGGGGGTGGGGTGGGGGGGTGGTGATAGCTTCCTAATTGCCGTGTTGCAATCTGCCAGTCAGTGCAGGCCGCCTGTTGCCACCTGCCCTGTATTAAATACCTTCTCCCTGATTACAGCCCATGGGGCATGATTAGCTGCCTCCGGAGAACAAAGTCTGCTTTCATTGGAAATGGTACTCTCACGCACAGTGAACCCGCACTGTGAACCTGAACAGCTGAGCAGGGAGTGTAGACGGAGACAGACATAAGGAGAAATGTGTGCCAGAAGCTGGCCCAGCAGTGTCCTTTAATCAAAGGACAAAAACTGCGCCAAGCTTCGCTCTTTAACCAGGAGGTGGGACTCATACCTGCCCCTTTTGTGTGGATGTGAAGTGTGTGGATGTGACCAGGGACTTTCACTGTGATCAGGGATCACCGCTGCTGAAGATGGATGGAGTCGTTTCCTGGAGAAAACTCTTCAGAATCCTGATTCTCTCCAAACCACTATCCTTACTCCTCCTCCCACCAAACACCCACAGGAGGCACCAGAGGAAGGTGCAAGTTCGAGAGCCAAGGACGCCCTCTGCTTCCTTCTGCCATCCTTTCTGTGGGTTTCCCCAAGGCCCAGGGCAAAGTCAAAGGTGCAGAAGGGAGGTCCAAGCACCTCCTCTGAGGGCTCAGAGGCCACCCCCTCAACACGGCCCAGCGAGGGAGACTGAATTGAATCCAACATGGGTGTGGCTCTTTGGCTTTTCAAACTTCTGCCTTCCCTCGTCAGATGTCTCCCCCAGTTCCAAGTTCTTCTCTACAACTTCACTGCCCAGTTCAGCTGCCCTGCCCTGGAAAGGCAGCCTGCCACCCCCACCCCCACCCCCCATCGCCCATGCTCTTGTCAGAAAATTATGGCCCCGACATTTATCTGGGCTCAGACTATTTCTGAACCTGACGATACGCCTTTCTGCTCACAGCTGGCACTGAATCAAGCAAGTGGGTCAATGAACCCAACTTCTCAATTACCAAGGGCCCCACACCACCACCAAAATCATTCAAGCTCTTCTTCATAATTCACCCAAGAAAAGTCTAACGGAAGTCAGCAATCACTGCTTTTAAAATGAAAGGAAAACCAGCCCTTCTTTAGCATACTCTCGCCTTGTTGTATTCTGCCTAATTCCCTTGGAATCCAGTAAGATATAAATAATAGAAATAAATACAGGCCCTTCCATAGCCCCCAATCAACTGCTAAAACATGCATGTCTGATCACACAGGAACTAGCGCCTCCTCTGTGAGAACTGTCCTCAGCTAACAGCTAATTGTTAGCTAACAGCTGTACCTAGTCTCTGAACTCCGCAAGCCTGGAGAAAGCCGCACCGCAAGCTCCTGAGAGCCAGGCTCTGCCTCCAAACGAGGCCCAAGAAATACAGACTACCCCGCTGCAAGGGCCAGCCCTGTAACCAGGTGATGGGCAGGGGCTCCACCAGCATGAATACGGCCCCTCTCCACCGGGGCTGTCAGTGAACAGCGGAACAGGCCTCCAGCACAGTGAGCGGATCCTAAAAGAGCTGTTGGGGCTCAGCTTTCCCCACACCGGCCCCAGGTGCCCCTCCCACGTGCAACCAGCCCCCAGTTTCCGGCACGCAGCTGTTCCTGCGATACATGAGCAAGGCCCTCAGCAATCCTGGGCGCGTGGCGGGCAAGCATCCAGCAGCTCACGGAGTGGGGCCTGGGCAGGCTCTGTTCTGGGCTGATGACTCGGCTGGAAGATGCCAGTCTGTGCCCAGACTGGCCCTGCTGCCCCTCTGACAGCCATGCTGCCACCCCTCTGGGCAAGTACAATCTCACCCTCTTGGGACAAGCTGCCTGGGGCCCTGATCTGGCCTCATGCCTGCTCAAAGAGGAACAGACTGACAGGTTTTTAAAAGCCAAAATGGGTGGGTATTACTCTGTCACAGAGTAATCCTGAGGACTCAAAACTAGAGCTGTGACCTTCAGTGCCCACCCGGCTCCCCACCTGAGCAAATACCTCAAGTCTATCACCTGACCTCATTCAAGCAAACACTAGACAGGAACAAAGGGGCTAAAGACGACTGATGAGCCAACCAAACCAACCCCCCTCCTATAAAGAGAGGGCCAACATATCCCCAAGATCACAAGCAGCACCTGACAGTGGTCCCCATGCCCTCTCCTAAGATGCAAGAACCAAGTGAGGGGTGGCCCTGAACTAAGCCTCCCCTCCAGTTTCCTTTGGCTTTCCTGGTCAGAGCCAAGCCACAAACCCCTCCAGCTTGCTAACTCAGGGTCCCTAAACGTCTGAGTAGCATCTACCAGCTCTCACATTTACACACCCCCACCCCACACTAGTAGACAGCTCACTACCTTCTCCCTCCCAGCCCAAGAGTACAGAACCACTGTGCGGGCCTGCAGGTCTCAAGTTTCCCTAACCAGCCTACCCCAAACTGCACGGCCTCCAGAGGCAGGAGACATAGTCTGTCTAAAAAGTTACCTGTGGCCCTAGCTGGCTTGGCTCAGTGGATAGAGGTCAGCCTGCGGACTGAAGGGTCCCAGGTTCGATTCCGGCCAAGGGCACAAGCCTGGGTTTCGGGCTCAATCCCCAGTACGGGGCGTGCAGGAGGCAGCCGATCAATGATTCTCTCCCATCACTGATGTTTCTCTCTTCCTTAGGGCACATGCCTGGGTTGCGGGCTCATTCCCTAGTAGTGGGTGTGCAGGGGGCAGCCAATCAATGATTCTCTCTCATCAATCACTGATGTTTCTCTCTCTTCCTTCTCCCTTCCTCTCTGAAATCAATAAAGAAATATATTTTTTTAAAAAAAATAAATAAATAAAAATAAAGAGTTACCTGTGCATAACACCAGAGAATTCCATCAGTCGGCCTTCCTGTTGTCTTGGGAACCCCCTTCTCCTTTCCAAACTAAAGGGCCATTCACCAGCCTCCCAATCTCAGGCCAGGGCCTCACCTAGGCCCACTGTGGGATCCAAAGCAAGTCCTGCTCCCTTGGGCTAAGGCGCCCTTCCCAGCTCTTCTCGGCTAAAGTCCACCTGAAGTTCCAGCTGTGGAAGGCGGGGTGGAGGGGGCCGGGCTCCACCCACTCTACCTCCCAGAATGACAGTCACCAATGGGAGCTACATCTCAGGTGGGTACCTGGTTCTGGGCTCGAGCTTTCACTTTAAGTAGCTTCACTCTTCTGCCCAGGGAATTTCTCACAACCAGGCCAAGGTTTTCTTCAACCTCCCCAACCCCAAGGAGAACCTTGCAGCTAATCTTAAATTATGACCCTGGCGTGAGTATAATGGGGATACCATTCAATCCTCCTCTTGAAAAAGGAAGGAAACGGTTCAGTCTAAAAGAAAATCTCCACCTGTCCCTGAGGCAGGAAAAAGAAACAGCAGGCTAACTGAGGGACACGCTCCCACTCCATGGTGCTACAGGCATATTAAACAGAAACTCGACCCAATTCTGTTTTAAGAAAGATCTGGGCGGCATGGTACCGACTGAGGGGAGGCCACGTCCTGCAGCAGGCTGGCAAATGGGCAGGAGGCTGTGCCTAGGGAACCCTCCTCCCTGGCCAGAGCAAGGAGACTGGGAAGATGGAGGGAACCCAGTTATAAGCACCAGAGAACAGGAGACGGCATGAGGTAAGCCAGGGGGAGGAGGTGGCCAGGCTGCCGGGAGGGAGGGAGGTCAGAGGCACCGCTGGTGGTACTCCCGGAGCAGGTTAGCTGGCCCAGGTCAGACTCACAGGGTTAGTGTCTTCTCCCCAACCAGCCAGCTCTCCTGGTTAGCACGGTTAGTGACAGACTCATGGCAGACACCCTCCAGGCACTCCATATAAACAGACAGCTTGATTTGTGAGCAGCCCAACTCCGGAGCTGCAAAGAGAGAACAGAAGGAATGCCAAGCTGCAATGCCCAGGGTACACACTGCACTCTCCTGACAGGCAAGGCTCCCCCGGACTTAGCACCGGGGGCTTTCTCCCACCCGGAAATCATGCCAGGCAGAGGTACAGAGCCGCCCTGCCACCCAGTGAGTCCAGCTCACTGACCCCAGGTAACAAGGCTCTCTGGTTGGTCAACAGAGAGGTCAGCTGTTGTGGAAAGGTTGCTGCTACCAGGCGGGGCAGCTCCTTTCTCACCTATTCCCAAACACTGATGCCAGGCTACACCAGAGCCCTAAAAGCTGGGTTGTCAGAACAAATCCACCCACAGCTGCAGCTGCCACCCATCCCATGCCTGTGCTAGCAGAGTCCACCCACCACCACCCACAGGCTCTGAGGAAAGGGGCTGGGAGAGAACTGGCTCAGGGATCAGAAGCTGCAACAAGAGCTGCGTGGAAAGCACAGTACAATGGGGCAGTGTGTGACCCGGCCCAGCACTGGGCCAGTCAAGGGGAGGGCAGCACACTGCTGCCTTTGAGTTTCTGAAAGGGCCGGGGGATGGCTCTTCTCAGGGAGCTGGCCCAGTGGAACCCACAGAGCAAGGATAAAGGTTTTGCTATAGCCAGGCTCCAACAGGGACTAGTCCACCCTCTCAGAACGAGCCATGGTTGAAAGACAAGCATCACACTTTCCTGGATCCTGCAGAACCACCCTAGGGGAAGTAACATGCCCTTGCTTTCTGTATCAAGGCAAAGCAGCCACAGCAGTGGAGCCCAGAGACCCCACAAGAAGTGCCTCTGGGGCAGCAGGACAGGAGAGCTTCAGCAAATACTGCTGTACTTAAAGGAAAGGCAACATGCTGTTAGGGGAACAACAGGGAGGGAGTTTCCCTTCTGCCTGGATAGCCCTGCAGAAGAGGAGATGACTTGGGGTAGAGGAGGGAGACCAGCGACCACCCTAGCCACACAGAGGGGCCTGGCCCTTCTCCCAAGCCCAGGTTAATGATTAACGCAGGCAGGGAAAGCCTCCAACTGCCTACTCTCTGGGATCCCCATAATGCTGTGACAACAGCCCCAGAGCTCAAAAGGCCAAGGCCTGACCATGCAGGGCGAGATAAACATCTAGAAGAGAAAAAATTCTTCCTGTGGGCTCTGACCTCTTCCCTGGACTGATAAGAAAGCATGGCCAGCCACTGAGGAGTGGTTAGAGTATCAGGGTCAAAGGGTCACGGGTTCGATTCCCAGTTAAGGGCACATATATAGGTTGCAGGTTCAATTCCTGGCCCCAATCAGGGCATGTGTGGGAGGCAATCAATCTATGTGTCTCTCTCACATCAATGTTTCTCTCTCTTCTTCCCCCCCTCCCTCCTTCTGTCTTACTCTCTCTCTAAAAATCAATGGAAAAAATATCCTCAGGTAAGGATTAACAACAATAATAATAAAGGTTTGGACTTTAATCCCCTCGAGGGGGGGAGGGAGGGAGGGAGGGAGAGAAGAGAGGAAGGGAGAAAGAAAGAAAGGAAGGAAGGAGGGAAGGAAGGTCATGAACAAGCAATCTTCAGAATCCTCACCCTCAAAACAATAACAATAATAAAAAACAAAACAAAAACACCAACTGGGTCTGGTTTGCTTTCAAAAAGTAGAGAAACAAGTGACCTGCCTAACCCAAGGTTGAAACCAGGGACGTTCTCTGCACGGAAACCGAGGTTGAAAAATCAGGTAGCTTTACTCTCTTCCCAGCCAAAGATGACAGAGGACTGAAGGGGAGAAACAGGTAAGATGCAGTGTTGATGCCCACATCATGCTTATATCCATTTTGATTCCCACTCAAGGGCACTCCTGCCGTACAATTTCAGCTCAGAATAAAAACAGTCCCTCAGAGAGAACCAGCGGCCTGAACCTATATGGAAACCTGTTCACCTCCCGAGGAGCAAGCCCGGAGGACCCCAGGCTGGGAAGAGGCACAACCAGGTTCCAATGGGGACACTCGACCTTGGGTAGCTTGTAAGGTGAACAGAGCAAATAGAAGACCAATATTATTATTGAGTTTTATAAGTAATACATTATTAGTAATGTCTAGAAGGACACAAAATAATTAGAAGGGTACATAATAAATGGTTGACAGTTGTTAAAACTGTTAGTTTCCTATCTTTGGAGGGTCTCTTTACTTTTTATTTTGTGTATTTTTCTGGATGATTGGTATTTTATACAGGGACTTATGTTTATGATAAAAACATACAGATCCCAGGCAGACAAAAGCCTTCCACCTCACTGTGCTTTGCCATCTGGAGGAGCTTTCCCTTCCACAATATGATATGCCCTTGGATCCTTACAGCCTAGTGAGGCCCACAGAACGGGTGGAGTTCTCCCATTCTGAAGTGACAGAGAAGAACAAGTGACTTGCCCAAGACCACAGACTGGGACAGAACCCTCTGTTTCCAATTCCAGCCAAAGCATGGAAAGCTGTCTTCCCTAGGGAGGCACAGAAAAGCCATGACAATTCTGTCATGACCTTAATGGATTCCAAATGCCACTAAGAGCAGACAGTTGACACTTTTAAGACAGTAACTAACAAAGAAGAGGTCTCACTCTTCTACTCATGGCCAGGCCAGCTGACTCACTCAATCTCCTCTCAAATCTGCTTAACATGCAAGGTAGCTTTTCACTCCTGACAAGAGGCCATCAATGAAGACATGCCAGCCCCAAACCGAGAGACCAGGGGTAGCGCCCAGGTAAAAGTCCTTCACTTTTAGCTATTGGCTTCATCCTTTTGATTGTCTAGGCATTAACAAGATTATAGCAAATCCTGGCTGTGAGCTCGGAGCACACCTAGATCAGACTAATGATACAACCAGAAAAGAAAGCAGGCTATAGGGGCACTAAAAGAAGCTTAATAAATAACAAAGAGGATGCCAGAAGCCAAAGACTAATTCAGCAAGAAAACAGACCAGCGTGTTTAGCCTCCTCTTCTAACCCTGTCCTTAGGGGTGTTTTATGCAATAAAAAGGCTGAAAAGGGAGACAGCTGAAGCCAAGCACCGGGAAGATCATTTAACCACATTAACTCAACCCTGAAAAACAATCAGTGACGCTATTTTTAATACTATCACTTTTGTTTATGCAGGACCTGCCTTCCTAAGCATTCAAAAGGTTTTGCCAGATAAATCCTATTTGCTTTAGTCTCCCTGAGGAAGGACTGGGTGGGGGTCACACAATAACCCGGATGGCTCAGCTCGGACTATGTAGGGCAAAAGCATGTTAAACTTGTGGCCCGAAGTTCGCATGCGGCCCACAACGAATATTTTTGCGGCCCAGCCAAAATAATGGTATGTAAGAAAACATTAATTTTATCATTGCTCTTGTTCTATTATATAGTATACTTTTTTGACATATACCTATGTCTCTATGAAAATTGAAGCTTGTAGTTTTTTGCAGCTCACTTAAACTTAAACCTTATTTGGCCCGTGTTAGCCTTTGAGTTTGACATGCTTGGTGTAGGGCCTAAGTGCCTTCATTAAAGGACCAGAGCCCTTAGCAGCTTCAGAGATAGAAGACTTTGCCCCTAGTGGGGAAGACAGGCGAAGAGCCACTAGCATCAGAGAGCAGGAGTGCTTTGAGGGCGCAAAGGAGAGGTGCCTGGCTGGGGGAGGGCCAGACAACAAGGCTGTCTTCCTGAAAACACAGACATACCTTCCTCACCTGATTATAAACTCACACTGGAGTACCACCTGGCATTATACAATTAAGAGGTCTAGACTTCTGGAAACAACTTCCTTTGGTGTCTGCTGAGAACTGGTGTCTAAGAACAACCCCCTTGCCTCCATCAACTACACTAAAAATAAAAAGGCAAAGAGAAGACAGCAACTCTCTCAGCTACCAGCCCCATTTCCGGGGCGTATCCAAGTTAAGCCAGTGCTGTGACACAAGATCATCAAAGCCCTAAGAAAACTGGGCCCCAAAAGTCTGGCTTCCTCAATGCCTAGATGTGTTCCACCAGCTTCACCCAACACTTTTCAGTTCATAAAACACCAGGAGAAAAACAAAACAAAACAAAAAAACACCAGGAGACATGGATCCTCAAACACACCATCCAGTCATCCCCAGTCTTAACTACATTACAAATCTGCCTGCCCCCACCTGTATCCACCAAAGTCACCACCAATCTCGAATGCATGTCACGACCCATCAGAGGAGTCATTCCAACACAGGCATGGGGAGAAGCATCAACAATCTTTTTTTAACAGGCTGCTCACTGACGATGTCCCCAACCTCACCTTTTTTATTGCTTCATCGCAGGAAAGGAGACTCTCAATTTTACTCCCACTTCAAAAATGCTCCTGGCTACCTGGCAGAAAGCAAAAGGCTTATTCTAGTTTGAATAAAAACAAAGCCTTTTCTTATACACTGAGTTTTTCAAAATGGAATTTGTTCGTTCAACAAATATTTACTGAGTATCCTTCACTTGCCAGGCACCGTGCTATATGCTGTAAGCTCATTACCTTTAACGCTCAATACCCCTGCATAAAAGATAATGTCACTCTCACTTTACAACAGTGGTTCCCAACCTTCTGGCCCTTTAAATACAGTTCCTCATGTTGTGACCTAACCATAAAGTTATTTTTGTTGCTACTTCATAACTGTCATGTTGCTACTGTTATGAATCGTCATGTAAATATCTGATATGCAGGATGGTCTTAGGCGATCCCTGTGAAAGGGTCCTTTGACCGCCAAAGGGGTCGCGACCCACAGGTTGAGAACCGCTGCTTTATAAGGTACAAGACCAAGGATCCTACTGGTTAAGCCACTTGCCCAAAGTCCCACAGCTGATGAGTGGCAGAGTCTGGGTTTAAACCAGGTGTGCCAAGCTCCAAAACCAGACTCTCTCACACTGCTCACCCACTCCCAATTCTCCACATACCCACCCTCCCAATCTCCCATCCTCCACAGGGGGTCAGCGCAGTGAAAAAGATGAACAATTAAACTCACCACACAAGATAAGTTCCAGAACAGAGGTTCGAACACAGTGCTGTGGGGGCCACGAGGAGGAACGGAAAGCAGGACAGTCACATGGGTGATGGGAGCTGGGTCTTAGGGGATAAGCAGTTTCAGAGACACGGTGAGCATTATCAAGAGAGTACAGTGCACAAGCAAAGAAGAATACAGTAAATGGATGGCCACAGCAAGTTCAGGAGCATCAGGAAATAGGAGCGATGAAGAACAGGACAAATGAAGTGGAGTGGCAGCAACTCAGGCTAGACGGTTGGGTTTGGGCTAGCGTGTAAAGAATCTTTGGCTATGACTGTATCCTAAAAAAGGGGAACCCATGGCATTTCTAAGAGAAGAAACATCTTTTTTTAATAGGAAAATAATTTCAGCAGAGAAGCTAGACTGGCGTTGGGAGAGACGGCCACCACATTTCATTTGTCCTATATGCACCTATAACAGGTGCATTATAAAGCACCTATTCTGTGCCCTGCACTATCCTAAATGGGAGAATGCAATAATGAATAAGATACAGTCCCTCTTCTCAGTCTTAGAGAGTCAGACAAGTAAACAGGCAATAACAATAAAGGATAAGTGTGAAAATAGAAGCACAGAAGAAGGGCACTAAAAGGGGTGAGGTCCTGAAAGGAAGTGACAGTTAGACTGATGTGAAGGACCAAAAGGGAGGAAAGGGGGGAGGGGGGATGCATCCCGGACAGCAGGACCAGCCCCCGCAGATGCCCAGAAGCTAGAATGAAGTACATTCAGAGAGCTGTTAAGAGACTGAATCCAGGTGAGAAATGAAGGCCTGGTTTACCCAGAGGTCCTCGGCACTCAAAAGGTGGTGGTAAGGATGGGAAGGGAGTAGACTGAAAGATAATACATGAATAAGCAGTGTCTGAGAAGAAATGGATTTAGACAAGAAAACAGTAAAGGGGGAGAATCAACTCAAAATCCATCAGACTTCACCCTGCAGTTTAATCATTTGCTAAAATGTGATCCGCATCCAGAAAGTCTGAGTACTTCAACCAAAACACAAAGATGTACCCTATGGAGATAACGCGTTTCAGCACGCTGCCTGCAACACGAGATGTAAAGTACACCATCCTGAGACACGTGGTTCCTCAGTTAATGGAGGAGACCAGCAGAGACTGACAAAATTACGTGTGCCACAGGTGATTTTGAAACTAGAAAAGTTCATCACAGGGCTGGGTAGGAATTCCCAAGGAAAGCCCTAATTCCTAAACCCCCAATTCCCTGAAATCTGGTTAGACACCAGGCCCGTGCCTACTCTGATGGCAGGGTGGAGAGTCATTTACGGAAGAAAAAGATGGGCCCTGAGGGTGACTTAAATAGACAGAGCATGACTCAGAAGGAGGGGAAGAGTGAGTCTTAAATGCAGGGCCAAGGAAAGCCAGTCTACCACGCCGTGGGCACACCTCTGCCCCAAGGCTGCCGGAGGCCTGCCCGGCTAAAGGAAAAGGCCTGAGCGCCAAGCCAGGGTCTTCCTCCGCAACACGAGCCTCAGCAGAAGCGCATTTGCTTTCCATTTTCCTCTTAAGCTGGGGAAGGAACTGCTTAAAATGCCATGTTGTGTGGGTCTTTCCTACGCAGTTTGTTACTTGCTTGTTTTTCTTTTGTTTTGTTTTTTAAATAAAGAGACTACAAACTGCATATCATTTATTGTTAATTCTGCCCAAATGACCCTCTTCCTTTTACTTTCTGTCGATTCATGGTACAAAATTCTGTAAAGTGCCCTCAGAAATCCTGCAGAGAAGCTCTTGTTACTGCTGGAAGCAAAAAACCTCACTAGTGAGTATTTAATACAGAAGCACAAACTTGTAAGTAGATTGTCTCTTCCAAATGGGGGCTCAGATAACAGAAAACACAGAAAAAGTATAAAGATAACGGTAATAAACAGGGACACCACCGCCTCCAAGTGGAACTGTGCTTTGTCACCTTTGGCTCCCACAATAGTAATAATAATAGCTCAGCCCATGGAAAAACTTCTGAAATACAGGCTAAAGGAGAACATGAAAAGTTGGCAGTTTTTCTTTGCTGTCTTGGTTTGGTTTATCACTCTTTTTCAGGTTTGCACACCCATCCCCAAGTCCACAGGCCAAGTGGAAACAGGATCTCTCCCATTTCTGATCATTGGTATGCATCAGAAGCAAAGTATTTCCGTGTATTCAGTGCTGTTACTTGCTTGTTCAAAGAAAGATGCATCCAGTCTGTCCATGAGTTTAACACTATGGCTACTTCAATAGCTCATGTCGGTAATCAAAGTCAGAAATGAGCCTTATATTTACATGTACATTAATATGTTCTCTCTCTCTCTCCCCCCCTCCCCTAATGTCCTAATATCCTAATGTCACTCTGCTCATCCAACCCAGGCTCAAGGTTTTGCAAAGGCCAACTTGAATCATGAAGAAAGAGCCCAGATTTGGCTAATATGGCACAGAGGGCTCTGTCACCAAGGTCCCAGCACCAGTTATTTCTGAGAGGAAGGAGGGAGCTGTGATGAAGAGCTCAGCTCCTAAAACATTTTTTAAATAACCAAAAAATTTTACTTGCAATATGGGTATACATCTAACCATCACAACAAACAAACAAAGCGATACAAACTGCCACCAGGCATATTTTGAAGTTAACTTCACACTGGGAAAAAAAAAAAAAAAGGCTCATTTGCCAAAGCCAGATTGTCTGGAATCAAATTCCAGATCTGCCACTTACAAGCTCAGTAACCTTGAGCAAATTACTTAACCACTCCGTACCTCTATTTACTCATCTGTAAAATGGGGATAATAGCAGTATTTACTTCATAGGGTTGTTATAAAAATTAGTTAATACATTTAAAGCACTCACCACAGTGCCAGGCACATAAAATGTGCTTGATAAGCACTATTATTATTATACCATCATCATCATCATTATCACTCAACTGCAAAGAAGCCTCAAAGCTTCAGCAGTAAATAACTGGCTTTTTAACACTTTATTTTTTAAACTATGTTTTTACTGATCTGAGACAGAGGAAGGGAGAGGGAGAGAGAGAGAGAGAGAAACATCAAATGAAATGAGAGAAACATTGATCAGCTGCCTCCTGCGTGCCCACTACTGGGAATTAAGACCTCCACCTGGGCATGTGTCCTGATGGGAATCGAACCCGCAATCTCTCAGTGCATGGGACCACACTCAATGAACTGAACCACGCCAGCCAGGGCTTAACAACACTTTAAATAGTTTAAAAAGCTGTACTTCATCTCTCTAGCCTCAGAACAGCAGCCCAAACCGGTACAGGTCCTGCATAGAGAGACTCCAGGTTCGATCATGAAGCAGAGATTAGTGCTGAGATCTAGCAAAATAACAACAAATACATATTGAGGTTCAGGTAATGTTCTAAATGCATTAATATATTAACTTATTTAACCCTCAAGACAATCCTAAGAGATACTCTTACCAAACCCATTTGATTGATGAAAAAGCTGAGGCATAGAGAGCAATGTAATTTTTTTCTTTTTAAAAAATTGTATTTTTTTTATTGATTTCAGAAAGGAAGGGAGAGGGAGAGAGAGACAGAAACATCAATGATGAGACAGAATCATTAATTGGCTGCCTCCTGCACACCCCACAACCCAGGCATATGCCCTAACCAGGAACTGAACATGTGACCTCCTGGTTCATAGGTCAACCACTGAGCCATGGCTGCCGGGCTCTTTCTTTTTTGGAAATATCCCCAAAGAGTAAGGATTTTTTTTTATTTTTAGAGAAAGTGGAAGGGAGGGGAGAGGGAAGAGGGGAGAGACTCTGCCATGTTTAGTTTGGCTAATAAACTGATTTATTTTAAAATGTGACTTAATGGGGAGAGCACAAAGAGAAGGGGAGAGAGGAGAGGAAGAAGCATTGCTATGTGAGAGACACATCACTGGTTGCCTCCTGCACCTGCAACCCTCTGGTGTGCAGGCCAACGCTCTAACCACTGAGCCCACCAGCCAGGGAGATCTGTGTAATTTCCAAAGGTCACAGAGCTTTAGAAAATGGCAAAGCCAGGATATGAACTACACAGTCTGGCTGTGGAGTCAATGCTCTTAACCTGTACACACACTCACCACACCGTCCTTGCTGATCACAATTTCCAAGGGGGCATCCACACATTGTCCTCGGAAAGAAAAGGTTCCTAACCTTCTCATGGAGGCACAGCTAAATAGCATCGGTGCTTCAGGTACCTGGAGGTATTGAAGCTGGCCCAGTAAGTGATTTGGGTTGGTGTGTCTGCAGTCAGACGTTTTTTGGGGTGGGGGGTTAGAGCAAGGAGCAGGAGATAGTTAGTGAGGTGTCCAAGACCAAACCAGACCTCCCAGTCCAGGCATGGAGCAGAGGTCAGCCTGGAACTGGCTTCAGTAAGAAGCCTACTCCCAACTTTGGCTTGGGCATAACCACAGGGCATCAAAGCAATGGAGGGCCATATTCACTGCATCCGTGGCTCCTTTCTTTTTCTCCAACCCCAAGCCCACTATCTCTAAAGCCATGTTTAGTTTGGCTAAGAAACTGATTTTAAAATGTGATTTGATGGGGAGAGCACAAAGGAAGAGAAGCAAGCTACCAGAAGAGAAAAGGGCACGTTCCACAATCCTTTACTTCCATCACCACACTGTCCAGGCTGTAAAGCAGTTCTCAAAATATTAGGGGTCTCAGAGAGCTATGTAATAAACATTCCCAGAGCTTTACACCAGTCAGCTCGACCTCTTACCATAAATCCATCTGGATTCTTCTGCCTTTCCTCCTCCTCTGACCCGACCTACCCCCAAATCCACACCCCCAAGAACACTTAAGGAGAGAGAGAAGAAAAGAAAGAAAAGAAAGAAAAGAAAGAAAAGAAAGAAAGAAAGAAAGAAAGAAAAGAAAAGAAGGAAAAGAAAAGAAAAGAAAGAAAAGAAAGAAAGAAAGAAAGAAAGAGAAATGCTGCAAGAGTGAACTCAGGAGTTGGTAACAGCAGGTGCCCAAATGGTCAGTGAACATCATCAGAAATTTGTTTTCTCATGACTCCCCACCATCTGTCACCCACAAATCGCCACTTCAGGCAGGATACCAAACTGAAGATGTGATGGGAAAACTGAAGAAGATAGTGAACATGTAGGAAACTGCTTGTGACGGGGGTGTGTTAAAATATTTACAGCCTGATCTCCGGGCTACTTGCCCATGTTCACTTGCACAGGTGAAGGCTCACAATTCTACCTCTGACTCTCAAAAAATCAGCATGCAATCTAAGCAGAATACTCATTTAGGGACCACAGGCACAGGGTAACCTCTACAGAACAGCGCCCTCCTCAGAGACAGTGATTCTCAGCATCATTCCGAGCCCATGCATCCTGCTTCCGGGGAGCATGCCAGCCTGTCTCCGGAGGCCACCTTACCCGCTACCTCTTCTTCCTCCAGGCAGGCACTGTGATGCTTCCAGTCCCTGGGGCCCCAGGGTCTTCAGCTGAAATTGGGGCAGATGCTCCTATAGAGACTGTGGAAAGGCTGGTCTAAGTCTGTAAGGGTCATTTGGCTGGAGTCCCTTCCTCACCAAACCTGCCCAGCATCCTCCAGGCTTCCCCTTCCCCACTATGCTCCCCACAGGAAAGACCCCATGGCTCCCCCACCGGCCTGATGCAGGCGGACCTCGGCCACGAGCTCCAGGTGTCTTTACTTCTCAGTTGAAAAATGCCCCTGCAAATCGTGACCCTGCTTCTCCAGGACCGGCATACCTACTTCGGGCTCCCCCGCCCTGCACCCCTCCCCCAGGGCTGCCATTGGATCCTAGGGTCCCTCGCTTCCTACCCAAGCTCCCTCTTGTTTTCTCTCTGCCCCCAACCCTCCTCCATTCCATTTCCTCTCCGCAACCCTGGAGCTGGTCCCTCCTCCGCCCCGACTCCAGGCCAGTGCCCCCACGACCCTCCCCCGAACTCCGGCCGCCCGGCCCGACTACTCCAAGCCCACAACAAACTTTCTTCCGCGGCCCGCTGCCTTCAGGCTGCCATCTTGTCGCGGGGCAGGCCGGGAAGTGGCCACGGCTTTGGGAATCCCCACGCACCGGGCGCCTTGCGTCACCGGGGGGCGTGGCTATGGGCGTGGCCTCGGCCGGGTACCGGGTGGAGGGGAATGATGGGGATGTCCTCGGAGCGGGATTCGGAAGCCGTGCCGCGGAGGAGGAAGGAGGTGTAGCAGTAGGGAAGTAGCGGGGAGGATGGGGAAATATTCTGGTACTCAAAAAAAAAAAAAACCCAACACACACACACACAGAATAGGGGGAAACAGCACAAATATATGGTGGGAGAGTCTTAGCGCTGCTTTCCCATCATCCAAAGGATAAAAGCAGCTTCTCAGATTGTCACGCAGAGAGCCGCACGGCCCAGCCTCCTCCACGTTCACCAGCCTAATTTTCCACCTCTCCCCGGGACTTCAGGTTCCCAACTGCCCTGTGTATTCAAGCCTTAAAATGCCCAAGCCCTGTTCTCCCCTTGCATTATCAATTCCTATGCCTCCAGCCCTGAGCTCAAATTGTCACCTCCCCCAGGAGTCCTTTCCCGACCGCCCCCCCTGCCCCAACCCCTCCGCCGCCAGACTGGATTTGGTGCTCCTTTTGCATTTACTAGTGCACGCAACTTCATTGTAGTTAACCTGTGCTGTAATTATTCGTTTACATGCTGTATTCCTCACTAAGCTGACGCTCTTTCAAGGCAAAAACTTTGTCTGATTGCATCTTCATATTCCCCATTCCCCAGCAGGTATCTGGAAAAAAATAAATGCTTAATGACTAAAGAGCATGGCAACCTCTGATGCATTAAGCATACTTCTGCCTCAGGATTCTAGGTTTGCTGTTCCCTGTGCGGGGAATGTTCTTCCTCCAGATATTCACTCCCATGAATGTCTCTGCTCATATGTCACCACCTCAGAGAAGACTTCCCTGGCCACTCTATCTAAAACAGCATCGTCAGCCACTTTCCCTTACCCTGCCTTAATTTTTTCTTTCATAGAACTTATTGTTATCTGACATATGAAATATTTCTTGGTATATTTACCATCTCCCACTATAACGCAAACTCTACAGGTCTGGGACTTTTTCTCACTCGTCACTGTAGCCCCAGTGTCGAAAACAAATCCCAACATAGTAGATGTTCAATAAATGTGTATTGAACTAATAAATGGCATGGAGATGAGTGATAGACAAATTTTTTAAAATGCTTTTAAAAAAAATTTTTTTTAATTGATTTCAGGGAGGAAGGGAAAGGGAGAGACAGAAACATCAATGAGAGAGATGGGGATCGAGCCCACAACCCCTGACCAGAATTGTACCCTGACCTCCTGGTTCATATGTTGATGCTCAACCACTGAGCCACACTGGAAAGAGAGATAGAAACATCAATGATGAAAGAGAATGATTGATTGGCTGCCTCCTGCACGCCCCCGCACTGGGGATCAAGCCCACAACCCAGACAAGAAGTAGCAACTTGCCCTTGACTGGAATGGAATCTGGGACCATCTGAAGGCCGACGCTCTATCCACTGAGCCAAACCGGCTAGGGTAGGGCTGATAGAGGAATTTTGGAATATAGAGGTAAGGAGGAGAGGTTTAAAATACTACAGAATAGAAAAATGTTTTACAGGCCCCCAAGGCCAGATGTGGCCCTATCAGGGATGGCAGGCGACACAGAACCCAGGATCAGAAAAGAAAGGAGTAGAATGAGAGCCAGGTGGAACTCGGGAGGCGGGTCCTCAGGGAGCAGAGTCCTCCTGGGAAAGCCACAGTTCAGGTAGAGGAAGTGGGGTGGGCTGGAGGCCGCCGAGAAGTGTACTCAGATCTAAAGACAACATCCCCCCCGAGCCCAGGCCCCTCTTGGCCAGATGGTTCCGGAGGAGCCTCTGCATCTGTTCCTCTGTAAATTATCCAGGGCTCCCTTCTGCCTGTCTTCTCTGGTGACAGCCGGAACAATTGTCCAGGAATTCCATCTGCTCCCCTGTCCTTCTCCCCTCCATAGCTCATCAACATTTCAGAGCAGAGAGGTGTCCCATTTCCCCTGGTCTAGGGAATGGGGGCTGGGCCTGTCCCTTGGTGGAGCTGGCCTCCAACACTTAACTTCACCAACACACACAAATAAAACCTTTGCAGAGACCCCAGGTCCCCAGAGGCCACAGGTCAATCACCTTTATTTCCCATCCGGTCCTTTCAATCCCATACAACTTTTTATTATTGCTAATTTAATAAAAATCTCACTACATGAAACAATCGTACTGGTTCTTGCAGAGTTTAAAATAAGGGCTCCCAGTCATTATACAATTTAAGGTTCCCCTTAAATTGCCAGTACGGCACTTTCAAACTGTGACATTCATTCTAATATAAGACCACAAATTCAGATTTTTTTGAAATGCCACTTTTACTGTTTACTAAAAGGAGTCTGCCTGAAAGAAGAAATGAGGAAGCTGGTTTTGTTTTCTAAATAGGACTAACACCCCCCCCTCCCCCCAAACTCTTTGCTACCTTTCCTGAAATTGTTTTGTGATCCACAGAGGGAGGAAAGCCCACGGACTGCAGGTAAACACACGTAAGGTATGTAAATTTGAAAAGTGATCCAAGTTCATATTTTGTAAACAGAAAGTATCAGCAAATATAAACCTGCCTTTGAAGAGAAAGGAAATCAGTCCTCCAGAGTTTTTAACTTTTAGGATATGTGAGATAAAGATGTTTTTACTTGGAAGTTACCTTATCACTCCCTCTGTGGATAGACGTATACCTATGTATATGTTTTGATTTCAGAGAGGAAGGGGGAGGGAGAGAGAGATAGCAACATGAGTGATGAGAGAGAACCATTGATCGGCTGCCTCTTGTATGCCCCGCACTGGGGATCAATCGAGCCTACCACCCAGGCATATGCTCTGACTAGGAATCAAACCATGACCTCCTGGTTCACAGGTCAATGCTCAATCACTGAACCACTCCAGCTGGGTTATTCTTAAACCACGATTACGTAATTGTTCACCATCACTGGAAGAGAACTGTGAGGAAGGTGGTGAAGATTAAAGACCTCTTCTAGGCTTTAGGGGTTTTATGAAGTAGCTGCAATTTGCAGAAGAGTCAGGCTAACTGCATTTTTTTTTTAAAGTCCTTTAAGGAAGTTGGATATTTTTCCATTGATTTTTAGGGAGAGTGGGAGGGAAAGACAGAGAGAATCAATGTGAGAGAAATACATAAATTGATTGCCTCCTGCACGAGCCCTGACCAGGACCTGGGCCGGGAGGAGCTTGCAACCAAGGTATGTGACCTTGACCAGAATCAAAACCAGGTCCCGTTGATCCAGAGGCCGATGCTCTATCCATTGAGCCAAACTGGCTACGGGAGGCTCATTGCATTTTGATGGCAGTTTTCATGTGGTTGTGCCTAGGTGTCCGCAGGGCTGCAGTGACTGCAGGGACCGCCTACACACACATGGTCAAGTACTTCCCCGAACACAAGCTGCTTCACCCAGATTGAAGACAGTTCTTTCTCCTGATTCTATTTATGTGGACTTAGTCTCCCAATTGGAATAGAAGTGTTGTTGTGGAGTCTGGGCTTGGAGTGACAGACTACGTAGGTGGAAAAGGACCTTGGAATAGAAGTGGGTCCTGGACAAAGACAGAAATTGGAGCTCCAGGTATTGGAGGAAACCGCTAAAGATTTTAAACCGCCCTGGCTGGTTTGGCTCAGTGGATAGAGTGTTGGTCTGGGAACTGAAGGGTCCGGGTTCAATTCTGGTCAAGGGCACATGCCCAGGTTACGGCCTTGATCCCCAGTAGTGGTGTGTAGGAGGCAGCCGATCAATGATTCTCTCTCTCCCTCTTCCTCTCTGAAATCAATAAAAAATGTATATACTAAAAAAACTATTCTTAAAATAAAATCCTTAAAAAAAAAGAGAGTTGAAACGATCCTAGGCTCAGCTCCATAGCCCTTTGAACTGTTCATCATGACAGCTAGAAGGGTCTTAAAGCCATAGCAACCTTTTTGGCTGCAATTGACATTCTGTACTAATACAGTGGGGCCTTGACTTACGAGTTTAATTCATTAAGGAGCTCGTTAACTCAAATTACTCTATCAACTCAATGCAAAAAATCGGCTGAGAGACAGATGGTATCTCAAAAAACTCGTTAGTTGGGACACTGGTAAGTCAAGGCCCCACGGTAGTTCGAAGCCAGGAAGCTGCCTATATTCTTTTTTATTTTTTTTACTCTCACCTGAGGGTAATTTTTCCATTGATCCTTAGAGAGAGAGTGGAAAGATGGGAGAGGGAGAGCGAGCGATTGAACGTCAATGTGAGAGAGATACATGGACTAGTTGCCTCCTGTACGTGCCTCAACCTGGGGGCCTGGATGGAACCTGCAACTGAGTTATGTGCCCTTGACTGGAATCAAACCCAAGACCCTTCGGTCTGAAGGCCAATGCTCTAACCACTTAGCACACCGGTGAGGGCAACTGCCTATATTCTTATTTGTGACCCTGATTGGGCATGCTGTACCCTAGTTACATGGCTGTTTTGACAATGATTTCAAAACGTCAAGAGGGATCACTTAGTCTGCTTCCGTAGATTTAAGTTATACACATCTCCTGATTCTTCTATTAATAGAAACCCACAGCTGCCGCCCTGGGGGATAACCTTATTATGTGTAAATGTCTTTTTCATAACTCGGGATGTTGAATTTGATGGGAGCCCAAGAAATGTAATTTAAATGACCTTGAAAGTTGCATTCCTTAATGTTCTTAAAACCACTTAAACCTTAAAAGATAATGAAGGCAGGAACCCAAACAGGGATTTGTACACCCATATATGCAATAATGCTATTTATAGCAGCATTATTACAATAGCCAAACAGAGGAAGTAACCCAAGTGTCGACTAACAGATGAGATGGATGTGTAAACGTAATGTGGCATCTATACACAAAGGAACATATTTTAGCCTCCCCGCCCCCCCAAAGGGAAATTCTGACACAGGCTATGACAGGGATGAACACTGAGGACATTATGTTAAGTGCAATAAGCCAATCGCAAAAGGAAAAGTTCTGTATGATTCTATTTATATGAGGTACCTAGAGTAGTCAAATTCATAGAGACAGAAAGTAGAGTGGTGGTTGCCGGGTTCTGGGGGAAGAAACGATGTGGAGTTGTGTTTAATGGGTACAGAGTGTCAGTTCAGGAAGATAAAAAAGTTCTGATGCTGGGTGGAGGTGAGGGTTGTCCAGCAATGTGAATGTTGGCCATCCATGTGAGTGCCACTGAACCGGACACTGCAGAGTGGTTAAAATGGTAAATGTGACCCACGATAAAAAAAAATGTCCTGTAAAAAAAATACTTAAAATATACATCGCATACATCTTTATATGATATCAAGTCTTGTTTCTGGCTTCTGCCTCTCCCAATTCTAAGGCAGGGCGTGTCTCCCCCCTTCAGAGCCTGGGAACCCCGAGGTAAAAACCCGTGCCCCCCTCTCAGACTTCCATTTCGGGTCTTGGGGAAGCTCAGAAAGTATAGCAGGAACAGCTCACCTCCCTCTTCAGGTCCTGCTTCCCTCGTCAGGTCCTGCTTCCCCCTGACCAGCTAGAGGCAGGCTGGTTCTGCGGTCCCAAGTCTCTTTGCTGAATCAGAAGGGCTTTGCTCCATCGCGGATGGTTACCTGAAATCTGGGCCCTGAATATAATAGATGAAGCAATTGTTTATAAGAGGCTAACAGAGAGCTTCAGCTCCCAGGAACTTCCATGTAAACCTTCAGGGATGGCTCCTTCAGCAGCTGCTGGAGAGGCTGGAACAGGACCTGCCTGGGCTGTGGATGCCTCCCCACCCCCTCTGGGTGCTGTGTGGCTCCAGGCCGGCGGGGGCTTCACAAGCAGGTGGCATCTTGGTACTGGTGTGCTTTACACTCAGAATTCTGGTTCTGGTGAAGCTTTGCCCTGCCAGGCCTGTGCACACGTGTCTGCACACGCTCACGGTCCCAAATGGACATGTTCCCTCGCTTGACATGTTGGACACTAGCTACATGACTGAACACTGGACGCATCAGCTGGCAAAGTGTCCCTTTGTGTCACTTTTCAACTAACCTCCAAATCCACAATCGGTATCTATCCTTGCCCAGCCTCCGCCCCTCCTCCCTTTCCTTGAGCAGGTATCTCCCAAGCATGGCATTTAGAGTCTGAGACCTGGCACTCCAACCCCTGAGGCGCACAATAAGCCCTGCCAACACACACACACACACACACACACGCACGCACGCACGCGCGCACACACACGTACACGCGAGTCAAACACAGCCAAAAGGTGGGGCACAATGCCTGGTTTGGATTTCAGCCCTGCAGCAGCTGGCTCCAACTCCTGCATGCGGTAAGGGTGGGGGTGGAGGACAGGAAACAAGCAGGGGGAGGAGAGGGAGGACATTTGTTTCAGGACCCAAAGGCCCCTGTGCTGGCAGAAAGCCCAGCGAAGGGTGGACGACTTGGGCCTGCCCGACTTCCTACCTGCTTCAACTCAGCTCCCACCTGGGCCCTCACTTGTTGGGCTGACAAGAACTAGCTTGGAGAGACAGGGGCAGCACAAAACAAGCAGGTAGATGATTGTCCCTTATCTGGTGAGGACGAAGGCCAGGCCTGCATGCCCCTTGGTCTTCACGGGGTCCAGAGCCTAGAGGCACACCTGGTCCCCTGTTTACTTGTAGTGTGTGAACAGTGAGCGTGACTGTGCCTGCCCTATTAGACTATAAGCTGCCTGAGATCAAGGCCCGTCCTTTTTTTCATTCACTCATTCAACTAATGCTTATTGAGTGTCTGGGGTCCCTTCCCTGCTCTTGACCACAGAGCTTACTATCATGCTGGACTCTCACAGGGAGTTGGTGGGTCAATGAACGTGTGAATGAATGAAGCTCTTCTCTTCCTCCCCATTCTCTTGTCTCTGCACCCTCATTTGATGTTGGTAACACACGAAACTTTTTGTTTGAAAAGGAGGCTAGGGAGAGAGGAGGGGAACTTGAGAAAAAGAACCCAGGTAAGGGGTGGGGAGGCCAGGAAGGATGAACCCCTGTGGCTGTGAAGGAAGGATTTATTGGCAGGTGCGCAGAAAAGAAGTGCTCAGGGAAGTGGGGAAACCTGAGGATGGGGAGACGAAGGAGAGCAGTAGTTACTGTACTGGATCAAAGTTGGAAATGAGCCTCATATGTCTAGTGGTCCCTCCAAAACGGAGGCCACTATTGAGGCAGGCTTAGGAGGACCCTAAAGTCATCAGGCTTCCAGCCCAGTCTGTTCCCTACGTCCTCCAAATGAAGCAGAGCGTCAGCCAGGGGGCTCTCACCACACAGCCCATGCCAGTCTCCTTTCCCAGGGTCTCTGTGAAGCAGACTGCTAGGCTGTGTCACTTACCTAGCTGCATGAGCACGGGGCAATGATAAACTTCTCTGTGTCTCAGTTTCTCCATCTACAAAACGGGTTAAGCATAGTGCCTATTCCACAGAGTCGTTGTGAGGTTCAACTGAGTTCATGTCTGTAAAGTGCTAGAACAGTGCCTGGCACATAGGACATCCATCTATTTACTAGCAAGGACCTTGAGGCTCAGAGAAGTTAGGTGTGTCCTGAGGGCCACCCAGCTATGGATGGGGAAGCCAGGATTTGAAACAGCTCTTGATATTCTTGCCTTGACACCACAGCCTGAAGAGCACTAAGAGGGGTCCCAGGCTGATGAGACAGGAAATGAGATGACAAAGATGGCAGGGCAGAATGTTTAACCTCAAGGCCTCCTGCAGATGGGTGCTCAGGTGAAAGGGGTGGGCCTGGAGCCGAGTGATCATGTAGCAAACGCTTGCCATGAGTCCGGAGTGGTGAAGAAGGGGTTGACAAGGGCCGAGGCAGTAGGAAAGAACTCCCATGGCCTCCCTAGGGCCAGGGGGAAGGAAGATCAGATAGAATTTGGCTGTGCCGAGCCAGCTCAGCCAAGGGTTCCGCAAGCCTGAGTGAGGGCAGTGAAGGATGAAGAAATGACAGAGAGAATAAGCTGGGTCACTCTAGGTGGACCTTCCTGTGCCTGGCTGAGGCCACAGAGAGAGATGCAGAGGCAAGCTGAGCCTTTTTTTTATAGCCAGAGGTAAACAAGGTAGTGGTCACCATAGTTACACTGTTCTTATGAGTTTCACTTGTTTTGGCAGCACTTGCTGCATCTCCTTCAGCCCATTAGCTTCCCAGATAAGATCTAGGGAGCGTCATAAGGTCAAGCCTAATTATGCTAAGAGGACTGTGCCCTCTAAGCTGGGACTTGTTTGTGGCTTTGCCAACAGGTCAGTCTGAGGCTTAACCCTATAGCCACACCCTACATTTGGCGAGCAGCCGGAACAAGGAAACGGAGGCGAGAGAGGAGGCAGGGGATGGCCTTAAGGCTTTAGCATCAGTTACTCAGGGAATAGAAAGGCCTCTGGCAAAGACAGGTGATTGGGACCGGGATGTTCTTGGAAATCCAAGCAATGAGACAAGCCCTCTGTCCTGGGTGATTGTTAATTGGGAAAGTTGCGTGTGTTAGAAACAGGTTTGCAGAAACAGAGCCTGGACTACATACATGATGCCTTTTCCATGGAGGGGTTTCCACCCCTAGTAGTGGATGGATTCTGAAAGATATTTAAACAGAAACTGTTACTAAGAGACAAACCCCAGAACAGCACAGTTCAACTTCCCATCATTACTCTTGTCACCGATCCCCCTCCTACTCTGGGGCAGGAAGCTGGCTTTAACCCGGACTCTACCCCTCAAGCCTCAGCAGCCACTCATCCCAGCGCCCCCTCTCCCACCTCCCTGTAAAAGGAACTGCACTTCACATACAGTGTCTCCTTTCACCCCCACAGTGAGCCTCTTAGAGATTAAGGCTGGCACTATTCACTCCATTTTACAAATAAGGAAACTGAGGCCCAAAAAGGTTATGAGACTTTCTCAGGTGCCCACCTCCTTTCCTCAGCAGATCCACCGACATCTCTTGGTTCCCCGGGGGCACTCATTTTTTTCTGTGGGAATAATAAAATGGTGGGGTACTGACTGATATTAAGGAGGCAGTGAAAATGGACAGTGGGGTGTGTGGCAACGTATGGATAAGTACCAAACATCAGGGCTGGAGCCATCCTTAGAGATCTCTGAGTTAGGGCATCCTATTTGCAAGGAAAACTTAAACCCAGAAAGATGGGACTTGCCTGCTGAGTACCTCTGACATATTGTCATGCTCTGTTCCAGTTATCTATCACTGCACTTAACAGATCACCTCAAAATTCCTGGCTTAAGACAACAATCTTTTTTCTAATCTCTCAGATTCCTGTGGGTCAGGGATTTAGGAAGGGCTCAGCTGGGCTGTTCTGACCTTATCGGTGGGTGAAGATGAAATGGCAGGAGCTGGAGCAGCTGCTGTGGGCGGGCTGTCCGGGCCTCTCTCTCTCCAGGTGGTCTCAGGTCCTCTCCATGTGACTGGTTGGGCTTTTTCATAGGGTAAGGTCAGGTGGACAGTCAGATTACCGGGCAACTCAGATCTCCAAAGGCACGTGTCCCGGGAGAATCAGGTGGAAGCTGAATCATCTTTGTGACCTGATCTCAGAAGTCACATAGCGTCATGTCTACCACAGCCGACTGCCTCAAGCCAAGGGAAGGGATGACGGACCCTGCCTCTCAAAGGGAGGAATGTCAAAGTCACACAGTTAGAAGCGCATGTGGGATGGGAGCTCTTTGGAAAATGCCGTCTGCCAGGCTGTTGCTCAATCACCTGGATTGATTGCAAGGCTCAGAGGAAAGATAGGCCTGGTCTGAACCCTGGCTTCATCACTCACCAGCTCTGTGACCTAACCCCTTGTATCCTCTCCTTCTCCATCCATAAAACCGGAGTGATAATAATACCTGCTTTGCCGAGCTGTGGTGAGATTTAAGTGGGATGGCCTGGCCCACAGGAAAAAAGTTTTTTCTTCTTCCAAGTTATGAGACAGCAGTGAATACACCATCAACCTAACTGCCTCACCCTGCCCATGAAGCAGACCCACGTATCAAATAAGGCAGGGAGCCCTAGCTGGTTTGACTCAGTGGATAGAGTGTTGGCCTGCGGACTGAAGGGTCCTAGGTTTGATTACAGTCAAGGACACATGCTTGGGTTTTGGGCTTGATCCCCAGTAGGGAATGTGCATGAGGCAGCCAATCAATGATTCTCTTCAATCATTGATGTTTCATCTCTCTCTCCCTCTCCCTTCCTCTCTGAAATCAATAAAAAAATAAAAAAAGAGAAACTAAGATAAATGAGAGTACACATTCACCACTAAACAGTACAAAACATGAAATGATAAATCGAGAACTAAATTACAGCAATAAAAAACAAAACAAAGTCCTTGCCTTCAGAGATCTTATAATCTAGGGGAGCCAGTCAACATATAAATATGCTAATGGTATTATGTCAGGTGGAGAAAAGGGCTGTGGAGAAAAATTAAGATAAGGGAAATATGCCCAGGGTCAGGGCGGGGTTAGTATATGGGTAGATCAGGGAGGGTCTCTTTACTAAGATGAAATTTGAACAGAGAACTGAATGAAAATATGAGGGTTTGAGCGATGAAAATATATGGGTAAGAGCAGTCCAGGCAGAAGGAATAGCTAGTGCAACGGTCCTGAGGCAGGGAACAGACTTGATGTGTTTGAGGATCAACATAGAGGCTAGTTTAGCAGAGCAGAATAAGGCAGGGAGAGCACAGGGGTTAAGATCGAAGGGGATCCACTGGAAGGTTTTGAGCAGAGATGTGACATAGTCTGACTTCTATCGTTGAGATACACTTTTTATTTTTGAATAATTTTAGATTTACAGGAAAGTTGATAAGATACTAAGGAGAGTTCTTATATACCAACCAGTTTCCCCTGATGTAACACTTTACATGACCATGGTAGGTTTGTCAAAACTAAAAAGCCAACATCGGTACCCTAGTGTAAACTAAACTCCAGACTTTATTCAGACTTCACCAGCTTTTTCACTAGTGATCTTTGTTTGTTTCAGTTTAGAATACCACAAACATTTAGCTGGCCTCCATGCTAGCAGGATCACCCTGGCTGCTCCACCATAGCAGACCCGTTAAGAAGCAGTTGCATTAGTCCAGGCAAGAGGAAAGGAGCTTGAAGTCATATTGGGAAAAGTGGCCCAATTCTGGATGAACTTAAAGGCAGAGCCAACAGGTTTTGCAGGACATGGGATGTGAGAGGAAGAGGAGAGTTAAGTATGATGCCAAGGATTTTGGTTTAAAACAGGCATTTACTGAGAGGAGATAAGACTGACATAGGGAGACTGTTTGGGGATGGAAGGCAGGCGTCTGCATTTGTACGTGCTAAGTTTGAGTTGCCTGTTGGACCATGTGGAGATGTAGAGTAGGCAGTCGGATACATGAGAGGGGATTTCAAGGATAAACCATGGCTGGAAATGTAAACCCGGGAGTCCTTGCCTTATAGCTGCTATTTAAAGCCATTAGGCTGATGAGATCATGAAGGGAGTAAGTGAAGGTAGAAAAGAGAAGGGGAATGAGTATGGAGCGCTGGGCAATGGAAGAAATTGGGAAGATGAGGAGGAAGCAAAGGGGACTGAGGAGGAATAGCCATTAGGGTAGGTGGAAAGCTAGTGAGCGATCCTAAAAGCCCAGGGAACCACAGTGTCAAATGCAGCTGACAGTGAGATGAGGACTGAGGAGGAATTGTTGGATTTGACACTGGTGAGGGCATTGGTGACCTTGACAGGTGACCTTGATGACAGAGTGGTGAGATGAGAGTGGTTTCAAGGGCAAGTGAGAAGACAGAAAGTGAAGACGGCAAGTCTAGACCAATATTTTTGAAGAGTTTTCAGTAAAAGGAGCAGAAAAGTGGAGCTGGAAGAGAATATGGGACTGAGAGAGCTTATTTATTTTCAGATGGGAGAGAGGATGGTGAAAATGATCCCCTAGAGACAAGCAAACTGATGGTGCAGATGACCTGGGAGAAGTGGTGGAGCCTGCAGTCACAGATGGAAGGGGGTGGGCGGAAGCGTGGGGAAGTTCTCTTCAGATTGCTTCTATCTTCTCCATGAAGCTGGAGGCAAGACCACCAGCAGAGTGAGAAGAAAGGAGAGAGGAGAAGGTAAAAATAGCCGTCAGGAGGACGGGAGAGTTCACAGAACTGATGCACATTGATGGTCAACACAAAGGGTGTTTGAAGCTATGAGTCTGAGACCAGTCAGCCTGGAGATGAGTTTGTTCCGTCACGTCCAGTTGCTGGGGAGCAGGCTAGAGAGGACACAGGAGAGGGGTTTTATCAGAGGAACAGGATGGGAGAGAGGCGCCAGGGAGTTGTTATAAGCAATGGACTGATTAGAATGATGTCCTGGAATCAAAACTGGGTAAGCAGGAAAGGGTAGATGTGATGAGAGGGGACACTGAAAAGGAGGTAAGATCAATGGGTGAGAGACAGGGCCAACTTATCTACAGGAGGCACTGTGCAAAATTCCCACAACTCCTTTAGGGACCTACAAGATGTTTTAATTTTATTGTATTTTAAAAATCAAAAGAAAAAAATAGAAATAATAATAATAATAATGAATATACAGCAGGTACTGAAATAACATTATTTCATTTGACATCATTTCACTATAATGTTGATGAGTAAAAAAAAAAATGACACCTTGGCCAGTGTTTTTCAGTGGTTGGAGCATCATCCCGTACACCGAAAAGTTAAGGGCTTGATTCCAGATCAGGGCACATACCCAAGTCGTGAATTCAATCCCAGGTCAGTGCACATGCAGGAGGCAACCAATTGATGCTCCCCTCTCACATTGATGTCTCTCTCTCTCTCTCTCTCTCTCTCTCTCTCTATTTAGTTCTTCATTGTTGAAAGTAATATATATATATATATATATATATATATATATCCCTTCCTCTCTCTCTGGAATCCATGAAGATCTTCTCAGGTGAGAATTTATTTATTTAATTTATTATTATTATTATTTTTAATCCTCACCTGAGGATATTTTTCCATTGATTTTTAGGGAGAGTGGAAGAGAGAGGGAAAGACAGAGAAACATCAATGTGAGAGAAACACATCCATTGGTTGCCTCCTGTGAGCGCTCCAACCAGGGCCCAGGCTGGAGAGGAGCATACAACTGAGGCATGTGACCTTGACCAGAATCGAACCTGGGACCGTTTTGGTCCACAGGCCAACACTCTATCCACTGAGTCAAACTGGCTAGGGCTCCTCGGGTGAGAATTTAAGAAAAAAAAAGAAATCATTTCCTGGCCAGGGCCATGTGTGGCACTTGCATGTCCTCCCCATGTCTGCATGGTTTTCTCCTGCGGACCCTGCTTTCCCACATCCCCAAACATGCGCATGAGGTGAATTGAGTATCTACATCCCCCAGTCTGAGTGAGTGTGGGTGTGTGAGTGCGTCCTGAGATGGAAGGGCATCCTGTCCAGGGTCCCCACCTCATCCCCTGAGCTGCTGGGACTGGCCCCTGGGACCCTGAACTGGAATAAGTAGGTTGGAAAATAATCTCACTTGTTTTTATTAATTTTTCTTAAATGTATGTATAGCTCATATTTATATCAATGTTTAACCTTAGAAGTGTTTTGGTTCTTTATTTCGAAGTTGAATGATGTTTTGTTTCGGTGACCTGAAATAGGAACATTAAAAATATATTTCATTTTTATCATTTTAAAATTTTCAGTTACAGTTGACATACATGACTTACTAAGTGATTATCCCAATAAATCATGCATATTTACATAGTAAGTAGAATATTATTAACTATATTTCCTCTGCTGTATTTTACATCCCCATGACTATTCCGTAATAACATCTGTAATTTGTTCTTAACCTATTCACCTTTTTACCCATCCCCCAAACCCCCCTATGCCATAACAACTTAACTCTTGTTTAGATCAATTTAGCTTATAGTAAAATTGGTTTCAATATAGGTATGTCGTTTCACTTAAAGCCACAGTTTCCAAGAACCTACCGATAACATTAAGTGAGGACTTACTGTAGAATAATGCATCTTGCTTGGATTATACTTGTCTTTACACCAATGCAACCATAGAGTATAGTCTTACTATTCTTTTGTGGCAGAAGAGGGCCATGAAGGTGAAGTGCATAGGACCCACAAAAGTTGTAATGTAGCCCAGGGATCCCTGTGGATCCCAATTCAACACATGTTAAATGCATTTATAATGGCAAAAGCAAACACAACCTAAGTACACAGAATTGTTTGAGTCTAGGTACTAGAGGGCATAGGCTGAAAAGATACAAGTTGGTAATAGGAAAGTGTGATTATAATAGGAAATTGAGATTATGGAGTGTGTGAAGAATTCGTAGCAAGCCCAAGCTGGCTTTGTACAGTGGATAGAGCATCAGACTGTGTACTGAAGGGTCCCAGGTTCAATTCCAGTTAAGGGCACAGGCCTGGGTTGTGGCCCTGACCCCCAGTAGGGGGCGTGCAGGAGGCAGCCCATCAATGGTTCTTTCTCATCATTGATGTTTCTATCTTTCTTTTCCTCTCCCTTTTTCTCTGAAATCAATAAAAATATATTTAAAAAAAAGAATTCGTAGTAACAAGGTTTGGCTGAGACAATCCTCCTCGTTAGTGGAGAAGAAATCAAGAAAATGGGAAGTTGGTTTTTTTTCAGTTATCTATTGCCATATTAACACACCACCTCGAAACTGAGTGGTTTAACCACCATTTATCTGCTCATTGTTTGGTAACACGGGCCGACCTCAGCTGAGCATTCTGTTCGTCTTGCCGAGGCATCATCATCTGGCTGTGGTCATCTGGAAGCTTATCTGGGGCTGGGTAGTGTGACCTCACATGTCTGGTAGTTGGTGGCCAGGGTACCTCAGTTCTTCTCCATTGGGCTCCTCATCTTCCAGTAGGCTACACTGGACTTCTTCCCATGATGTTGGAAGTATTCTGAGAGGGCAAAGGGGCAAGCTGCAAGGTCTCCTGAGGCCCAGACTCTGGGGACTCACTCAGTATCATTTCTGCCGCATGCTTTTAGTCAAAGCAAGTCATAAAGCCAGCCCAGATTCAAGGGGTTGACAAACAGACTCCACTCCTTGCTGAGAGGAGCAGCAAAATCATTGCAAAGGGTCATGTGGGACAGGAGGAAGTGTAGTGGCCATCTTTGCATTTATTGGAAGAATTGTCTCTGTGGTACTGAATCATCAAAAATCTCCAAGAATTTGACAGAAGTGGGAGTGAAAAGAGTGAAACAACCCAGGTGCTAAAATTTTTACAGCATGAGGGAGAAGTAGTAAGTGATACAGTCCGATGCTATCAGCTTCCAAAGTTCTAACCATCTTTACTGTCTCATCAGTGAATGTCAATGAATTTCATTAATGAGAAGGAACTGTTCATTTCCCACAACTTCTTTGATGCAGTCGCTCCCCAGTTCAGAATCTGCCTTAAGGAAGGATCCCAAACCATGGAGAAAACCACATGCATGGAAACGTGTGATGCTGCTAGACCCAGTCCCCAGGACCCAGGATGATGTCCAGCACAAAGTAGTAGCACATAGGTGCTCAGAAATATTTGTTGAATGAATTTATAATAGCAAAAAAATAAACACAGCCCTAACCAGTTTGGCTCAGTGGATAGAGCGTAAATAAATAAATATAATTGTGTAAGGATCCAATTGTGAGAATAATTGGAGGGCTAAGTTAATATATCTACTTAATGGACTATTATGCAGCCATAAAAATTTTTTGAGGACTATCAATACATTATGTGGAGTAAAAAAAAAAAAAAGACAGGATACAATATTACAGAAACTGTGTAAAAACATCTGGGTAGGAACAAAGGTAAAAAAAACCACCCCACTACAATAGTGTTTTTTTCATGCTACTAGGATCATGGGTGATTTTTTTTCTTTTTACTTCATTCTAAAGCAGTGGTTCTCAACCTTCTGGCCCTTTAAATACAGTTCTTCATGTTGTGACCCAACCATAAAATTATTTTTGTTGCTACCTCATAACTGTCATGTTGCTACTGTTATGAATCGTCATGTAAATATCTGATATGCAGGATGGTCTTAGGCGACCCCTGTGAAAGGGTCGTTCGACCGCCAAAGGGGTCGTGAACCACAGGTTGAGAGCCGCTGTTCTAAAGGATCTATAGTGTTATTGCATTTCTTTCATAATAATAAAGTTGTATATGTTCATTGTGGAAAAGGGGGGAATGCAGAAAAGCATCTTTAAGAAAAGATAACCTCTAATTCCATCATCCAGAACAAAAGTCCCTGGTAATTGAGGAATGTTCGGTGTGTCTCTCCCTGCTCGCAGTTAACATACTCTCAGCTCTTTTTTTTTTTTTACATCTTCAGCCTTCAAAAAGGTGACTTTTGGTAGTCACATAATCTATTTGACCTACACTAATTAGACATCATAGATTGCAATTTTTCACTGAAAAACAAATTAAAATAAAATAAATGGTTAGAGCTATGGCATTACTCAAATTCAGAAAGCTCTTTAGGGAAGAGGAAGTGGCTAGAGAGATGAGGTGGGTGTGGCTGTTGCATTCAATGGAGACGGCAGGAAAAACTAGTCCAGGGGCTCCGTCCCTGGGGGGTGTCCTAGGAAGCTTCTGCAGGTGCTATGGAATTTAAAGATGGTGAAATCTTGACCTGGAGGCTTAGGTGGTGTTCCTAGCCTCTGCCCTCTTGCGCTGCGCAAGCAAGAGAACTGTTTCCTGTCCTCGCCTTGCACAGGTGTCTCTGAGCCATTAGCCTGGACAATAGTCCTCCTCTACTCCCCCCCCCCACCCCCACCCCCCAACTCTTCTAGTCAGAGCTCTGGGTTTGGACGATTAGCTTGAGCTCAAGAACGGATGTGATCCGGGTACAGGAGAAGGAACTGGGGTGGGGGGTGGGTGGCGGGGGGCGCATGTACAGAGTCAGGGGCGTTCCCAGCCCAGAGGGACTTCCCAGCAGTGGTCGTGGAAAGGAAGAGGGTGGTGGTGACAGAGATGGGGTGGGGGTGGGGCTGATACTTAGGTAGGCATGGGTTGATCCTGGAAGGCTGTGCACGGCAGCGAGGAGAGAAAGGAGCGGAGGGCGCGGAGGAGAGGCGCAGCCATTTGAAGCAGGTGATGGAGGATTTACTAACGGAGGGGGCGTGGGCTTGATGACAGGAGGAGGGCGGGGAGCGCGCCGCGCCCTGAGCGTGTGTGGGATACATGTGAGAAGCGTGATGGGCCGAGGACTGGTGAGAACAGAGGTGGGGCGGGGGTGAGAGGCGCAGGTCAGCCAGGCTGCGATTCGCGATGGGAGAATAATCGGGCTGCGCACATCTGGCCGGCACTTGCAGTCTCCTCTCATTTAGATTCCCGTAATTCCTCCTTTCGATGAGGAAAGCCAGGTTCGGATAGGTTAGGTGGCAGCGGAGGGTGGGGGCCCAGGGGAGAGAGCGACAGCGGAGAAAGGGGCGAGCTGCAGCCAGACCGTGTAGCTTCAAGAACCAGACCTACTACTAACTAGTTATATGG
>NW_006300048.1:2987173-2987606 GCF_000327345.1 Myotis davidii | reverse complement strand
CGGGAAGGGGGCAAGTCCTGGCTGAAGTCGGGAGTGGGGTCGGAGACTGCTCGCTGCTGGGAACCAGACCCCGCGTCCGCCCCGTGCTCAAGGCCTCCCCTCGGCGCGATCCCCATCCCACGGGCTCCTCCGTTCTGCTGCGCCCCTAGCCCCGGCACCTCCACGCTGCCCATCCTCTACCTTCTTCCCACAGAGCCCGATTCCGGGCCGTGTCACCCATCTCCTCGTTGGTTCAACCCTTCCCCGCCCCCGCTCGGCCGCTGCCTTCACCCCTTCTTCTGTCCAGACGCCCCTCTCGCCCTCGGCTTCTATCGCTTAGAACCGCAATCCGTGCAGCTTCTCCCCGCACCCGACCGCCTCCCAGCCTGTGCCGTCCCACAGGTGTCCGCACGCACGGCCTTCCATCCGTCCGTCCTTCCTGGGGCCGGCGCTG
>NW_006300048.1:2963641-2987008 GCF_000327345.1 Myotis davidii | reverse complement strand
CGGCACTGCAGCCGCTCGGACCCGCGGGGTCAGAGAGACCCAAGTCATCCCTTGGATGAGTGTCTGTTCGGCCCGGCCCCAGAGCTGAGCCCACCCAATTACTGGGGCCCCGCACCCTCCCCAGCCCAGCATCTCAGGGAGCCCAACCCGGACCCGGGCTCACCCCTCCCACATCCATCTCTTGCAGCCGATGACTGCAGCTCCCACTGTGACCTGACCCACGGCTGCTGTGCACCTGACGGCTCCTGCAGGTACCTCTCTGAGCACGTGCTCCTAAACCCTTTGCACCTCTTTTCCCAGCCCTTCACACCCATCACCAGGCCAAGCCCCTGGGCAGTGTGTCTCATCCCCCATCCCTCCCCATCCCCTTACGGCACACAGGGCAGATTGGCCAGCCTCCCCCCACTGCCCTTTGCCTTGACTCTTCCTTCTTCCCGCTTATGCCTCCCCGCTGTTTTACTCTCCCAAATCTGACCCAGGAATTCTGTAACATTCCTCCTCAAGACCAGGAGAAAGGCCTGGAGCTTGAGAGCGGTCTGGAGAGTGGGAGCCTGGGGGAAAGGGAGAGATAGGCAAGGTATAAAGAGAATTGGTTTGGCCTGTAAAAGAAAGGCTGCTGGGCGGGTTGCCGGGGAGACCTTATGGAAGAGGATCTTTCTTGATGAATTTGAGTAATTGACTCACTGGGGTGGGGGTGGGGCAAATCCAATAGCTGGAGGGGAATGTGTCTGGATGGACATGAGGAAATTACTGTCAGGGCAAGCTGCTGGAGAAGCTGGGGGTGTTTTGGACTTAAGGATGGAAGGCTGTTTAAAAAAAAAATAGGTCAGGCCCTGGCAGGGCACTCAGTGGTTAGAGTGCAGGCCTGCTGGAGAGTCATGGGTTCAATTCCTAGTCAAGGGCACATACCTGGGTTCTGCATCCCTGGTCCCCATCATATCCTGTGTGGGAGGAAACCAATCGATGTGCTTATGTCACATCAATGTTTCTCTCTCCCCCTCTCCCATCCCTTCCACTCTCTCTCAGTCAGGGTGAGTATGGGAGGCAACCAATTGATGTTTTTCTCTCACATTGATGTTTCTCCCTCTCTCTCTTTCTCTCTCTCTAAATTAATATCCTCACTCCTTGGGTGAGGATTAAAAAACAACAACATACCTGACCGGTTTGGCTCAGTGGATAGAGCATCGGCCTGCAGACTGAAGGGTCCCGGGTTCGATTCCAGTCAAGGGCATGTACCTCAGTTGCGGGCACATCCCCAGTCGGGGGTGTGCAGGAGGCAGCTGATCGATGTTTCTCTCTCATCGATGTTTCTAACTCTCTATCCCTCTCCCTTCCTCTCTGTAAAAAAAATTAACAAAAACAAAACAAAACAAAAACACAGGTCAGGCTTTTGCCCTGGAATCAAGGGCACTCTTTAAAAAACAACACACATTTCTGAGTCTCAGATAGGCCAGGACTGATACTGGGAGTATTAACAATCATCTTAGCTTCTTCCTCAACACGTCCCTGGAAAGTGCATTCCCAATTCACAGATCAGGAAACGAAGGCTCATAAGGATTAGACAAAGTGCAGAGCCAAGACTTGAATGCTGGTGTCAGATGATCTGATGCCACATCCGTGACCCTGCGCGGCCCACACCTGTCTCGGATGGGCCTGCTTCCCCTGGGGACTGTCATGTCTTCCTGTTCTCGAGATGCTCTGGTCTCGCCTCCACTTCCTCACACCCCCCACCCAGAGCCCTGACCCTGTGCTTCTCCCCATCAGGTGTGACCCAGGCTGGGAGGGGCCGCACTGTGAGCGCTGTGTGAGGATGCCTGGCTGCCAGCACGGTTCCTGCCACCAGCCCTGGCAGTGCATCTGTCATGGTGGCTGGGCGGGCAAGTTCTGTGACAAAGGTAGGGGAGTAGGGCGGGCGGCTGTTGGTCTGGAGACCCCAGTGTCTTGGGAGAACATCCACGCCTATTTATTGTGTCCAGCCCCCAAACACAGCATTTGATCATTTTAGGCTTCATACCTATCTGCTGTCTGAACTGGCCCTTAACCTAACCCCGGGAGATAGGCAAGGCAGCTGTGGCAAATGGTACTCATTTTACAGATGAGTAAATTGAGACTCATAGATGAGCTATAACTTGCTTGAAGTCACTGAGACAGATTGACATTGCCAGGGCTAGGAGCCTCCTGATTCCGAATTCAGTGTTGTTTGCCCACCATACATACCAGCTGGGGTGGGGGTGGGGGTTGCAGTATGAGCTGCACCCACAGAGCCTTAGATGGGGCCTGGGCAGGTCTGGGTGCCAGATGTAAGGGGCTATCCCAGAACCTTCTCTGTCTCTATAGATGAGCACATCTGTACCACGCAGTCCCCCTGCCGGAATGGAGGCCAGTGCGTATATGATGGGGGTGGCGAGTACCACTGTGTGTGCCTACCGGGCTTCCACGGACGGGACTGTGAGCGCAAGACTGGACCCTGTGAGCAGGCAGGGTGAGTATGACCCCTTGGGGTGAGTTCAAGGTTAGGTGAGAACTGGTGACGGAAGGAGGCAGGACTGTTGGGAGGCTGGTCATGAAGTAACAGGGCTGAAGGTCAGAAGCCCCACTGGGGGCACCGGAGGATAAAACCCCAGCTTGTCAGTGTCCGTAGTTCCGGGTTTCTCAGCTTTTTTATACCATCTGGGCCATTTCTTCAACAAAAATCTACAGGAACTGGAGATATAACAGATCAATGTGTGATTGCTCTGGCTGTTGGTGGGAGGGAGGGGTTGAAGACCTAGGACTCCCCTCATCCTCCCAGGAAAGCTGCCCCTGTGGCCCCTCAGGATGTTCTAACAGCAGCCTCAGCCTCATGGGCCTGTAGGGCGGGGCCTGCCCTCATTTCTGTGTCAGGCCTAAGAGCCTACCAAGGTAAAAATACACTTGCTTTGAGCCTTGCCTCTGGGCCAGGCCCCATGCTAACTGCTTGGTGTTGGGTTATCTCATTTAACCCTCCACAATGTGGAAGCTGGATGCTACTTCCATTCCCATTTTTAAAAGGAGATATTGGAGGCTCGGAATGTGACTCAAGGTGACCTTGCTGGGAAGGGGGTGGGCGGCAGTGGTCAGGATGCTGACCTAGGCTACCCTGCAGGTGTGAGTCTGTATCAAAGCCCTCTCCCACCTCCACCCCAGCTCCCCGTGCCAGAATGGCGGCCAGTGCCAGGACGACCAGGGCTTTGCCCTCAACTTCACGTGCCGCTGCTTGGCAGGCTTTGTGGGCGCCCACTGTGAGGTGAATGTGGACGACTGTCTGATGCGGCCGTGTGCTAACGGCGCCACCTGTCTGGATGGCATAAACCGCTTCTCCTGCCTCTGCCCGGAGGGCTTTGCTGGACGCTTTTGCACCATCAACCTGGATGACTGTGCCAGCCGCCCATGCCAGAGAGGGGCCCGCTGTCGGGACCGGGTCCATGACTTCGACTGTCTCTGTCCCAGCGGCTATGGCGGCAAGACTTGTGAGCTCGTCTTACCTGGCCCAGCCCCTGCCACCCTGGCAGACATGCCCCTGGGGCCCACCTCGGCTATGGTGGTCCCTGCCACGGGGCCTGTCCCCCACAGCGCAGGGGCTGGCCTGCTGCGCATCTCGGTGAAGGAGGTGGTGCGTAGGCAAGAGGCCAGGCTGGGCGAGTCTAGCCTGGTGGCCGTGGTGGTGTTCGGGGCCCTCACTGCCACCCTGGTCCTGTCCACGGTGTTGCTGACCCTGAGGGCCTGGCGCCGGGGCGTCTGTCCCCCTGGACCCTGTTGCTACTCTGGACCGCACTATGCCCCGGCACGCCAGGACCAAGAATGTCAGGTCAGCATGCTGCCTGCAGGGCTCCCCCTGCCACCTGACCTGCCCCCCGAGCCTGGAAAGACCACGGCACTGTGATGGCGGTGGGGCTTCTGTGCCGCCTCCACCTCCTCTGTCCTTCAGACTGGAATGGTCCTCACTTGCCACCCCTCAGTGGCTTCACACAAGAAATATTATTTTTTTAATACACAGAATGTAAGATGGGAATCTTATTCAATAAAACTATGAAGTCATAAGTGGACTCCTTTTCCAGAAAAACCTGCCTGGCATCACTGACGAGGGCTGAGCAGAGGCCTGTTTCTGGGGAACCCTTGGGGCTTTGCCTTAAGCCTGGTTCTCAGAGAGGAGCCCATGACACCTCCCCCCGGGAGAGTGCCAGTGAGGTAGAGCCATGGAGAATGTAAACAAACAGCTCTGCGGCCACCCAGCAGAGGGCGAGATGGGGGTCACCCAGAGGGTGGGGTCCTCAGGGGGAGGAGTGGGCTCCCTGCTGGCTGCTCTGCAGCAGCTGCTGGAACAGGGAGTGAGGCTGGGTGCGCAGGACGGCAGGGGAATCCAGCTCCACGACCCTCCCAGCTTGCAGCACCAGCACCCGATCAGAGTTCAGGATGGTGTTGAGCCTGTGTGAGAGGAGCTGGTCAGTGGAGGATGGAGGGCAGTACCGTGAAGCAGCCATCGCCAACGGTGGTCCGTGAGGTCCGAAAGGTTGGCGACCGCTGCCCTAAAGCAGGAAGCTGACCCACATTCCCTCTCCTCCCCTAGACAGCACAGTTCTGCCCCAGGCTTTACCCCGGCTCTGTGCTGGGGACCACAGATGCCTTCAGACAATGTGCTATGAGAATGAGGAGCTGAGGTTCATGGAAGTTTGGACTCTATAGGGCTCTAGCCCCTGGCGTCCCTGACACTATGTCCCCTGATTGGAGTCTCATGCCGGATGCTTGCACACCTGTGGGCAATGGTTAGCACTGTCTTGTTGGCGAAGCGTTTGCAGATGGTCTGCTGGAGCAGCTGGTCTGTTTTCTGGTCCACACTTGCCGTGGCCTCATCAATGCACAGGATCTGGACCATGTGGAGGGCGGGCAGGAGGACAGAGAAGAGGGTTGGCCTTGGCTCCTGCCCAAGCACCAGCCCCCGCCTTCCGGCGGGGCCCAGCCCACAGCTCCCCACCTCCAGCTCTAAAAGAAAAACTAACCTGGTCCTCCCTACTCACTCCCTCACCCCTCACATGCCCCTGCCTTCTTCCCGGCCCTCTCGAATGTCTCCTCCTCTCAGCTTACCTTGGCATCTGTGAGGAGAGCCCTGGCCAGACACAGCAGCTGCCTCTGCCCCAGTGATAAGCTCCGGCCCCCCTCGCCCAGCTCACCATCCAGACCACCTGCAAGGCACAGCATCTTCACCCCTGGGTCCTAGGTCTCTCTCTGCCCCCTCCCTGCTCCCTCCTCATCCACCCTGCAGGCTCGGGCCTGGGACTCACCCATGGACCCGATCACCTCACTCAGGTGGCACTGCTCCAGAGCCTGCCACAGGGCCCTGTCCTCATACAGGCCCCGGGGGTCCAGGTTCTCCCGAACAGTCCCACTGAACAAGAAGGGCTCCTGGGGGATGATCGCCAGCTGGGACCTGGGGGACAAGGAGGGACATGGGTCTAGGCTGGAGATGTGGTCACTTCTGCCCCCAGCACAGGTTTTAGCTATAGGTCTACACCTCCAGAGAAGCTTGGGGAGGAGCCCTGAACATAACCCTCACTCAGCTCCCCCGCTGCTCAGCGTGTTCCCAGAACTGTGCAGGTGCCACAAGGGACACGAGAGAAACCAAAGGCCCACACTCTGCCCTTCAGGAGCTTCCATCTCACTAAGCTACAAAACAAAAGTGGGGTAGCAGTGTGGCACTGACTCCAGCCGTCACTGCGACAGCCGTGGTGGCGAGGAATGAGTAGAGAGTCTGAATGGTGGGGAGGGGATGCGTCAAGATTGGAGGGCCTGGAATTGGGTCCTGAGGAGCCATAGGGTGGAGCTGTAATGCAAGGCCACCACAAGTTAGAAGAGAAGGCAGGAAAGGCAGGGCCAGGGCCTGGTATCAATAATAGGCTTTGGAACAGAGCTCCCCTACCTTTTCCGCATCAGAGAAAATGACACTAGGCTAACCTGGGGCTGGTGGGGGGAGTTGTTTAGCACCAGATGTGGCCTCTTGTTGCCAGGGGCAACTGGCCCAGGCCTCGAGTGCCCTGAGCATCACCTGCCAAGCCTGAGGGCCGAGAGGATGACTACCTTGGGCACAGCACCGGGAGGCGCTGATTCAGGACGCAGTGACCACTGATCTAGAGTGCAAGGTGTATGCTGGGAAGTACAAGAAAGATGAAGCTGGAAAGGTGGGCCTGGGTCAGATTAAAGTCCTGAGACCACAGCTACATCCCTGGACCTGAGGAGAGCAAACATTGGGGCTCGCCATCCTCGCCTGCTGTCCTAGCTGCCTTCTCCCCACCATCGGCCCTGCTGCCCCGAGTCTAGGGAAGGCCTTTCGGCTAGGCTTCCTCTATGTGCCAGTAGTCTGGCTCTCCTCTCCGCGCTCCCTCAGACCTGAGCTCGGCCAGCGCCAGCTGGCTGGTGTCCACTCCGTCCAGGAGCACTCGCCCCGAACTGGGCTCCAGCAGCCGGAAGAGCACGGACAGCAGGGACGACTTTCCAGAGCCCGTGCGGCCCACGATGCCCAGCTTCTCTCCGGGCTGCACGCAGAAGGTCACCCCGTCCAGGGCCTTTGGCAGCCCTGGCCGGTACACCAACACCACATCCTGGAACTCCACGCTCCCCTGCGTCAGCCAGCCAGTGCCTAGCTGGTGGGGTTCGTGGGTGGGAGGTGGAGGAGACGGGTGAGACGGGGAGACATGGGGAGAAGGGGGGTTGGAGCGTGGAAGGAAGGGGAATAAGGAGAAAGGGATGGTGTGAGAGGGAGTTGGGGGAAATGAGGACACGTGAAGGAGAGATGGGAGAACAGACACAAGATGAGGGACACAGTGAAGGAAGGGGAGATCGTGCGGGGACATTGGAGGAGCTGAGAAAGATGGCGAGGAGTGAAAGGAAAGGGACCTGGGGAATGACCGGGGCTGTTGGGAGGGTCCTTCAGGGTTCCAGTGCCCAGGCCTGGGGCACAGGTGCAGCCTACCTGCCCCGGCTGGCCCTGGGGCTCCTGGGGTAGGTCGCAGGCATACTCCTCCAGCCGCTCGACGCTCACCAGCATGGTTTCCGTCTGCGTGAAGCTGCTCACCAGGCCCGAGAGCAGCCCCGTCAGGGACAGGGCATACGACAGAGACAGGCCCACCAGTCCTGGCGGGAGAGGACACCAGGCACCAGGGGAGGCTTGGTGAGGAGGACTGAGGCCGAACGGGAGAATCTCAAGCTGCGGACTGCGGGCATTGAAAGGAGGCCGCAGAGAAGCAGGAAGATGCCAGCAGCAGACCCAGGGCCACAGGACGCTAGATGCCAGGCAGTGGAGTGGGTCCGCAGAGGCTCTGAGGGAGGACGGGGGGGGGCGCCTGGCAGAGTGTGGGGACGGGGGGAGCAGGGCAGGGGCAGAGATCAGAAGACTGGTTCTAGTACCAGATCCAGCATCACCTGGGAAAGTCACTTCTTGAGACTCAGTGTCCTCAACTCTAAAATAAGGGGCAGGAGAATTAGGACACATACTCACAGGGACCTGAGTGGCAGGTGAAAATGCTGGGGGGCGGTGCAGGGAGAGGGAAGGTGGGGGAAATGGGGCAGGAGATGGGGGTCGCATGCTTCTGAGGTGAGCGAAGGCTCCTGGGTGGTACCTGGGTTGGCGAGGCCCTGCTGGTGCTGCACCAGGGCGATGCCGGCGATGGCACTGACCACTGCGGCCCCCATGAGCTGTAGCCGGATGTCCAGCCACTGCATGGTGGCACTGGAAGCAAACTGGCACCTCTGGTTTAGCTCCAGGAGCCTCTGGTTCTTCTCCTCAAACCTGGGGGAGGTCGGGGGGGGGGGGGCAAGGCCACCCACGGTTGCAATCACTTGCCCAGACTCCCCCACAGAACGCCTTCTTCTTGGAGCTGACCAGCACCCCCACAGGCCTCCCTGAGGGTACGGAGGGGTCAGTGCGTTCTGTCACAGGGGTCTGCTCTGCCCCACCATCTCTTTCTTCTGTCTCTTTCCTCTTTCCCGTAGTGCCTTCACCCACCCTTCCCTTCTCAGGAGGCCTGAAGCCACTCTCTCCCATGTGCTTCTCTTCTTAAGAGGGATCCTCTGCCCCCTCCCCCCCAGCACCTCACACCCTTGCTCTGGTTGGGAGAGGCAGACTCCACACACCTGTCAGTGGCCCCGCAGGCCCGGAGCACTGGGAGGCCGGCCAAGGTGTCGGCCAGGTGGGTGTAGAGTGGAGACAGGGTGAGGCTGCCCAGTCGCCGCAGCTCCCGCGAGGAAGCCCTGTAGTGGCGCTGCACGCGGTAGTAGATGATGCTCAAAGGCGGCAGCAGCAGCAGCAGCCAGGGCAGGCCGGCGCCCAGCACAGCCAGGAGGCCCAGCAGGCCTGCCGCGTTGGCCAGGAGGATGTTGAGGATGAAGGGCAGGCTGTCGTCCACACAGGCCACGTCAGAGGAGAAGCGGTTTAGGACCCGGCCCATAGGCGTGGAGTCGAAGAAGGTGATGGGTGCCTGGGAGAAGGGATGTGGTTGGGCAAGGGCAGGGTCTGGCACAAAAGGGGTTGGGGGCCACCCTGGGGGTGGTGGGGTGCGGAAGGTCCAAGGTAGAGAATTGGAAGGAAGTAAAGTGTCTCCAGAGTTTGGGAGCAGAAAGGAGGAACAGGTGGGGCCAGGAGGAAGACTATCGCAGGGTAGGAAGGATAGAGACGGTCCCTCTGGCCAGTGGTGACCCTGAAAGGCCATGCTGGCCACTCTTGTACCCTGTGCTAGACATGCCTACGCCCCTCTCCAGAACATGGGGACTTCAGGCCGTGAGTGAGCTTCCGTTAGATGTCAGGAGGAACATCCTGATCGCCAGGCTGGACAGAGCGGTGAGGGCAGGTTTCCAAGTCAGTGCTGTCTCATGGTAGCATTCAGGCTCTGGAGTCAGGCTGCGGCGACTGGGATTCCAGCTCTGCCACTTAGATGTGAAACCCCTCAATCTCTTAAAGGCCCCGTTCCTCATTTCAAAGACGGGGAATAATAGCCCAGCCGGGTCGCTCAGTTGCTTAGAGCATTATCTAAATACGCCAAGGATGTCCTAGCCAGTCTGGCTGAGTGGATAGAGAGTCGGCCTACGGACTGGAGGGTCCCAGGTTTGATTCCAGTCAAGGCACATGCCTGGAGGTAGCTGGCTTGATCCCCAGTGTGGGGCATGCAGGAGGCAGCCAATCATTGCTTCTCTGTCATCATTGATGTTTCTATCTCTTTCTCCCTCTCTCTTCGGTAAGGGGCATGTAGGAGGCAGCTAATTGATATTTTGCTCTCACATTGATGTTCTATCTCTCTCTTTCTCTCCCTTCCTCTCTGAAATCAATGAAAATATATTTTTTAAAAATATGTCAAGGTTGCAGGTTCCAACTCCAGTCAGGGCACATACAAGAATCAACCAATGAATGCATAAATAAATGGAACAACAAACTGATGTTTCTCTCTAAATCAATCATGAAAAAAAATGAGACTAATGGATCTGCACTCACAGGGCTACCGGTCGGATTAAAGACATATACATAGCAGCCAGGTGCTCAGCACAGGCTGCCTGGCATGGAGAAGGGCTCAGTGACTGCCAGATATCAGGACTACTACTGGGAGGCATGGTCTCAAAGGCAGCCCCCTCTCCCTTCCCCGTCCCCCAACTCTCTGCCTTTGCTTGGGCGACAGTCCTATCTTAAGGCAGGAGACTAGGTTGAAGGACTTTCTTAAGTATCTCTTGAAGCCAGAGTAAGAGAAATGAATTTCTTCGCAACCTGAAGATGTCCCCGCCTTGGCTCCGGAGGAGAGGCAGGACAGTAAGCAGCTGCTCCCTGACAGGCAACGGACAGACCCACGCAGGACTGGGTTCACAGCCTGCTCTCTAGGGAAACAGCCTTGCCTCGGTCACTGACACTCTCAGAGCCTCAGTTTCCTCATCTGTAAAATAGGGACAATAATACCTACCTCACAGGGTAATTATGAGGTCCAAATAAGACAACGGATAAGAATGGGCTTTGTAACAATAACATTAATAATAATTGCCAATTGAGCACTTAGTATGTGCCAGGCACTATCCTAAGCACTTCCTTTCTTTTTAAAAAAATATATTTTTATCGATTTCAGAGAGAAAGGGAGAGGGAGAGAGAGGTAGAAACACCAATGATGAGAGAAAATCATTGATCAGCTGCCTCCTGCACGCCCCCTACTAGGGATTGAGCCTGCAACCCAGGCATGTGCCCTTGATGGGAATCAAACCTGGGACCCTTCAGTCTGCAGGACGATGCTCTATCCACTGAGCCAAACTGGCTAGGGCTACCCTAAGTAAGCACTTTCCATAAACAACTAATCTATCCTCATACTAAGTCTATGGATAGGCAAAAGACTAGAATAGATATACACATAGCAACCAGGATGGATCTTAGAAACAGCCCTAAATATAAACCGAAAGAAACAAAATTTCACTTATAAAAATACATGAACATAAAACATTTCACACAAAAAAACCCCCAAAAAGATACACATTAAACACAATTAGAATGTTGCTTGTCAAGGAAAGTAGGGGAAATGGAGATAGGGTATGCAGAAAAAGGGATGGATAGATAAATAAGTAAAACACAAAAGGGTCTTTGCATGGACTAAGGGGTGCTTAGCTCAACCCCCAGCCCTTTAGAAGTCCAGAACGGAAGTGACTCTGAGGACGGTCCCCTTCTCCCCATGTGACAGCGGAGGAAGCTGTAGGTTAAGTAGCTGGGTCTGAGCCCAAGCAGCCCCTCTGCTCTCGGCCTCTCCAGGTCACAAGCTGTCAAGTGCTGCACTCATCCGTGAGGGGCTAGATTCTCCTGAGGACCAGGAAGCAGGATGGGGCCCTCGATGGAGCCCAAGTATAGGGAGGGCTCCCACATGCCGTGCCCACCCGCTCATCCCCTCACCAGAAGGACTCGACACAGCAGGCGGCGATGCAGGATGGCGGCTGCCCGGAGGGTGCCCGCTGCAAAGAGCACTGCCCGGAGGAGGGTACAGAGGGAGTTGACACCAGCAATGGTCGCATACACGGTGAGGTAGAAACGGATGTCTGAGGAGCCGTTGGGGGCAGCTTTGGGCAGCAGGAACGCTGAGGTGCTGGGTGGTGGGGAGGAGGCTGTGGGTCTCCAACAGTAGAGCCACTGGGGGGGGCAGGCACGGGGGAGAGGGTCCCGTCCCCTCCCCTACACTACCTCTCCCCATTCTCCGGAGAGACAGCCCCTGGAACACCAGCCCTACTCCCCCACTCCCCCACCCAGCCTCCCCCTACCCAATTCTCACTCCCTGTCTGGCAACCACTCTGAGAGCGCTGGGCCTGCTCCCAGCCCCCAGTCACTCACTAGAAGCTTCTGGGGGAAAAGAGGAGCAGCTGGGGAGAGAGGAGCCCAGCAGGGTCCCGCGGGGTCTGGACTGACACCTCCTGGGAGCTATTCTTGTCTGCCTTCAGCTGAGAGATCCAGTGGGAGAGCCACCAGTCAGCAGCGTTCCTTGTGGCTGTGTGGGGACAGGAAAGAGAAAGCTGAGAGACTCACCTCCTTTATCCTAATCCTCTGCCCCTGACTAGTCCTCCCCTTCTTCGCCCTGCTGGCCCTCCCACCCTGCCACTATTCCCTGGTGTGCGCTTCCTTCCTGGGTCTATCACTCCACAGGTCTGCGGGGAGCTTGATCTCAAATTTGCAGAAGGGGGCAGATCCGAAGATGGCTACAGAGTGCATCTGTTGGCTTGTGGGACTCTCTCAGAACCGGGGACAGGCCTATTGTCTCGGCTGTCGTCCATGCCTGGTGAGTCTTGGGCTTTGTAAGGATTAGTCCACAGGGAAGGATGTGATGGGCCTAGAAGACGAGGTTGTGGGTGGGATAAGGGCTCCGGGGTTTATTCCTACCTTGCATGAGGAGCAGCGAGGAGAGGATGGCCAGGGCCAGGCCCAGGCCGATGGCCCTCCAGTAAGCTCGGTACACGTGGAAGGCCACAGCGCCCTCCTTCTTGCTTTCTTCCTGCAGCAGGCGGCCAGATGCGCTCTCCTCCACTTCCAGTCCCTCCTTTGTTTTCTCTGGGCTCCAAACTGACTGTGCTGTGGCTGGAAGGATCAAGGAGGTCAGGGGGATGACAGCTTGCAGGATGACAGCTGAAAACCTCAGTGTTTCAGAGAGGCAGGCGAGCTCTGTGACAACCGTATGCCTACTGTCTTGTGGTGAGGAGCAAGTCACTTCCTGTTACCCTGGGGCCGTACCTGAGTCAGACTCTCGTCCATCTTCAGCCCAGACTTTGGGGACAGCTTGTACCAACGGCAGGATCTCAGAGGGAGGCCCTGCAAGGTGGCAGGTGAAATTAGGAGGGAACTGTTCCAGAAATATACTAGGTTTTTCTAAAAATGTGTGTCAGTTCACCAGCCCCCTCACCCACCACCCTTCTCATTGGACCCACCCCGGCAGGGCTCTGTCCGAGACCCCGAGACTCTGGGCAGGACCATCGAGTCCACCCTCTGTGTCGGGAGCCCAATCAGCACAGACAGAAAAGGTTCGCCCTTGGGAGAGTCACAGCCCCGTGAGCGCTCTGTCCAGTGTCACCTCTCAGCGCCGCCAAGCTTTTTCCTGAGGCCTCACAAAACTCCCAACACTCTGGTGGGGCCTCGTTTCCTCCTGCTTCCCTCCCAGTGAACCTGCAGGCAGTCATGCCCCTCTGGATAATAATCCTTCAGGATTTTTTTTTTAAATAAAAAAGACTGTTCTAAAACTGCTTCCTCTTCTCCATGGACATCAGACTGTTCTCAGAGTTCCAGGGACTGTAAGTTCCCAATGTGCTCGGTCACAAAGCCCAAGGCCCCAATCCACTGGCATTTTGCGGCGTGCTGCTTTCCCTCCTGCTCTCCGTTTACGCACATCGGTTCTGTGAAGGCAGCACAGGGGCTCCCACGAGACAGAAGGCTGGCTGGGCCCAGGCCACACACGGAGGGGTGGCAGAGTCCGCACTTGACCATCCATCTGTCCCTCTTCCCCAGTTACCCCCAGGTAGGTGGTCCCTCACTGGCCGGGCTCCGGCCCTGGCAGCCCACATTACCCGCCTGGACCAGGCGCCCGGCCTCCAGCAGCAGCACCAGGTCAGCCTTCTCCAGGTACTCGATGCGGTGGGTGCAGAGCAGCCGCGTGGTGTGGCTCAGCACCCCCAGGATGCACCTGTGCAGCAGGTGGCTGGCCACGTCGGCATCCACAGCAGCCAGAGGGTCATCGAGGAGATAGAGCTCCTTTTCCTAGAGAGTGGTAGGGGCACCATGGACACCAAGTCCCAGGTCCTCTGGCCAGAACCCAGACCTCTCCTAGGACGTGATCTTGAGGGACTCAGAGAAGACGGTCCAGAGGAACTCTGGGCGCTACCCCTCAAGCAGGCGAGAAGGAGGTGAGACCTGAGGTGGACTTCTCTCTAGTCAAACAAGGCCAACGCTCCAGGGCCAGTGCTCAGCCTTGCTGGGTCCCAGTGCCTCAAGCCACATAATAGGTTTTTTGTTTATGTTTTAAATATGTTTAAAGAGGAAGAGAGAGAGAGAGAGAGAGAGAGAGAGAGAGAGAAATATTGATCAGTCTCTGGCATGCATCCTAATTTGGGATCAGCCCACAACCTGGGCATGCACCCTGACCGACAATCGAACTGGTGACCCTTAGGTACACAGGACAATGCTCAATCAACTGAGCCACACTGGCCAGGGCAAGTCACATAACAGTTTTTAAAGGGCCGTTAATTCTGCCCTGAATCTGCAAAAGGGGAATGGGGTAAAGGAACTACCAACTCAGGAGCATGGGTGAGGGGGAACGAGATGCTGATGACAATATCCCACACCCTCCGGCTAAGCTCCCAAGGCTCTGGACTTGCCCGCCGTTAGCTTACCTGGTAGACAGCACGAGCAAGGGCAATCCGGGCCCGCTGTCCCCCGCTGAGCGTCACACCCTTCTCCCCCACCTCTGTCAGGTCTCCAGCAGGAAGGATCTGATGGGACAGGCCCAACACTTTCTACCCCATTTCCTATCCCTTTGCATAGAAATGAGTCAGGGAGCTTGAAAAGACTGGTCTTGAATTGGGGTGTGGGGGGCAAACCAGAGGGGATAAGCCGTAACAACTGGCAGATACTGAGCATTTACTATGTGCTTAGCACCTTACAGGCATCATCTCATCCAATCTCCATGACAACGTTATGAAGATGGTAGTATTTCCTTTCCACAGAGGAGAGCAAAGCTCAGTCAGACTCACCACCTTGCCCAAGGCTGTTCCACACCTCGTGAGGGCAGGACACGAGGACAGACTCGGCCACTCCATCACACTGCCGCACCTTTCTAACAGGCAAGGGTGGTGATGGGCAAACTCAATGTGAAGACAGTGAAGGTTTTTCAAGGAGTGGCCTTGAGGCTTGCTGTGGCCTCACGAGTGACCTCCTTAGCGAAGGGGTCCCAACACTAAAGGAGGTGCCTGTGGTCCATCCGATGGTGAGTCCAAGGAAAAAGCTTTGCTGTTCCTCTTTTCTTACTGCCTAGAACAGTTCCTGGTAGACATTTGCTATAGATGCTGGATAAAGAAGCAAGCAAATAGATGGACAGAGGATGCCCCATGGGCATAGTCAAAGGTCCTCCTTTCTAGCGAAGTGCCACATTTACCTGGACAGGGGAGTGTGACGGCAGTCCCGCAGGGATATGGGGGTTGGGTGGGGAAGTCATGGGAGGAATGCGGAATCCCCTCCCCCCTAAATTTAGTATTCTGGATGTGGGGGACCTAAAGGGTTCTCCGGGCTTCCCTACAGTAAGTCTTGACTCTCCCAAGTCTTCCCACTGGGATGTGAGGGAGGGCCTCTTGAATAAGAACCACCGGCCAGACCTATGTAGACCTCAGTCTCACAGGGACTCCTTCCCTAGCCCCAGGGGACTCAGGGTCCCCGCAGCGGCTGTGTGGAGCCCCGCTCCCTCCCCTTCCCAGCTCACACTCTGGGAGGAGCAAAACCTGATGGCCAGTCCTAGGTAAGTGATGTCTGAGTGGAAGCCACCCCCTCCCAGAGTAAGTCTCTGGTTTGAGGCGTCAGGGACACGAGCACACAGGTGTCCAAGAGGTTCCTGGGCCAGGCACTCACACTGAGGTCGTCATTGAGGGCGCAGGCCTCGAGCACCTCCTTGTACAGCTGGGCATCATATGTCTTCCCGAAGAGAATGTTGTCTCGGATGGTGGCAAACTGGATCCAGGGCTCCTGGGTGGCCAGGCCGAAGCCTCGGGACAGGTCCCATAATGCCACGCGTCCACGCAGCCTGCAGAGAGCCGGGCCAGCAGCATGGGGGCCGGCCCCAGACCGAGTCTCTCCGTGCCCAGCCCCTGCCTCCAAGAAGCCTTTCCAGACTGCCGTCTTCTACCCAGGGTCCCCCTTCATGTCACGTGGCTCTCCGGACTGGCAGCCACGAAGGCCTAAATGAGGCTGCGGACTCTTTCTGGACGGGGAAGGGGAAAATGCTCTCTGACGGAAGCCGAGCGGCTGTCACATCTAGGTGTTCTCAGAAGCTCAGAAGGGAGCGTGGCCACTACCCTGGACTTAAGCATAAAAGAAGAAAGCCTCCTTCATGCCTCGGCTCTTCTCTGGACCCCTTCCCTGCACAGCCACATGTTCTCAAGGAGCAGCTGATGCTGGATGCTTCCACTTATCTTTTCACTCACTAATATAGCGCTTGTAACTCTCTGGTGTGGCAACGATGAGAACTCACTTTTTTGAGAGTTTCCCCCTTTCCAGACTGAAACCTCTCCCAAGAAAGGGGCTATGTCTTCTTCACTTGGCATCTCTGGCCCCTAGAAAAGGTCCACCACATAGCAGGGGCTAGGTAAGCATGGCTGAGGGCAGACCGGAGGATGGGGACGCTAGAGGTTGCTTACCTGTGGAGCTCCCCCGCGATAGCGGCCAGCAGTGAGCTCTTCCCGCAGCCCACCTTCCCCACGATGCCCACCAGGAGACCCTGCAAAAAATCCACACAGTTAAGTGCCGGGTCTGCCTCCTGAGGCCCCGGTCTGCTAACCATCCCACGGAGGCCTCTCTCTAGGCCCCAGTGAATCTGTAGGCAAAGAATTCGCCATGAGGGACACAGCCTAAGAAATTCCAAGGAAAGCTCTGAGGCAGGCATCCCAGAATGGGGAGAGGGGAGGAAGGGACTCCAGGCTTTGGGGCCTGGATGCTGGGCTGGCTAAGTCCACCCGTGGCTGGACTTCTGTATCTCAGGGCAAATCGCAGTGTTTCAGAAGTGCCTATTTCTGTCATTTGCAGTTTAAAATTTGGTGTGTTCCCTTCATTTCTTAGTTGTGACACACATTCATTGAGCTATCTCCCTGTACAAAAAGAAAAAAAAAATCCTTCTCTAGGAAGCGGCAGAGCTCCCAGAAGCTCTGTCTGTGACACCTCCCCTCCCCCACTCCCCAGCCAGCCAAGACTGACTCATGTATGGGTAGGCACCAAACCAACGTGAGCCCCTCCCCTGGGAATGCCCCCTTTTTCTGGCTACCTCCGGCAAGTAGGAGGGCTCTCTGCCTGACATCTGCTCAATGCAGAGTGGATCCACGGACAGAGAAAAACGAGGCAAGCAGAGAGAAAGCGGACAGAAGGAAAGAGCTCTCTGCAAGTCGAGGCCTGGTTCTGGGCTGCTCCTGAGACGGAGCTGCATGCTTGCTTAATGCTTGCTTTCGCATTCTGCAATTCATCTGCATATCCTTACTATACATTCTTGTTTGCTTAAGATAGCTCCACTGGATTTCTACCACTTACATCCAAAAAAGCCCCAGCTGACACATTAGTAAAATTCTTTTGAAAAATTCCAGCCTTATCTTGCCTGAACTAAGAGGAAAAACAAAATATACAGCCCAAGCCGGAAGCCTGAGCCAAATGTGGTGGAGGTGGTTCAACCACCACCAGAGAATGCGGGGTTGCGATGTGGGGCAAGGGGTTGGATGGGGTCAGGGGAGCATGAAAGCTGAGGACTGGGGTAAACAGGAGTCACTGTGCTGCCAGGAATGTTCTTTCCTGCGCTTCTGTGCGAATGTATGTGGTGGTGAGAACCACAGGGTGCGATCCCTTTCGCCAAGCTAAAGAGAGGAAGGACTATCTCTCTCATTTGCAAAATCCTTTTCAGAAGGAGCTGCTGGGTCTCTTCCAGGTGCTCAGCCTGGGGGCTGGATCAGCTCTGGGGTCGGTTCTGAACTGGATACCCCCTAGCAGACATGGATGATCCAGGAGACAAAACACTTGCTGGTCTGGACTGGGTGGGTGTGAGCTGTCTGAAGACCACAGAGAGATGTGACTACGTAAAAGCTGTGCGGGGAGGAATGACATTCAATGAGGTGGCATCTCCTCCTCAATTAGAGCCTGCTCACTAAAACCTCTCCAGCCCTCCCCTTGGTATTTAGAGCTACAGGGCCATCTAGCCACAATGGGCTCCATCCCTGAGTACCCATCTTCCTTATTAGCCTGGGGACGCTCCTAGGTTGTGACGACAACGAACCTACCTTCTTCACTTCGAGGTGCCTGATGCAGATCTCCTGGCTGGCTCCAACTGGGTCCCAAGAGAACAGGGCTTCGTGCAGCTCCAATACCGTAGATGGCTCTGTGGGGGGATCTGAACAGGGAAGAAGCCACTCAACTTGGCCTTCGAACCCACCACCTGCCTGCTTGGGGAGGGTAAACCAGGGGCAGGCCGTTAGCTTGCCGGTCCCATATCTACCTGCCGAGGGCTAATTCAGCCTCCCTCAGTCTGAGGATTCTCCCCCAGGAAATGGCCACCTGCTCCACCTGGACCCTGCTGCCTCTGGCTTCTCTTGGTAGCATCTATGTGCAGTGCCCAGGGGGCTACAGTTCCCTCCTCACCTGTGCCAGGTGTTACCCTCTCGCTCCCCATTACCTTGGCTGTAGTAGACCTTGGGGTTGTGGTTGGGAAGGTCGAGGAAACGCTGGATCCGGTCCAAGGACACTTTGGCCTCCAGGAGGCCATTGATCACCCAAGGGAAGTTGTTGAGAGGAAGAATGAGCATGCGTACCAGTGCCAGGGCCGTGAATACCTAGGGTGGGGTTGGCGGGGGGGAGATAGTGAAGGCCTGTCGTATGGTGGCCCTGTGGACGGGTCTGTGGAGGGAAGAACAGGGCAGCAGCAGAACTGAGGGGCTGGTTGGACAATCCTTGGATCAGAGCTGGCAAAGGTAGCCATTCCAAGAATCCCAGATGGTCCTCCAGGAATCCAGGGTGTACCTTAGGCACACAGGCCTAGCCCATTCTCAGACCTTCTCAGAATTTCTAAGTGGTAAGCCTCTGGCCCCGGGCAGAAGCAGCACAGGATCATGGCTTTTTTCTTCTCTCCAAGGCCATCAAAATGAGAAAAAAGGGACCTAACAGAGCTTGGCCTGACCAAAAGGTGGGAAGAAAGAGGAGAGGAAAAAAGGAAATCCTTCACAGAGGGAAGGGTTACATATCTGAGGCCCCAGCAAACGGGCCCTTCAGAGAATTGCCCTCAGTTGGAACAGAAAAGGCAGCCAGGGATCCTCCTCCCTCCTTCCCAGCCAGAACCACCGGCTGAGGCCCCTCCCCACTCCATTGCCGTCTTCTTGCTGCTGTCTCCCTCCATCCTCCCAGCCCCCTACCCCCCATCCTTACCTTGGTGGCAGTGAGCTGGTGCCCCAGGAGGACATAAGTGATGAAGATGACGATGGAGATGACAACGGGCAGGGCAGCCCACAGGTACACACAGGCTGCGTCCAGGTATTTGATGACCCGGAGTCGCCCCAGCTCTTGAGCCCGCCAGGCCTCTACTCGGGCCTCCAGCACCTGCTCCCACCCGAAGAACTTGATGACCCGCATGCCACCCAGCAGCTCTGTCATGAGCTAAGGACGGGAACAAGAAAGCAGTGTGAGGTGGAGACACTGCCCGTGTGTCTCCTCTGCCTCGTCTTCCCCAGGCTCGGAGTAGAGGATGCTGACTACCCTGAGCCTCCGGATCCTTCCTAGCCCTGGTTTTCTTCCTTAGCTCAGCTCTTTCTGTAAGTCCTGCCCTGAAGCCCTTTTCAACCCTGGGTTGCTTCCCCTCCCCGTCTTTTACTTTTCCTTCAACTCCAGCTGGGGACAGGTTAGAGCTGGGTCCCCCTAAGAGATGATCTGGTGGAAAGTGCAGAGGGTTACCACACTGGTACAAGCATTCTGCATTAGATGAGGGAGGAAGGAATGCTTCCCAAAGCCAGGAGATGAGGGCTTCTCGGCCTGGTCACCAGCCTGGCCCACTGCTTAGGTATGGGAACTGTGCCGGTAGGAGAATACAGATGTAGGAGGCCACACCACAGCCTGCGGTTAGACGGGCAGAGGGGCCCAGGCAAGATGGGCAAGGGCCAGAGGAACTCTTTGGATCCTGTTATACACCCACAGCCTGCAAGCCACGGAGGCACTGGGAGCCTTCACAGATGGCCTTGGAGACCTCGTCGGTCATGAGTAGGAAAAAAGGCCTCATGCTATTACCAGCTGTCAGGGACAGCCTCCTCTGCATCAGCACCAAAGATGCTGAGAACTGCCTGGCTGGTGTTGCTCAGTTGGGCGTCGACCTATGAACCAGGAGGTCACAGTTCAATTCCTGGTCAGGGCACATGCCCGTGTTGCGGGTTTGATCCCCAATAGGGGGGCAGGGCGTGCAGGAGATATCTAATGAATTAGATATTTAATATCTCTCATTGCTCCTCTCTCTCTCTCTCTCTCTCTCTCTCTCTCTCTCTCCCCCTCTTCCTCTCTCTCTGAAATCAATAAAAATACATATTTTTAAAAAGATGTTGACAATTGTGCTGTATGGACCTCCAGGCCTACCATCCCCTCTGTAAAGGTACCTACAATCACTGCAAAACCCAGGACTGACTCAGCCAGATGCTTAACACTTGGAGCTGGCCTGGTGGGAAAGTGAGCTACTCCCTTCTGCAGAGCCCACCTCTAAGAGGCAGCTGGGGTTCCCCTGGGCTTCTCCACACGCAGCCATGGGGTGGTCTGGGCCTTACATGAGGAGAGAGGAGGCTTGGGTCCTGGCTCCATCACTAAAAACTCATTTGGTCCCAGACAGGTTACTTCCTTCCTCCTAAGACTGCATGAACTAATAATATCACTAACGAGCCACGTTTATTTAGGGCTTATTTTGTGACTGGCACTACTCATAGGAACCTCACAATGACCCTATGAGGCGAACTATTACCCTCATTTTACAGATGAGGAAATGGAGGCCCAAAGAGGTTAAGTGACCTGCCTGAGGTGATGAAACTAGTACCTGGCAAAGTTGGGATGTGCACCCATGTCCTTCTCCAGTCTGAGCTCTCAAGTTCTAGGTCACACTCCCTCCCTCAGGCTGTGCATGGGAGGACCTGGGGACCGGGATGCTGGGCGGGGGTTTCCAATTGTGGAGGTACCTCAAGCAGCCCCTCACCTTAACCCGCGTGTCCTTGTGCTGTAGCATCTCCTGGTTGCTGGCCATGATGCGAGTGGCAATCACTTTGTTGACAGGAACCAGCAGCAGGGCCAGGATCAGACCACCCACGAAGGCCACACCCACTTGTTGGTGCAGCAGGTAGAGGGTGATGGCCAGCTGCAGGGGCAGGCCCCAGGCCTCATGGAAGCTCCCAGCAAAGTTCAGCAAGCGCTCAGAGTCAGTGCCCAGGAGGTTCAGGGCCTCCCCAACAGGCGGACGTCGGGGACCCAGCTGTGAAGCCTTGCGGTACAGGATGTTCAGCACGGCCCCCCGTGCCTGAAGTGTCACCTTCCGTAGCTCATACCCATACTGATTCTGCAGCACGGCGCCCAGCACGGCCCCGGCGGCGAGCCCCAAGGCATAGAGCAGGCCATGGCTTAGGGGCTCCTGCCCCTCCTCCAGGAAGCCCACCAGCAGGGACAACAGCAGGGGCCCTGAGAATCCCAGCATGGTCCCCACCAGCTTCAACAGTCCAAGTGCCAAGTAGCACCGCCCAAAGGCCCCATACAAGGCCCTCCACAGCTGGGCCCCCTCTTGCCAGTGTGCCTGGAAGACACGGGCCAGGTAGGTTGGGTGCAGCCTGTAGGGAAGGCGGCAAACGTCTTGGGGCTGCTGGAGATTTCCACGGGCCCCGCGGGCCAGCAAGGGTGCGAGCCAGGCATAGGAAAAACGTGACAGCCAACTCTCTCCATCTTCGGCTATCTCAGGTTCCTGTCCCTCGGGCAGGAGGGGCTCCCAGGGTACCCGCGGCAGCCCAGGGACTGCCCAGCCTAGTCCGTAGGCCACGAGGGAAGCCAGCTGCAGGATGAGAAGGCAGAGGCGGGAGAGAGGCCCGGGGAGAAGTGGGGGCAGAAGTGTGCCTCGCTGGCAGTGCCACAGCAGGGTGAGCACTAGGGCTGGGGCTGGCAGGAAGGCAGCCAGAGCCAAGGCCAAGGGCCCTCGGGAGTGGCCATGAGGGGAACGAGCCAACACCCACAAAGCCAGGCCGTGGCTGATCCAGGCCACAGCTGCCACACCCCCTGCCAGCACCTCCAGCCCTATGGGCCCTGGGCCTGCCCCTGGTGGCAGAGCAGCTGGAAGGAGGTCTAACAGTGGGAAGATGGAGAGCAGGAAGGAGGCTGTGAGTCGGAGGCGCCAGCCGGGACTGCATGGCAGGTTGTAATCTGGACTCCTGGGGATAAGGGGGAAAACAGAAAAGGAGGCACATCATGGTTGACTCAGGGCCCAGGCAGACCTCCAATAACTCACTTCCCTGGAGGGAACTGAATCCCTTTCCTGCCCTATGCACCTTATTCCTACCCCACTTTACCCAGGAACCTAGGGCCTTTTCTCCCAGGAAGTCTTCCTGGATTAACCGAATCCCTTTTCTAATCTACCCACACCATTTCTGATCATTCTTTCACCACAGTTTTGAGTTAAGGTCATAGAAAATATGAAGTCTCTAATTAGAAAAAAGTTCTACATTTTCATACTGATAACCACTTCAGAACTTCTGGTTTTGACCCCATCCCCAGCTGGGGGGCGGTGCATAGGCCCAGCCTGCCAACCAGAGCAATTGATTGAGGGGCGGGCACACCTCCAAATTTGACCAATCAATGCCGAGACTCAGTTTTGAGACTTGTATTTGGGCTACCTGGGAAGAAGTCTTGCATATTCCTCTGGACAGGCATCTTATCTCTGTACAAAAGAGCCCTATAAGAACATGGGGACATTGCCCTGGCTGGGTTGCTCAGTGGTTGGAACATCATCTCACACACCTAAAGGTGGCAGGCTCAATTCCCAGTCAGAGCACATACCTAGGCTGCAGGTTTGATACCGTCAGGGCACATATGGAATGCGCTGATTGATGTTTCTTTCTCTCTAGTTTTCTTTCCTTCTCTCCCTTCCTTCCCCTCCTCTCACTCTAAAAATTAATGCATTTGATTCCCAGTCAGAGCACATACCTAAGCTACAGGTCTGATACCGTTGGACCTTCCACATATGGAAGGCAGCTGATTGATATTTCTTTCTCTCTAGTTTTTTTCCCTCCTACCCTCCCTTCCCTTCCTCTCACTCTAAAAATTAATGAAGCCAGGCTGGCGTGGCTCAGTGGTTGAGCATCAACCTATGAACCAGGAGGTCACAGTTCGATTCCTAGTCAGGGCACATGTCCTGGTTGCGGCTCCATCTCCAGTGTGGGGCGCGCAGAAGGCAGCCGATCAATGATTCTTTCTCATCATTGATGTTTCTATTTCTCTCTCCTGCCCTTCCTCTCTGAAATCAATAAAAATATATTTAGACAATAAAAAAATAATTAATGGAAACATATCCTCGTGTGAGGATTAAAAAAAGAGAGGACCTTGGGACTAGAATGCTGGGTGAGGGTCTGCAATTGTGGAGGGACCTCAAGCAGCCCCTCACTTTAACCCATGTCCTTGTGCTGTATTTCCTTTGTTGGTAGGGGTGGGTTACTGAAAAAAAAAAAAGTTTAATTGTAGATTAAAATGCTTCAAATCTGAAGCATTTCCTTTAAAAAGTCCAGATGATCAGTTATATGAAGGTGTTTATATTGGACTAAAAGTCAACCTTTAATAATTCTGTTTCTTAAGCTGTGGAAACAGAGGAAAGAACACTTTGGAGGCCGATATACTGGCTCCAAGTTGGCCATCAACCAGTCTCATGACCGTGGGCAAGTCTTTTTCCCTCTATGCATCTAATTATCCTCATCAGTACAGTGAGCAGTGAAGACTCTGGACCCAAAGCTCTCTGAGGTCCTTTCCTGTATGAGATTCTGGATCATTCTAACTCTTTTTAAAAATGCACAAAAGTCTGATGAGTGAAGTGAGATAACCACCACTTGTATTGATTACATAATATTCTTTCTTGCCTTTTCCTC
>NW_006300048.1:2952524-2963575 GCF_000327345.1 Myotis davidii | reverse complement strand
CGGTGGGGGTGTTCAGGAGGCAGCTGATTGATGTTTCTCTCTCATCGATGTTTCTAACTCTCTATCCCTCTCCCTTCCTCTCTGTAAAAAAAATCAATAAAAAAACAACACAAAGTCTGATGAGTGAAGTGAGATAACCACCATTTGTATTGACTACATAATATTCTTTCTTGCCTTTTCCTTAGACTGTGAGTTCCCAAAGGACTGTATCAATTTTTAATAGATACTCCTCTGAGTAGACTGTGTCTGTGCCGACTAACCCTCCCTTTTCTTTTAACTCATTCTGCATAAGAGACAAAACAGGCTTCCTCCCAGCCCAAAGCTTCTCCTACCCAAGGAGGCACTCATCAGTTCCCTAATTCATCTTGGATAGGAACACAGCCCATCCATCAGGCTAAGGACTCCCAAAGGCAGGGACTACCTTGCCCTCCTGCCTTGTCAGTCGCCAGAATAAGACTAACTTTGCCTTAAACAGCCATATAGGACCTAAGTACAAAACCAAGGTGAGTTCAGCAATTGCACCGTATTGCTCCAACCCCAGGCAGGGTGAAGGTTTAATTTTGCTCTTTCCTCTTGCCTACTGCTTCCTCTCCAGCTGAGCACATGTGCTTTTCTCAGCCTAGGAACACCGAGGTTTCATAGATGGAAGAGGTGAGAACTGGTCCCACAACTAGAACACAAGTTACCCTTTTTGGCTAAAAACATTGTTCACCCAATCATACCTCTAATTCATGACAGTTGTGTTTGAACATCTGAAAATCTACAGAAGTGATGATTTCTACTATGCATCGGGCTTTTAAAAATGTGGTGTGGCTCAATGGGTTGAGCGTCCTCCCACGCACCAAGAGGTCACTGGTTGAATTCCAGGTCAGGGCACATGCTCGGGTTTCAGGCTCCAACTCCGGTAGGGGGCGTGCAGGAGGCAGCTGATCCATGTTTCTCCCTCATCCATATTTCTACCCCTCTCCCTCCTTCTTCCTTCCTCTCTCCAAAAGTCAATAAACACTTATTTTTTAAAAATGTGCCATGCACTGGCGCTATATGCTTAAATGCATAACTTGATTTAAACCTCTCATCAAAGAAAAGCAACTTGCTCCAAAACAGCCACACTGCTGCGAAGTGGTAAGCTCACATTTTATTCTACGTTTGCCCTACTCCAGAGACCTCACTATTCTAGTTACACTGCCGCGCGGATGTGGGTTCGGGGAGAGGTCTGCAGGCACACACGGACAGATGTATGTGCACCCCGTCTCTACGCACCTAGGGGTCCCCCAATAGCAGGCACTGAGCACGGCGAGGAGCGCGTGGGGCAGGGCGCCGAGTACCAGCTGGGTGAAGCAGTGGCCCGTGGTGTCCCCCTCCCACACCGGAAGCGGCTGCAACACGCTGGTGCCACACAGCTGGGCCAGGAGCCGCTCCATGGAGGCTTCACCTGCGGGGAAAGCCAAGGGTGGCGAGAGGGAAGGTTCCTCCTCCCAGAGGGGGGCTAGTCCGCGCCCCGGAGGGCGAGGGCCGTGCAGGGCGCCGGGAGCTGGGGAAGCGGGGGAGCTGGGACGCTGACCAGGAAGTGTGGTGTCAACCGGCACTGACAGCGCGTCCCAGCCGCCTTCCGACCTGCAACCCCGCCCTTGAACCGGGATCTCCCCCTCGCAACCTCCCGGAATCCAGACCCCGTCCGTTCTCGCGTTACCTCAGGGGGCCAGGGGAGGCGGTGTGGCTGCCGAGAGCGGGCGGGCGTCCGGGGGCCCGTGAGATCCGGAACCTGTAACCAGAAGACTTGCTTTTCACCGGATCTCAGATCCCGAGCACCGGTGGAGGCCGAGAAACGTGCTGCCTCCGGGGCTGCTCGCCACGCTCGCCTGGCGCCCCCTAGAGGCCGGATGACCGCTCTGCTCGGGTGCGGGTCGCCGTCCGGTTCTCTTTTGCGCTGGTGCTCCCCGCGCGGGGCTTCGGATGGCCGCTATGCAGGCGCGCCGCGGCCGGGCACACTGCACGTGGACTGACCTCAGGGGTAGGCTCTCGCAGAGATGGTGGGAGTGCGGGTGGGCAGATTGAGCTGAAGGCCTAGGAGCGGGAAGGAGAGGGAGGAATGAAGACGAGCTCTCCCTTGGTGCCTTTCCAAGGCAGTACGTTCTGTCTCCCAGGTCTCCTCCTGGCTTCCTTTCTCCTTTCTCCCTACACTTTGCTCCACAGTTATCAGCAGGCGATTTGCTGGAGGGCAATGGACAAGTGTGGTTAGAGCTGAGTCCCGGCTGAGCCCCTGCCACACCCACACGCTGATTCAGCTCACACCGTCTTCCTGCTCGGCTGTCAATGGAGAGGTCTCTTGGAGTGGGGCTAATCCTAAGGCTGGGACGGGAGCATGAGCTAGGTCTGCCCCGACCACCTGTCATCTCTTTCCCCCAGAGACGACCTTTCATATAAGTGGAACCATACAGTATGTGGCCTTTTGTGCCTGCCCTCTTTCATAATGTTTTTGAGGTTTACCAATGTTGTAGCAAGTGTCAGTAGTTTGTTCCTCTTTAAAAAAACAAAACAAAACAGCTTTACTGAAGAAATAAGGAAAAAAAGAAAAGCAGTTTTACTGAGAGAAAATTTAGTATATGCACAGTCATCACCACAGTCAGCTTTGTAGCATTTTCATCACCTCAAAAAGAAATCCTATACTCTTTAGCTGTCTTTTTTAAAAAACACATATTTTTATTGATGTCAGAGAGGAAATAAGAGGGAAAGGAGGTAGAAACATCAATGATGAGAGAGGATCATTGATCAGCTGCCTCCTGGACGCCCCCTTCTGGGGATCAAACCTGCAACCAGGGCATGTGCCCTGACTGGAATCAAACCGAGACCTCCTGGATCAGAGGTCGAAGCTCAACCACTGAGTAACCCAGCCAGGCTAGCTATCAGTCTTTTATTCCTAACCATCCTTGACCCCCCAGCCCTAGTCTCCTATCTGTCTTTATAGGTTTCCCTATTTTTGACTTTCATGTGAATAGAATCATCTCTCTATGTAAAAGGCTAATATGCTAAGTGTCCCTCCCACTGTCTGACCAATCGCTATGATGCGCACTGACCACCAGGGGGTAGATGTTCAACGAAGTAGCTGCCGAGCTGCAGTGACATGGCAGCTGTGGTTCTTGGGTGACACACCCCAAAAACAGAGAGGAGGGAGCCCGATTCCTCAAAGGGCCACCTGATTCCACCTTCAGCTGTGGGTGATGTTGCTGAGGCACTGTCAACCCCCAATCTGTTTACTGCACACTTGTGTTTGTGTTCTACACCCTGTACAGCAGCAACTTTGCAGAGTGCCCTCTCGTACCCCAGGACCCCTTTGGGGATGTTGGAGAGCTGGTTTTGGCCCGATCCCCACAGGCCAGACCGAGGAACCCCATCTGCCAGAGGGACCCAGCTCATTCTGCAGATACCGGGGAAGGGACTGTGGGAGGTTGGCTCCAGAGTATGTCTGGCCCATCTCACCGAGTCCCACCTCACTGGCCACCTTCTAATTAATTTCCTTTCAATGAATTCATGCACCGGGCTACTAGTATAATATGTGGACTTTTGTGACTGACTTCTTTCACTTAGCATAATGTTTTCAAGGTTCATCTAAGTTGTAGCCTGCATCAGTACTTCATTCTTTTTTTTGTTTTTAATTTTTATTGATTGATTTTTAAAAAGAGTCAGAGTGGCTCAGTTGGTTGCACATTGTTCTGTGAACCAAAAGGTTGCTGGTTTGATTCTGATCAAGGCACATACCTGGGTTGTGAGTTCAATCCCCAGTGGGGACTCATATGGCAGACAACTGATCGATGTTTCTTACATCAGTGTTTCTCTCTCTCTCTCTCTCTCTCTCTCTCTCTCTCTCTCTCTCTCTCTCTGCCCCTTTCTCTCTTTCTTTCCCTTCCTCTTTCTAAGCATGTCCATGACTGAGGACTAAAAAGAAAAATTAAGCATACAGTTCAGTGGTATTAAATATATTCACATTATTGGTATACACTCTGGACTGGTTGTTTTGCATATGAAAGGCATGCGTGTAGGCTAGTTGTTATTATATTTAGGAACTAGAGGCCCAGCGCGCATGAAATCATGCATGAGTAGCTCGCTTCCACTTGCCTTAGTTGGTTGCCCCACCCTCCGCCGCTACTAGCCCCCTGCCACTAGTAGCTTGTGCCCCCGCCCTGCCCGCTGCGAGAGCCGCTGCTTGTTTGGTCATGACGGGCATTACGGCGTCCTGACCACAGGCCTTTTATTAATATAGATTAGCTACCCTGGGAAGGGCAGCCTCTTCCCAGCCAGAAAGGTTTTTTTAAGATGTTATGATATATAGCACATTTAAAAAATGTTTACAGTACAATGTGTCTTCCTTCCTTTTTTTAAATATATTTTTATTGATTTCAGAGAGGAAGTGAAAGGAAGAGAGAAATAGAAACATCAATGATGAAAGAGAATCATGGATTGGCTGCCTCCTGCGTGCCCCCTACTGGGGATCCAGCCTGCAACCCAGGCATGTGCCCTTGACTGGAATTGGACCTGGAACTCTTCAGTCCACAGGCTGACGCTCTATGTACTGAGCCAAACCAGCTAGGGCTCTTTCTTTCTTTCTTATTTGTTAATCCTCACCCAAGGATATTTTTCCCTTGACTTTTTTTTTTAGAGAGAGTGGAAGGGAGGAGGAGAGACAGAGAGGTACATCGCTGTGAGACACATCGATTGGTTGCCTCCTGCATGTGCCCCAACTGGGGCCAGGGATTGTGAGGTATGTGCCCTTGAACAGAATCGAACCTGGGACCCTTTAGTCTGCCAGCCAACACTCTATCCATTAAGCCATACCGGCTAGGGCACAATGTGTTTTTCTTATGATATATATATTTTTCTCTAAACTTTTATTTTTATTATTTTTTATTTTTTTAAATGTTTATTGTTTAAAGTATTACAGATACCCCTCATTTTCCCCCCATTGCCCTACTACACCCAGTTCCTGCCCCGCCCCAGGCCTTCATCTCTCTATTATCTGTGTCTATAGATAAGATCTTTGGTTAATCTCTTCTTGCCCTTCTGAGATTCCTCAGTCTTTTCCATGCTTCCATGCCTCTGATTCTATTTTATTCACCTCCTGCATGTGCCCCAACTGGGGCCAGGGATTGTGAGGTATGTGCCCTTGAACAGAATCGAACCTGGGACCCTTTAGTCTGCCAGCCAACACTCTATCCATTAAGCCATACCGGCTAGGGCACAATGTGTTTTTCTTATGATATATATATTTTTCTCTAAACTTTTATTTTTATTATTTTTTATTTTTTTAAATGTTTATTGTTTAAAGTATTACAGATACCCCTCATTTTCCCCCCATTGCCCTACTACACCCAGTTCCTGCCCCGCCCCAGGCCTTCATCTCTCTATTATCTGTGTCTATAGATAAGATCTTTGGTTAATCTCTTCTTGCCCTTCTGAGATTCCTCAGTCTTTTCCATGCTTCCATGCCTCTGATTCTATTTTATTCACCAGTTTGTTTTGTTCATTAGATTTCATGTTCATTTATTTTTTTATTATTATTATTTTTAATTGATTTTTTTTACAGAGAGGAAGGGAGAGGGATAGATTCAATTGTTGATAGATATGTATTTGTTGTGTTCATATATGTTTTTAAAATATTTTTTAATTGATTTTTTACAGAGAGGAAGGGAGAGGGATAGAGAGTCAGAAACATCGATCAGCTGCCTCTTGCACACCCCTTACTGAGGATGTGCCCACAACCATGGTACATGCCCTTGACCAGAATCGAACCTGGGACCCTTCAGTCCGCAGGCTGATGCTCTATCCACTGAACCAAACAAGTCAGGGCTATTGTTCATATTTTTTCTCTCTCTCTCTCTCTCTCTCTCTCTCTCTCTCTCTCTCTCTCTCTCTCTCTCTCTTTCTCCTCTTCCTCCTCCTTGTCCTCCTCCTCCTCCTCCTCTTCCTTCTTCTTCTTCTTCTTCTCCTTCTTCATCATCACCATCATCTTCTTCTTCTACCTCGGCCTCCACCGGTGCTCGGGATCTGATTTTAAAATCACTTACACATATTCATACAAAGAAAAATAAATCTCAGAATGGAACCTTGAGACCATGGTAATTTAAAAAAAAAATTCTGATCATTAGCTACTAATGACAAGGCAAGAGGCTAAGCAGTCATTTCTGGAGGTTAATGTAGCTCCCCACGCAGGGCACAGGTGAGGAGAATCCAAGAGGCTCCCTCCTCTTCCCTCAATCTTCACCTTGCAGAGGTGCTATAGGGGAAAGGGATTATTTTACAAACTCTCCCCTAGAAACACTTCAAGACGTACAGCAGAGTTCCAAGGTAACGCTGAACCATCTCTTTGCTAGGAATTTGGCAAGATGGCAATTTCTGAAGCAACTTTCTAGAAGAGCTGCTAGTTCAGTTCCTACTCACAGGTCTAAGAGGAGGAGGGACTCCTGCACTCACTTCCCACGTCCCGATGCTGTTCTTCCACCAAAGGGCACAGAGCACAGCCCTTGACCTGATTCCATCAGGTCCCTTCTAGGCTAGCTAATTCCACAAGTGAGCCTTCCTGCTACCCAACACCCAAACACTGTGTAGCAATTTACCCTGGCAGCTCTTGAGGACCCCCAGATAGTGAGGCCAGCATTCCTGTGGGCAGCATCATACCCAGGGAATCTGAGCAACAGTCAGAAGAGGTCCAAGAATGACAGAACTATGAGCACCCCTACCAAAACTTGACTCTGCTGAGCCAAATCAACATTTAAGTCCAACAGGCCAACTCCTGCCATCCCGCCCTAGCTATGGTCATCACAGAGGTGCATGGTAGAAGAATGGCCTACACATAACTGTCCAAGGAAGCTGTACTATTATCAATTCCCAGTAAAAGGGGGAGGGGGAGGACAGACATTACAAATGTGGTAGACCCTATAAGAAATGGCAGCTGATGACAACAGTTACCCTATTATCTCTGGGTCCTACCCAAAAAGCAGCACCAAGAAAGGGCATGATATGCAGAGATCTATAGCTGGGTGTGCACCCTTGAATTGCCAAGGGACTCAAGAGATACAGCTCATTTTCCTACAATTATGTAGGAACTAGAACAAAGACTACCCACCCCTACATTGAGGCCACTCCTGAGAGGCCGTACCGCTTATGATCATCAGCCCACCCCCTTGGTAGGCCCATTTGGGGAGAGGGAGTCACATCCAGAGCGGGGACCCCTCCAGGCAGACACTCACAGGGCAGCCCATCCCACTGTCACTAGGGCAGGCCAAACATAGTTAAGAGGGCGGACAGATCCCGGGCATCAGCCGCCCCATAGACATCGCTCTGGCCTGACATGGACAATGCCAAACACAGGGTGCTCCAGATGTTCTCTGACATGGCGCCCCCTTCACCCCGAGGGCCCCGGCTTTTCCTCTGCATGTTCAAGGCCCCCCAAAAGTGTTCCACAGCCTCCTGATGAACCCAAAGGTTGATGCAGCTGATGCCCAGGTTATAGCGGGACCGTATATAGCCTGGTTGTAGCGCGAGGGCCCTGCGGTATGCAGCTACTGCTTCTGTACTCTGGTTTCCATTGGCTAGGGTGGCCCCTAGTTTATTCCACAGCAAATAGTCATTGGGACGAACACTGAGGGCAGCTGTGAAACAGTCCACTGCCTTGTCATACACCCCACTCAGGTTGAAAAGGACCCCTAACTCACACTGCACATCAGGGTCAATGTTTGTAGGGTACAGGCACACAGCTTCCAGGAAGAGCTCTTACACTTCAAGAAACAGGGAGTCAGACAACAGAAATCCCAGGATGCACTTGCTTGGGCCCAGTCCTGTGCCACTGGCCCCTTCTTCCCCGGGCACCACCAGGTGGGCATAGGCTGGTGTATAGCGCAGCCAGTCTCGCAGGATTTCACAGGCCTGTCGCTGCAGGGACTCGTTGGTGAAGCTGACAGCCAGTGCCATCAATGCTGTCTGGTTATCTGGCTTTAGCTCCAGACACTTCCGTAATGCGCTGATGGCTAATAGTTCTTGTTCATTCTCTGCCTGTGTGGTGCCCAGATACTGCCCAGCTTCCATGTGCTTAGGATCCTGCTGCACAGCCGCCTCAGAAAGCAGCACAGCATTCGGCAGGTCCCCATCCTGAAGTCGCCGCAGCCCTTTCTCGAAAGGCTGGGGATGGTCACGCAGGGGGTTCTCCTCCTCAAACTGGTACCTCTTTTCATAGGAAGCAGTCATGATGTCATCATAGTCAGAAAGCCAGGGGTGAACCTCAGCATCCCGTTTCGCCATCTCCTCCAACTCTGCTTGCAACTTGTCCCAGAAATGGACATCAGACTCTATAGCTGATTTGGATTGTTCAAACTCCATATCAAGGGCAGCTGAGTTCCCTGGTCTTGTGAACTGGTCAACCCAGGCATCTGATGTATCCTCAGAGTTAGCCAATTTGGGGTCATCCACTTTGGCCAGAAAGTCACTGGCAGTATGCTGTAGACCATCCTCAGGATGATAATCATCATACCAGCGATCACTGGCAGTTGTTCCCTCAGGCTCTCCCAGCCACAGCTTCTCTGACTGTTCCAGATATTCCTCAGCCCAGCAGGCAGGAGACACAGACAAAGGGTCTGTAACTTCAGAGATGAATTCTTGGGACCAGTCCGTCTCATTATAATCCTGCGTTACATCCACAGCATCTCCAGCTGCAAGAAACTCCTGGGCCCAGTTCTCAGACAAGGCCAAATCTGCCACCCCCGGGGCTCTCTGGGGTGCCTGGCGGAAACTTGACTGTTCAATCTCTGCATCTCTGCCAGAAGGTCATCCATCCTGAAGGCCTGAGGGGCACGCGATATAAGTGGTTTATTCTGGTCCTGGAGGAATTCGGCCACCAACTCATCTTCAGAGGCTACCCCCAAAGGCTTAGGGACCGCCTCGGAGGCTGGGGTTCCCGGTGGCCAGGGACCGGGCCTCAGTCCCTCCTGCCGAAGGGCCTTGTCCTGGGTGAAGTGCCAGGCCAGCTTCATGAGCGGGTTGGCACCCCCCGCATTCGGCCTCCACCAGCTCCCGCATTGCCATAGCGACTGCCAGCTCTCTGATGGGCAGAGAAGGTGAGGAACTCAGGTCCCACAGTCACACCCAAACCACAACCCAGCCAGTATCATCACGAGCTGCGCCGCCCGACCAACCCACCGAGCCTCTGTGGGAGGAATTGACCTCCAGGTCAATTGGCTGTGAGAAACAGCTGTGACTACAGTAGGAAGCTGCTGTGCAGGAAACACCCCTATAAAGCAGGACTTGCTCCAGGGGGACTTTGGTGTTCACTGAGTCTGCCTCTTGAGTGTATCACTTGTGGGTGTTATAGTTGTAATCTGCTATGTCCTGTTTTTTATTTGAAAAAAATTTAAGTATATTTTTATTGATTTCAGAGAGGAAGGGAGAGGGAGAGAGAGATAGAAACATCAATGATGAGAATCATTGATTGGCTGCCTCCTGCATGCCCCCTTCTGGGGATTGAGCCTGCAACCTGGGCATGTGCACTGACTGGGAATCAAACCGTGACCTCCTCATTCATAGGTTGATGCTCAACCACTGAACCATGCCAGTGGGGCTTTAGTTGAATTGTTGATGTGGTTGTGGGTGGCTGTCCACCAGGTGCACTGGCTCTAGGGCCACCAGGGAAGTGCAAAGTCAGCCACTGCCTGGGGCCACCCATCAGGAGCTACAGAGGGATCTGCAGACAGCTGCTATTTTCTATTTGTATTGGACTTTGCTTTGCCCATGCAAAGCCCAGCTATGAAGCAAGGCAGGCTGGTGCTAGTGCCGGGTCTTGGGCCTTTTATTGATGGGTTTTGGGCATGCAGTCACCAGCTGCAGCTTGTTTGAGAGATTTCAGCAAAGTCTGAAGCCTGAGCCAGGACAGGCCATTCATATGAACAAGCTGCTGCAAACAGCTTGGGTAGGGCTTCGAATTGGATGGGGAATGGTCTCAGGGAATCCCCAGGGCAGAGCAAACAGTGTGCTTCAGGCTGATGGAGACTGAGACATGGCTGTCAGTCAGTCCTGGGATGGAGGAGATCCCAGCATAGGAACAATAACCCTTGTGAGCACCCCCGTTTGGGAGAAAGCTGCCCCCAAGTTTCTGCTCTAATGCCAGACAATCCAGTTCCTCCCCATATGTGTCTGGGTCCCCCATAGCTGTCCAGTACTGAGAGTCTGAGTGAGTTTGTGCACCAGCCCTTTAAATGGAACACCTGGGACTCCAGCAGCCTCCAAGTCACTCAGCCACAATCCCTGCTGGTTTTTATAGCCTGTATTTGTGAGGACTTTTCTTCCCAGCTCTGGAACCCTGGGATGGGGACCTGGTGTGGGGCTTGGACCCCTTGCTCCTTATGGGCAGCCTCTGCAGAGAGATGACCCTCCCGATTAAAAAAACAGCACACATGGGTGGAGGACCCGCCTTTCCTACCAGTCTCAATGTGCTTTCTTCTTTATTTCTCTAGTTGTAGGACTTCCATTCATCCAGCTTTCAGGCAGTTCTCTCACAGCTTCTGTGAATCAGTAATTCAAAAATGACTTGGCTGTGAGATTCTGAATGGAGGTTTTTCATGAAATTTTGGTCAGATATTATCTGGGGTTGCAGTCATCTAAACACTTGATTGGAGCTGGAGGATCTGTTTCCAAGGTAGTTCATTCACATGGTGAGCAAGCAGGCAATGACTGTTCGTAGGATGTCTCAGGTCCTCTCCACATGGCCTCTCTATTGGGCTGCTTGAGTATCTTTATGACGGGGTAGTTGGCTTTCCTAAGAGCAAACAACCCAAAAGAGCAAGGTGGAAGCTGCAATGCCCTTTATACCCAGCCTTGGTCATCACACATCCTATATAATAAAGAGCTAATAAGCAAATGGTCATCACACCCTCACGCTGTCACACCTTAACGGCTCAGACACTCAGCACTGGGGAGAGAGGGAATGGGCACCAGCCAGGCACAAATGAGCTTGCGAGAGAGGAATGGGGACCAGCCAGGCACAAATGAGCTTGCGAGAGAGGAATGGGCAA
>NW_006300048.1:2941391-2952346 GCF_000327345.1 Myotis davidii | reverse complement strand
AAGGGGCCCCAGCCAGGCTGTGGCCCGGGAGAGGGACAAGCTGCCTGCCCCGTGGTCTCGGGCACCAGAGGCTGCACCTACGCCTGCAGCCTGGGAGAGGGACAAGCCGCCCACCCTGAGGTCCTGGGTGCCAGCGCCTGCGGCTGCCATTCCAGGTGCCAGCAGCTGCACCTGCAGCCCAGGAGAGGGACAAGCCACACTCCCCTAACCACCTCTGCCTTGCCCCACACCCAGGACCCAAGATTCCCTCCTCTGGCCGGTCACAGACACCCAGGACCCGGATGATCAGGCCAGAAGGGGAGCAGTTAGGGGCGATCAGCCAGGCAGGCAGGCAGGTGAGTGGTTAGGAGCCAGCAGTCCTGGATTGTGAGAGGCAGTTGGACATCCCCCAAGGGGTCCAGATTGGAGACGGTGCAGGCCAGGCTGAGGGACCCCTCCCCATGCACGAATTTCCTGCACTGGGCCTCTAGTCTATATATAGAAAAGCCTAAGTGACCGTTACTACTGGTCGCTATGATGACACACTGATCACCAGGGGGCAGATGCTCAATGCAGGAGCTGCCCCCTGGTGGTCAGTTCACTCCCACAGTGGGAGTGCTGCTCAGCTAACCGATCTGTCCCCGGTGGCCCACCAGCCGGCAGCAGCCACTCACTCCCTCAGTAGTCCTGCAAGTCCAATCTCCTGAGAACGGGCCAGGCACCGGCAGACTGGCGCTCCAGGCACAATCCCGACAGCACTGCCGACCTCCTGGAAGTCAGCCTTGGGCACCGCGGCTGCTTCCCCTCCCTAGATGCTCTGCAAGGAAGAAACGATATAAAAGCGGCTGCCAGGTAGCTCCTGACAACCAGCGCAGGATGAGTGCCAGACACAGGGCTCTCGGCTGGCGAGCACCATTGTGGCAGCGCGAGCCTCTCCCAATCGGGACTGACTGGGTGCAAGCCCATGGCAGGCACAGTGGGGCCAGAATGAGTGGGAGCAGCAGGCAGGAGCGGCAGGCAGTGTTGAACTGCCGGTTTCAGCCCAACCCCTTTAGGCCACGCCAAGGGACCCCACGCGTGCATGAATTCATGCACCGGGCCTCTAGTTAATTATATAAACCAGACCTGATTCAGTGAGGAAGAGAACAACTCACGGGCATGAATATCAGGATTCAGGATCCTTGGGAGCCATCTTGGAGACTGGCTACCAGAGCAGGTAAATAGCAAAGCTGAGATTCAGCTCAAGGCGATCTTGCCCCAGTGTTGAGAATCGTAATTACCATGTTATACTGCCTAATTATGTGCTAAGATTTGGGCTGAGTGGGAAGTATGACTTCTGTAAAGTGAGAGAAGGGCAATTGAGATTGGGAAGGTAACGTTCTTTTTAGGAAAAAAGATCAATTTTAGGAAAATAGCATTTGAAAATTGAGTATCTGGAAACGGATTCTTTCAAAATTATCCATACTGTAAACTTTTTGGAAAGTTGCCTTGTGCCCTAGACTGCCGTCCTGGATGACTGTTCCGTACCTGCTCCAACCTCCTACACCTTCTTCCCTTATCATTCCCTACTGATAACATTGCTTCCTCATCCGGAGAGAAAATTAAAGCACCCACCACCACATCTACCCACTGACAGTCTGTACCCCTATGCTTTGCCTGCCCTTCCCCTGCTATAAGTGGTCTGTCTCTGCTTCCAAGCCAACTCTTTGATCGGGTACTAGACCTTTTCTCCTCTCAAATACGGACATTGGGCCTGCCAGCCATTCACCCCTCTATCTTCAATTTCTCTTATTCCCATCATTTCCATCAAGTATGTAAGGCTATGTTATTTCCATTCTTTTTTAAAATCCTCACCTAAGGATATATTTTTTAACTTTTTATTGATTAAGGTATTACAAATGTGTCTTTATCCCCCCCAATTGTCCCCTCAGCCCCCCAGTCTTGCCCTCACCCTCACCCCCTGTTGTCTGCGTTCATCGCTTATGCTTATATGCATGCATACAAGTCCTTTAGTTGATCTCTCCCCCGTACTCCCACCCTCCCCTAGGATATTTTTTTCCATTGATTTTCAGACAGAGTGTGTGAGAGAGAGAAATTGCTTTTCGAAGAGAGTGGAAGGAAGGGAAGGGGATGGAGAGAGAGACACATCGATTGGTTGCCTCCCACACGTGAACCCACAACCAAGGTACATGCCCTTGACTGGGAATTGAATCCGAAACCCTTTGGTCCAAAGGTGGACGCTCTAACCACTGAGCAAAGCTAGCCAGAGCATCTTTCATATGTAATCGTTCTCATGGTTCATGGTATTTAAAATATATATATATATTTTATTGATTATATTGATTTCAGAGAAGAAGGTAGAGGGAGCAAAAAAGGTAGACACATCAATGATGAGAATCATTGATTGGCTGACTCCTGCACACCTTTCACTGGGGATAGAGCCCACAACCCAGGCATGTGCCCTGACTGGGAATGGAACCATGACCTCCTGGTTCATAGGTTGCCACTCAACCACTGAGTCACGCCAGTCAGGCTGGTTCATGGTATTGTTGGAGAGACATAATTTATAGACACAAGAGGACCTGTAATTAAATATATGAAAATGGAAAATTAAAGTATAACATAACAAATGATAGTGTGCTAATCTGCATGGATTCTTTAATAATGCAATAGAAGTTTAGAAAATACAGGTATACGTGTGGTCTTAGGTGGTATAGAAAACAAGAGAACTGAGGACAGCTTTCTGAAATGCTATATTGGTCAGAGTTCTCAGTTGCAAGCAACGGAAATAGATTCTGATTTTAAGTTAAGCTATAAATAGCTCACAGAATCACTGGGAAAACTGGAGACCTAGGCTCTGAGCCTAAACAGCTATAACCACAGCTCAACCATAAACAGGGTCTAGTGAGGACACTGCTGTCCACTAGATGGCAGGCCTCACATCACTGACATCGGCCGGCTGGGGACCTGGGCTCCGCACAGTTACCACAGCTGCCATGGAAACAGGGAGTTGCTGCTGCCGGAAACACTCTTCTATTGACACTGCTTCTTTTCACCAATAACTCCAGAGTAAAAGCCTAAGGTAGCTGCACCTGATTGGCCCAGCCAAGGTTAGTGTCAGCACCAGGTGCAGAAGGGAGCGGGGAAAGCAAGTACCTGGCATTTTCGGCTTCTACAGTGAGGTCTGCTGCATAAAGGATTTCATAAGGTGGGAAAATTCTCAGATACGGAGCAGCCTCCACTTCCATATCCCTTCTCCCCAAAATAAATGTCTACTTACAGTTGGTCATGGCTGCTAGAGGGAAGGAAAGGGGAGGAGAATGGTTGGTCAAGAGATCAAGAAATGGTCCAGGGCAGTGGGAACGAGCCTTCGAAGAAACCTGAGAGGAGCATTTGAGGAAGGAAAGGTTAGGGGCCAAGTGCCTTGGAAAGTTCTAGAAAGAATATGAGTGGCTTCATATTTGAATACAGAGGGGTGTCCTGTGACCTCACTAATTTCAGGCGAGTGTGAAGGTAGAAGCCAATTACAGGAAATTATGGAGAGAATGAGTATAAAGACAGGAATCTGGTATTGAGACTATTGGATATGTTTGTCTCTGGTAATCATCACAAAAACTATCTGATGTGTTTTGATTACTAATGAAGACGATAACTCTGACTGGGTAGCTAAGTTGGTTAGAGCACTGTCCCGATATGCCAAGGTTGTGCGTTTGATCCCCTCATCAGGGCACAGACAAGAATCAACCAATGAATGCATTAGTAAGTGGAACAACAAATTGGTCGGTCTCTCTCTCTCTCTCCTTCTTCTCTTCCTCTCCCCCTCTCTGCAAATCAATCAATAAAAATGTTTTAAAAAGCTGAACTTTTGTGTCTTAATCTCCTTTTTTTATAAGAACACCAGTCATATTGGATTAGGGGCTCCCTAACCACAACATTTTTTTTTAAATATATTTTATTGATTTTTCACAGAGAGAAAGGGAGAGAGATAGAGAGTTAGAAACATCGATGAGAGAGAAACATCGATCAGCTGCCTCCTGCACATCTCCTACTGGGGATGTGCCCGCAACCCAGGTACATGCCCTTGGCCGGAATCGAACTTGGGACCTTTCAGTCCGCAAGCCGGCTCTCTATCCACTAAGCCAAACCGGTTTCGGCCTAACTACAGCATTTTTACTTAAATATCTCTTTAAAGGCCCTATCTCCAAATGCAGTCACATTACAAAGTACTGAGGTTTAAGGCTTCAACATATTGTTAGCAGCGATGTGGGCTCTGGGTACTTGAGTTCAACAAAGAAGGAATTCAGAACACAAGAGGAAGTTTATTTAGCGTGCAAAATGAAAGTGCTCTGGGAGAGAATATTCAGGTGGGCTGCTCAGAGAGCTGCCTTGGCCTTTTAGAGAGAAAGGCACGGAGGCAGGAGAAATGAGTCAGCTTGGACTCGGGAAACAAGTTACAGAGGCAAAAGGAAGGCCCTTGGAGACAGGTTCAGAGGGTTAGCTTGGGAGGAGCTGCTGCTGCCCGCTGCTCCCCTGGTTGCAGGTCTCCTGGGAACCTCTAGAACTCAGGAGAAAGAAAGCAAAGGTATGTGCCTGAGGAAAGAAGTGGGGAGGGGACGGCCCAGGTGTGCTCTAGGGAGTAGCTTGCTGGGTCCTTTGTTTTCTAAAGGCAGAAATTTTAGAGAAGGTCTCAGGGGAGGATATTCATCAGCTTTCCAGATATGTCCTTTATTATGCTGATGTATCAAAATGAGCATATAAGGTCAGGGTCTTGGTCTTTACTGATTGATTGGCACTAGGGTAGGGGGTCATTGGTCATTGCGTCTGGTCCTGATGCCAACTATGGCATGACTTCATCTGGTTTTGCTGTTTTTCTGGGCCTGGAGCTGAAGCACAACTGAGGCCTAGATGCTATATCCAATTTGACCAAAACTCTGTCTTTGTGGTCAACAGATCTGAGGCTTTGTTCTTAAGATTATTTGATTTGGATCAGAACCTCATTGTCCTGAGGGCTTAATACTTAAAGAGGTGGTCATGCAAGGGAGAAGGAGGCAGGCGAGTCAGGGTGATGGGTGGGCCTAGTTTGAATCAGCCGTCTGTTTCAGTATCCCCATTCCACTTGCGAAGGAATTTTCCTGGCTTCTTACTATCCTGCCTCAATATAAATTTGGGGGGCAGGGACACAATTCAGCTCATATCATTTATATTCTTCCTAGATGTTTCAAGAGCATCAAGATCTCCTATTTTGTCTTCTAGTAGCTTTATTATTTTACTTTTCACACTTAGGTTTAAACTCATCTGGAACTGACTTTTGTATATAGTGTTAGCCTGAGGATCAAGGTTCTTTATTTTTATTCCTATATGGACATCCAATTATTGGTGACTCAGCACCAATTATTGAAAACTTCATCCTTTTCCTACTGTATTGCAGTGGCAATTTTGTTGTAAATCAGGTGACCACACGTATGTTATTCTCTTTTCTGTTCCATTGGTCTATTTGTTTATCTTCATACTTGACCATGCTGCTTTAAGTACTGTAGCTTTATAAGTTGTCTTATATCTGAAAGTATAAGATATAACTTCATTATTCTTCCAGATTGTCTAAGATATTCTTGGGTCTTTGCATTTCCATATAAACCTTAGAATCAACTTGACAATGTCCACAAAATAAATTTTCAGGAATAGTGATTGGAATTACATTGAATTAACATCTTTATAATATTAATTCTTATAAATCTTAAGCTTTATTTCGGTCTTTTAAACTTTCTTTTATCAATGTCTTGAGTTTTCAGTTGAATGGTCTTGCCCATCTTTTAAGTGTTTAGTGTTTTATTATGATAATGTTAATGGCATCATTTAAAAACTTTTCATCTTCACTGGGGCAGCATGGCTTGGTGGTTGAGCATCGACTTATGAACCAGGAGGTCACAGTTTGATTACTGGTCAGGGCATGTGCCTGGGTTGTGAGCTCAATCCCCAGTGTGAGACGTGCAGGAGGCAGCCGATCAATGACTCTCTCTCATCATTGATATTTTTATCTCTCTGTCCCTCTCCCTTCCTATAAAAACAAACAAACAAACAAAAAACTTTTCATCTTCTAATTGCTTATTGCTATATTTAGAAATATAATTAATTTTTCTATATTGATCTTATAATCAATGACTTTAATAAATACTCCACATTTATGATATGTAAATTATTTTGTGTTTTCCACGTACACATTCATGTTACGTTCAAATAAGTTTTATCTCTTCCTTTCCAATTATTTTATTTTTTAAAATCTTATGACACTGAGTAGGGTTTCCATTGTTAATTACTCTTGTTTGAGAGCTCCTATTTTACTTTATTTCTACATGTTAAACATATTTATTTTATATTTTGGGTCTGATAATTTCAAAATCTGAGGTTTTTGAACGTCTGATTCTCCTACTTATTTATTTATTTATTTATTTTTTGCTAGTTTTCATTCACGGTGCCTTTCCCTTGGTTTCTTTTACTAAGTGATGCTCACTTCATCTTACCTGTGAAAAAATTTTGAGATATGAGTTTAAAATGGACTTTCTTCAGAAAGGGTTTATTTTTATTTTTAAAATTATTTTATTCAGAGAGGAAGGGAGAGGGAGAGAGAGATAGAAACATCAATGATGAGAGAGAATCATTGATTGGCTGCCTCCTGCATGACCCCTATTGGGGACTGAGCCCACAACCCCACAACCCCGGCATGTCCCCTTGACTGGGATGAAACCCGGAACCCTTCAGTCCCTGGGCCAACGCTCTGTCCACTGAGCCAAACCAGCTAGGGCTTAATGGTATCTTTTGATAAACAAGAGTTGTTAATTTTCATGAAGTCAAATTTGCCTTGTTAGTTGTGTTAGCCTCAGTTCCCCAGAAACCAGAACCTCATTTTATTATTAGAGAGTCCAGGGAGCAGGTGAGAGTGACAAGGAGACTAAAGCAGGAAAGAAAGGAGAAACAACAGGATGTTTCATCATCCTGGCTGCCATTACATTAAACTGATTGCTGGATCTGGGGACCGCTTCCTCAATAAACAAACTTCATCTCAAGACCATCCTGAGAGAAGTGAGACCAGGGGAGAAGTGGGGGCAAATTACTAGTATATTGGCTTCTGTCTCCCATTGATCAAAATTGCACTCCCCAGGGCATTATTTCCTTCACACTTCCAGGTTGCACATATTAGTTTATACCTTAAAAAAAGATAAACAAAACTCTTTGTCATTTTAATGGAGTTTAGAGACTCAGTAGTGATAAATGCATGGATTCAATCTACCGTCTTTAACCTAAGTTATATTTTCTAGTTGGTTATTAACGGTGTACAGAAACATGGGTGCTCTCAGGGAATTGCCATTCCAGCTGTTGAGTAGGGAATGCCTATGCTCAGTTCCCATCTAAAGATTGTCAACATTTTTGTCCACCCACCCACTTGGCAAACCGCTTCCCATAAAGGCATAGCCCCAAGCAGAAGTTTGGCAATAGTTTTGTTCAGCTCCCATGTAGTGGCTGGGGTGTCCTTGGCTTCAAGCTGAAAACCTGCCCAGGTCCTCCACCTTCTGGAAGGCACTTACATCTCTTTCCACAGGAGCCAAATCTCTGACTGCTACCTTTGCTTCGAGACTTATTTCAAAGCTCAGGATGTCTTGGGGCTTCAGTATAGTCACAGGGCGTTTATCTTATTTTAAAGCCTTGGTCTCTACCTTCTCTTATCAGGTTTATTTGTCATTGCTATATGTCTGCTACAGTGTGTGTGTGTGTGTGTGTGTGTGTGTGTGTGTGTGTGTGTGTGTCTAGGAAAGCCTTAGCCCATTTTCATTATTTTCATTACAAGTCTAGTAAGAGTTTCTTGAACTGGTGACAGACAACAGTGGTGGCAGGATAGTAATTAGATTCTCCCGGTTATCTTGGGCGTTTCAGCAAAGGCTTCAAAAGCAGAAAGCAAAGTAGCCAAGTAGCCCTTTTCCTCATCCACCTCAGAGAGAGCTGGGAAGAGATTACAGATCAGCGGGCCAGCGTTACTAGTCATCCACATTGAGTCTATATAAGAGAGTGAGGATTGTGTTGGGGAGTTAGCCATGGGCTAGGAAGAAAGAGGGAGGCATTCCCTTGGCCTAAGGCCATGTGAGACAGAGGCCTCCACGAGTGCATCTCAGAATGTTTGGCTATGTGTCCTGGGGCTTGGAAGTCTATAGGGACTGAAGTCCTAATTCCACCTGATGAAGTCCAAAAGCAAGCTATCAGCTGACTACCCATCCTGGGTGGGAGTAAGGTGGGTGGCATGAGGAATAAGCCGCACGGCCCTTTCCAGCAGGGCAAAGATGCACGCATTGCCCTGTGGGTCAAGTATAAATAGAAGGAAGTGACCTGGAGTAATTTAAAAAGGATCCTTCCCAACAGGGGTGCCCAGAGAGAAAAGGGCTCCAGGAGGCTGAACTGTATACATGGGATGAACCTCTACACCAAGCATGTCAAACCCAAAGGCTAACACGGGCCAAATAAACAAGGTTTAAGTTTATGTGGGCTGCAAAAAAAACAAAAGCTTCAATTTTCATAGAAATGTATGTTTATTTCGATAAAGACATGCTGAATACAAAGGGCTAAAATTGACGTGGAAATCGGCTGCTAAAATATACGCTCATAGTATTAGTGGAGAGAAATGGTGCGCCTGCGCATAAGGCGTGTCAGGGAAATGAATGCAACACGATTATAGTAATCAATCATAAGCGAACGTTGTAGTCTGTTATTAATAATTATGTCTAACAGGTTATTATAAAATTTAAGTTATGAAATTTTTATTAAAATGTTTTGTACATACCATTACATTGACTGGGCTGCAAAAATATTCGTTGTGGCCAAAACCGGTTTGGCTCAGTGGATAGAGTGTCGGCCTGCAGACTGAAGGGTCCCAGGTTCGATTCCGGTCAAGGGCATGGACCTGGGTTGCAGGCACATTCCCAGTAGGAGATGTGCAGGAGGCAGCTGATTGATGTTTCTAACTCTCTATCCCTCTCCCTTCCTGTCTGTAAAAAATCAATAAAATATATTTTAAAAAAATATTCGTTGTGGGCCGTGAGTTTGACATGCTTGGTCTAGAGAACTTTATTTTAGTCTTCTCTGGGTTGATGCAATTAGGAAATCTAGGACACATTACCAGGGCTCCCTGATATCTGGTTCTCTTCTCATTCTGGGCAGGAGGATACTTCCTTTCCCCTTTCAGAAAGGGGATCATCTGACTACTTCCAGTCACTATGGGATGTGAATGGAATTACAGGCAGTCCTCGGTTACCTCGTTTCGTGGTTATGTCGCCATCTCCCACTGCAGCCGCCCCCCCCCGCCCCCCCAAGGGTTTGGCACAGGAGAAGGGGTTAGGGGAAAGAGCAATCTTTCCTGGTCATTGTGGGATGCTGTTGTCTTCTAAAGTTGGTTCCCTGTGGATAGGGAGAACTTACAAAGACTTTCTCTCTTATGTCACCTTGTGGATTTTGTCATGACTCTGTTGCTGGGACTGAGGTTTACTGTCTATGACTCCTCTCTCCCACTAGTCTTGGCCTTCTAGAGCAGCCATGGGCAAACTACGGACCGTGAGCCGGATCTGGCCCGTTTGAAATGAATAAAACTAAAAAAAAAAAAAGACCGTACCCTTTTATGTAATGATGTTTACTTTGAATTTATATTAGGTCACCCAAATACTCCGTCCATGCTTTTGTTCCGGCCCTCCGGTCCAGTTGAAGAACCCATTGTGGCCCTCGAGTCAAAAAGTTTGCCCAAGCATGTCAAACTCAAATCAAATATTTTTGAGGCCCAGCCAATATAATGGTATGTAAGAAACCATTAATAAATGTTTTAATAAAAATTTCATAACTTAATTTTTACAATAACCTGTTATACATTATCTATAATGATAAAAGCATGATATGCTAATTAGATTGGACGTCTTTCCGGATGAAGCCAGGGCTTCGAGGGAAGCCCAGCTCCTGGGTGCAGGAGGGAAGCAGGTGCTGGCAGCTGGGGGAAGGAAGGCCTACTCTTGCACAAATTTTGTGCACCCGGCCTCTAGTTATTAATAATGGACTACAACATTCACTAATGACTGATTACTATAATCGTGTTGCATTTATTTCCCTTTCGCACCTTACGCACAGGTGTACCATTTCTCTCCACTAATACTAGCAGTGAATATTTTAGCAGCCAATTGCCACATCATTAGTCTTGGACTGACTTGTTTAGAGTGTGCATCAGGAAATATTTCACTTTTGGAAAACAAGAAAAATAGGTTTATTTGCGTTACGCTTATAAATTTGTGCAGCCATTCAGTGTCTGGTAAGTTAATGTTCAAGAAAAGATATTAATTTTTATTAAAATGTTCTATTATTTTATGTTAATGGTTACTCATTTATTTCAGCCCTTTGAATTCAGCATGTCTCTATTGAAATAAACCTACATTTCTATGAAAATTGGAGATTTTGTTTTTTTCTGTGGCCCACATAAACTTAAACCTTGTTTATTTGGCTCGTGTTAGCCTTTGAGTTTGACATGCTTGCTTTAGAGCTTAGGACAGCGGTTTTCAACTTGTGGGTCTCGACCCTTTGGGGGTCAAATGACCCTTTCACAGAGGTCGCCGAAGACCATCGGAAAACACATATATAATTACATATTGTTTTTGTGATTAGTCACTATGCTTTTTTTTTAGTTAAATCTTTATTGTTCAAATTATTACAGTAGTTCCTCTCCCCGCCCCGCATAGCTCTCCTCCACCCAGTTCCCACCCCATCCTCTGCCCTTAACCCTCCCACTGTCCTTATACATAGGTGTACGATTTTTGTCCAGTCTCTTCCTGCACCCCTACACCCCTTTCCCCCCAAGAATTGTCAGTCCACTCCCTTTCCATGCCCCTGGTTCTATTATATTCACCAGTTTACTCTGTTCATCAGATTTTTAAAAAAAAACTATTTCATTGATTTTTTAC
>NW_006300048.1:2937938-2940281 GCF_000327345.1 Myotis davidii | reverse complement strand
CTGTGAGAATTAGCTGTGACTGCAGTGGGAGAATTGTTCTGAAGACACCCTTATGGGGCAAGACTTGCTTCCGTGGGAATTTGGTGCTCACTGGAGACTTCCCCCTGAGTGTTTCCCTTATGGGTCTGAGGAGTTGTAATCTGGATGGTCCCACTCTGACCACTGGGTACACTGGCTCTTGGGTTCAAGGAGGTGCTAATTTAGCCTCTGCCTGAGGCTACCCAGCAGGAGCTACAAAGAGATCTGCAGATTCCCCTTCCTTTTTTGGGGTTTGGGGGTGCCTAGAGGAGGCCCAGCTGTGAAGCAATGCAAGCTGCTGTGGGGCCTTGGGCCTTCTTTTGGAAGTTTTGGGTCTGTTTGGCCCAGCTGCAGTTTGTTAGGTACTTTTCAGATTGCAAAGGGCCAGGGCATTCATATGCAAAAGCCTCTGCTAGCAGCCTGGGTGGGGTGGGGTCTCAGGGAATCAACAGGGCCGAGCAAGCAGCTATGGCTGATCCTCAGCCCTGCCCTAAGGGGCCCCATGCCTCAGTGTTCCGGTAATCGCTGCAAGCACCTCTGAGAGAAAGCCACCCGTGAGTTCCGAGTTCTGCCCGCTGCCAGACTGTCCAGTTTCTCCCCGTATGATCCTGGGTCTCCAGAGACCTCCCAGAACCGGAGTTCAGAGCAGTTGGGAGCTTGTGACTCCCTCCCGATTCAAAAAGACGGCCGCATCCTCAGGTGCCAGCCCCTTGCTGCGCGCTCGAGCCTCCATACCTCTGCACTTCCGCAGCTCCTCTGAGTCTCAGTGTGCTTTTCTCTTTCCTTCTAGTTGTAGAATTTCCACTCAGCCAGCCTTCCTGTGATTCTGGATGATATCTGTTTTGTCTATTAGTTGTATTTTTTTTTATATATATTTTATTGATTTTACACAGAGAGGAAGGGAGAGGGATAGAGAGTTAGAAACATCGATGAGAGAGAAACATCGATCAGCTGCCTCCTGCACACCCCCCATTAGGGATGTGCCTGCAACCAAGGTACATGCCCTTGACCGGAATCAAACCTGGGGCCCTCGAGTCCGCAGGCTGACGCTCTATCCGCTGAGCCAAACCAGTTAGGGCTATTAGTTGTATTTTTGAAGTTTATGTGGGAGCAGCAATTTCCGGTGTTTACCTATGCCGCCATCTTGATTTCTCCTTGTTATTCCTCCACTATGCTTTAATTATGTTCAATTTGTAACAGTGAAAATACATCCTGCATATAAGATATTTACATTATGATTCATAACAGTAGCAAAATTACAGTTATGAAGTAGCAAAGAAAATAATTTTATGGTTGGGGGTCACCACAACATGAGGAACTGTATTAAAGGGTCGCGGCATTAGGAAGGTTGAGAACCATTGGCTTAGGAGGAAGAAAGCAAAGATATGTGCCTGAGTACAGAAGTGGGGCGACCCCTAGCTGGTTTGGTTCAGTGCTAAGAGCATTTGTCTTTGGACTGAGGGTCTCAAGTTCGATTCCAGACAAGGACACATACCTCAGTTGCAGGCTTGATGGGGGCAACCAATCAATGTATCTCTCTCTGTCTCTCCGCCTCACTTCCACTCTCTCTAAAATAAATGGAAAAAAATATCCTTGGGTGAGGATTAACAAAAAAATAAATTAGTTAATAAAAAAAGTGGAGAGGGGAAGAAGGCACAGGTGTGCTCCTTTGTCTTACGCATTTTTATCTGTTTTCCAAAGGCTGGAATTTTAGGGATGGTCTCAAGGGAGGATCTCAATAGAATATTCATTAGCTTTCCAGGCATGTCCTTTAATATGCTCATGCATCAAAATTATCATGTAACTAGGACAATCTCTGGTCAGCTTCAAAGAATGCCACCCAAGGGGGACTGGGACTGAGGCAGTTCGCCCCAGCAGTCTAGTATGTGTAAGATGAGACCTTGCAATTTATTATCTGGCCATAAATTGCTCAGCCAGTTTGTTCAGCTGTCTGCCCAGGTTTCCCCATTCCACTAGTCAAGGAATTTCCCGAGCTTCTTACAATACTTCCTCAGACTTGCGGTGGCGAGTGATCTCCCTCATAACCACAAGTTCTGATTGAGAGACTGAAAATTCACTCTGATGTCCGCTTTGGGTTGCGTTCTCGCTCCCATTCCGCACTTTTTCATCCTCAATTTCACACTCTAGAAATCAGGGAACTAGAAGGTAAACCTATGGTTGTCGCTGGGCTTCTGTGGGGGCCTGGACTTCAGTGGTCGCTCTTGCAGAGGGGCAGACCGCTGACACACCTAATGTTTGGGGACTTCTTTATCTTCCCATCCCTTATCACCATTTATTGTTCCCACATGCATTAGTAGGGTTGGG
>NW_006300048.1:2920571-2936819 GCF_000327345.1 Myotis davidii | reverse complement strand
CGGGGGCTGTCTGCAGCCCGTGCCGGTGCTCTCCCCGGAGCCGGTGCCTCCTCGGAGCTCCGCGCCTTTGTCCCCTCGGACAGGAGCTGCTCCCCCGGGCGCTGGAGGGAGGCGGCGATGTCTGTGGCGCTAGGGTCGCCGGAGCGGCCGGGTGGACCCCGGCGTGGAGCTGCGGGCGTCTGAGCGGGGGGCGCTCCGAGGGGGGGCGGCCCGCCGGCCCCTGGCTGTGCGGCGGGGGCTCGGCCGAGCCCCTACCCTCACCTCCTCGGAGCGCTCCCAGCCTTCGAGGCGAGGGAGGCGTTCACGGTGGTTCCCTCCGAGGAGCCGCTGCGGAACCCCGGGCTCCGCTCGGAGGCGGCGATGCTGTGATTCGGTCCCCGCTGCCGGGCGCCCGTGCTTTCCGCCGCCCCGTTCCCCGGCGAGGGGGCCTGGCGCGGGGGTACAGAGTTTAGGGCGGACACAGCGTCGCGCTCCCACCCGAGCACCCGCTCGGGAGCCGCGGGGCAGGGTCCGGTCTCTGGTAAAACCCCGCCGCGGACCCGCTCTGTTTTCTCGGGGGAGGGAGGGGCCAGATGCGCTCGGCACCCCGGTCGCAGGTGAATGGACTGGCCACCGCGTTGAGGTGCTCACAGATGGGCAGCCGTGGTCCGGGTGTTAGTTACTGCAGGGCAAGCGAGGACAACGGGACCCTTTTCCAAACTGCCCCCTTCTCCGTGCACCGCCTCGGCGGAGCGCACTGGGTTTGCTCGGGCTTTTCTGTCTCAGTAAGTGCCCTCGCTCACCCACGGCTCGCCCGCCATCTCCCTCCTCCCAAGCGAATCTGTCAGATTAACTCCATCTGGCCCACCTGGCCGCTCCCCCTCCGAAACGCGTCCCCCAAACTGTCCTCCTGCAATCACCCTCGTCTAAACCCTACCGTGTCCTGCCTGGAGTATTACACTCGGCTCCTTACACGCCACTCTTCCTACCTTCCAGTTTATTCTCCACCCGACAATCAACATGATTTTTAAAACTTTATTTTATACGTTTGAGAAGTATTTATTGAACATCTACCATGTGTTAGGCGCTGTTCCGGGTACTAGGGGCATAACTGAGCAAACCAGTTAAAAACTCTGCCTTTGTAGAGTTTATATGCTAGCAGAGGGAGTTGAGTAAATAAAATAGAGAAAATGTTTGGCATGTAAAATGCTTAAGAAAACAGAAAAACAGAGAAGGGAGTTAATAATTTTTGATAGGGTAGCCAGGGAAGGCTTCTGGGAAGGTGATTTTTTAGTAAATACCTGAAGGAGGTGAGGGTATGAGCCGTGTGAGCATCTGGGGGAAGAATGTAGTCAGATCATATCACTTTCCTGCCTGAAACTCTTCTGTGGCTTCACATAAATCCAGCTCTGGCCAGTGTTGGTCAGTGGTTAGAGCGTCAGCCTGAGCACTGTAGAGTCACAAATTTCATTATTGGTCAAGGGCACTTACCTGGATTGCAGGTTTGATCTCCTGCTCCAGGGACTTGTCACACATTGATGTGTCTCTCTTTCTCCCTCTCTCCCCCTTTCCATCCATAAAAAAATCAATGGAAAAAATATCTTTGGGTGAGGATTAACAGGAATAAAATCCAAATTTCATAACTGGTTTCTCTTATCTTCTGTCACTCTTATGTAGTCACAGTGGTCGCCTTTCTGTTGTTGCCCAAAACATGGTGAGCTCATTACAGAGCTTGTTCTTTTTGCCTGAAACATCCTTCCATCTGTTCTTTGCAAGACTGGCATCTCATCACTCAGGCCTCATCTTAAATGGTATCATCTCAGAAAATCCTGTAAGCATCCTATCAGAAGCAGCTCCCTTTCTCCAATCTCTTTTGTGTTGTGTTTAAATGACTTTATAGCACTTACTGCAATCAGAAGTACTTTTCAACTTGCCTTGCCTCCTTCACTAGAAATGTATAGGTTCTGTGAGCAGATGTAATTCACTTCTCTAGTCCCATGCCCAGTACCAGTAAATGAAAGAATGAGAAGTCACTGATTGGGAGGGTTGGAAGTGTGGGCTTTCATTTAAGAAAATGATATTTTTTTAAAGTGCTTTATTTTTAGAGTGGTATCTTACTATAGCCATTTCTCACCTTGTTGATTCACAACTTTGTGACTAAGCAGAACATTTTTGGGCATAGGGATGTATTGACCTAACTGTTATATTATCTTTTACTTTTGTAGAGACGATCTCCTGGTCTTCGTTCTGACTCTTCTTTGGAACAGAGCTTAAGAATCACTGTTGGCAATGATCACTTCTGTGTCGGCATACCAGAACGGCGGCGGCTTAGTGATAGATTGGGTTCACCAGTGGATAATCTGGAGGACGTGGACAGGTGGGCTTCGACTGAGGCAGTGTAATAATAGTGGTTGAAGGTAGAAACGTTGATGTTTTCTGAATGGTATATTTGAAAGAGTGATGCCAGCAGTCAAGTTAAACTTGATAACTTTCCTCTATGAGTGGGGAAAGAATACTGATGTAGACTCTGTTGCTGAAAGAATTATATAAAAAAAAGACTTTAAAGGTCATCTTGGTCCAACTGGAAAGGAGAAGGCTGAGGGGACATAAACAGTCCCCTAAATTTAAAACAGATGAGAGGATATGGATTCTAAAATACTGGTACTAGGGGTCTCTTCTGCAAAAGGAAAGTTCTGGACAAAATAGGAAATCATTGATAGTGTTATTTTTCTGCCTGTCCAGGCTGAACTATAGATTCAGAAAGCATTTAGATAAATTCATGTGTAATATATGTATCTATATTAAATATATAAGCATGAATAGAAAGTTACCGATCTTTAACAATGTTATTATTTTACAACTATTAAGTGCTGAGGAAGGGCAAATACACTCCACAGAGTATTAAATATACATCTCAGGTACTAGGAACTTAACTATATATGGGAAATAAATAATCATATTAGGTGTTTTTCGCCTCACAAAAGTAAAAAAGTAAGGACAGGAGTGCAGGGAAAGCACTCAGTTTTTCTGAGATCTGAGAACCATGTCTGTGATGGTCTCTACCCAGCACATTGGGAGTTTTCACAAATGATTAGCTGTAGCAATAAATCAATGTAATGTTCTTTCAAACTAGACTTCCATGCAGTGGTATACAGAGCATGGGCAGGCAGGTGGAGGACAGCTGGCAGGAAGTCTGAGGACCAGTGCTGCCCTTTGGTAATATTTACTTCAAAGTTCCAGTGGCTATTTGATGCACTGAAGCAAGGCAGTCCAGTCCAGTGTCATATAACACTGAAGCTTCTGAAGATAGGGCTTCAGGGTATGTGACTATATCACTTAATTGAGGAAACAGCCCTTGCCCCTCTGTAATTTCTATTTTAGGAGATGATTGAGTGGGTGGTGCATAATGTGATTGTCTTCCTTCCTTGCTGAGGTTTTGAAGTAACTTTAGCATTTCCTCTTGTTAGGCCTAGGCTGTCACCTCCTTTTCTATGAGCTTCATTATGCATGTGTTCTTCAGATAGCCAATTGTCTGTTTTTAAATTATAAAAATTAAAAATTTCCTCTTAGGGAGTTTGGGGCAGTAATCTTTCCAGAATCATTTATTTCATAGAGAAAAGTCTATTTTAGAGAAAATGAGATTAAGGTGCTAAAAGGAGGCTATTCTTTCGACTTTTGCCCCTGCAGTCTTGTGCAATATGGTTTGTGTGAATAATTACTGTCCACTAAAACCAGGCCATAGGACCATTGGCAATCTCAGGATATCTCCTGAAAGTGAATCCAATTTTCAGCTAATGAAACAGGCCATGCCCATCCTTTGTATGTAGGTTTTTAGTTATTTTTTTCCTGAGATCCCAAAATTCTTTCTCTTCCCTTATTGAAGCTGTTAAATTTTTATCAGGTTTGGGTTACAGATTGCCAGGGTTATCAGTATCTTCACCCTTGGTGGCTCTGTATGTAGGACTGTAACTTATTCTGAAAAGGAAACATGATCAAGTTGTGTGAAGACAGTTTCTAAAGACTTGTGGATGTGAGGTTGATTTCCCCTGGTTATCAAAGTACTCTGCATGTTGTAAGTTCCATTCTTGAAATTACTATACCCTAATTCCTCCTTGCTCTGACATACTTTGAAAGAGTAGGGTTTTTTCTCCCTCTGATTTGCCTTAGGGAATGACAGAAGCAAACAGCTTTCTTTAGGCATTTTGGGGAATCAGAAGAAAAAAGGAATGGAAAGTTTGGGCTCTGAAGAGCCTCTTTTCTTTTCTTTTTTTTTTTTTTACTTATAGCTTTATTGAGCCATAATTCATGTACCATACAGTTCACCTATTTAAAGTGTCCAGTTCAGTGACTTTTAGTATATTCACAGAGTTGTGCATCCACACCACTATGATTAATTTGAGAACATTTTTATTACCTGCATCCTTAGCTACTAGTCCTCCATACCTTCTGCCCTAGCCTATCACTAATCTACTTTCTATCTTTATGGATTTGCCCATTCTGGATATTTCATATAAATAGAATCATATAACATATGGTCCTTTGTGACTGCCTTTTTCACTTAGCATAGCAGTTTTTCTCATTATTGCTGTTTTTTAATTCTCACCCAAGGATATGTTTCCTCATTGATTTTTTAGAGAGAGAGGAAAGGAAAGAGAAATATCAAACGGTTGCCTCCTGTACATACCAACCAGGGACTGAACCGACAACCTAGGTATGTGCCCTGACTGGGAATCTAAACCACAGTCTTTTGGTGCACGGGATGACGCTCCAACCAACTGAGCCACCTGGCCAGGGCAGCATAGCAGTTTTTCAAGATTTAGTCATGTTGCAGCATAAAATTGTACTTCATTCGTTTTTATTGCAGATAATATTTCATTGTAGGTATTTTATTTATCCATTTAGTAGGGATGAATGCATGGATAACATTTGGGTTGTTTTTACTTTTTGGCTATTATGAACAGCTAGAGGCCCGGTGCATGGATTTGTGCACTGGTGGGGTCCCTCAGCCTGGCCTGCACCCTCTCGCAATCCAAGACCCCCCAGGGGATGTTGGACTGCTGGTTTTGGCCAGATTCTCGCTGGCCACCTGCAGGGAACGGGTGAAAACCGGCAGTCCAACATCCCCCAAGGGGTGTAGTAGTGCCCCAAGTGGCAGGCGGCAAGGGAGGAGGCCGGGAGCCTGAGCTCCAGCTCATCCCTGCCCCATTGCACTTGCCGCTGCTTGGTAGGCTCACTGTGGTTCCGCTGCAGTCTCCGGGCTGCAGCTGTGTGGAGCACCTGCCCCCTGGTGGTCAGTGTGCGTCATAGTGACCAGTTGTTTGGTCACTTAGGCTTTTGTATATATAGATAGTGCTGTGAACATTGGTGTACAAATTTATTTGTGGACATAAATATGTTTTTATTGATTTTTAGAGAGAAAGGAATGGAGAGAGATAGAGAGGTAGTAACATCAATGAGAGAGCAACATCATTGATTGGCTGCCTCTTGCATGCCCCCTCTGGGTATTGAACCCACAACCCGGGCATGTGCTCTGACCAGGAATTGAACTACAGTCTCTTGGCTCCTGGGTGGACGCTCTACCACTGAGTCATATTGGCTGAGCTGTATATGATTTTTTTTAAAATATATATTTTATTGATTTTTAACAGAGAAGAAGGGAGGGGGATAGAGAGTTAGAAACATCGATCAGCTGCCTCCTGCACACTCCCCACTGGGGATGTGCCTGCAACCAAGGTACATGCCCTTGACTGGAATCGAACCTAGACCCTTCAGTCCGCAGGCTGACGCTCTGTCCACTGAGCCCAACCGGAGAGGGCTGAATTTTAATTTGTTTAATGGAATTTGTAAATGCAAAAACAAGTAGAGAGCCCTGGCTGGTTTGGCTCAGTGGATAGAGTGTTGGCCTGCAGATACAAGGGTCCCAGGTTCGATTCTGGTCAAGGGCATGTACTTTGGTTGCAGGTACATCCCCAGTGGGGCGTGTGCAGGAGGCAGCTGATCGATGTTTCTAACACTCTATCCCCCTCCCTTCTTCTCTGTTAAAAATCAATAAAATATATATTTAAAAAAAAAACAAGTAGAGAGAATAGTACAGTGAGCCCCATGTGTTCATCACCCACACCCAACAATCAGTTTTTTTAAATAGGTAGAACTTACTTTAGGAAAGAATTGGCCTTAACCAAAGCTTTTATAGAGAGTATGTCACTGGACTATCTGAGCTATAGGGCTCACTTTTATTACAGCCAGTTTTTTTCACTTATCCTTTGGGAGATCTAGGGAAGGAGGATAGGAACGTCTAATAAGCAACTTGATTTCTGGCTATATTTACATGAAAATTTTTTTTACTCTTTCTATGCCTTCATTCGTTGTTTTTTTGCCTCCTTTTGCTGGAGATTCCAAGTCTTGACAGACTTTCTGAGAGTCATCTCATTATTTCTAGCTTCTTGGTATTTAGTGCTGGATTAGATCTTGGGTTAGTATGCCATTTGATGATGACATGTAATAGTTCTAGTGGGGAGCTGAATGTGGGAGCATGGATGGCCTTGCTACTAATGGAGCCTGTGTTTTTTCCCCCCCTTCACTAATATTATCAGAGACTTTTTTGTATGGTAGGTGGTATTTTAGCAATGGAGTAACTCACCTCATAGACAATACTTTCTGGAAATAGGGGGTTCGTGGCTGACAAACCTACAAAGTAAAATATTTTACTTTAGTTAAATGTGATTTCAGAGATTGTCCTTGGTTTATTCCCATCCTTTCCTATTTCATTCTATATTGAGAATTAAAAATTCCTCAGATTATTGTGGAGGAGGTGAATAACAGGAACCTGTATTCCCACAGGTGACACTCTTTTAGAGGAGGTGATGAAGTTATTTATAGCTGTTAACCAGGTCTAAAACTTTGAATAAAGGCTGGGCTGGTGAATAAGAAAAGTCAGCTCTTTGATATTCTAACTTAGTCCCAGAGGCAGGAAAGCAACTATTAAAAAAGAAAAAAAAGAAAAAGTAAGTCATTTCTAGAAACACAAAAAACAAGAGCAGCTACCAGAAACTGTAGAAGACACCAATAATTAACATCCTTTGGATGGTAATTCACTGTGGAATGTGAGTGAAGTAAATTTTTCAGTCAGATTACTTAAAAGTCATATGCTTAAAGTGCTAGGGGATCTTTATTTCCATCTGTGATTTAAATCATAAACTTTCTTTTTTGGCCAGTAGAAACTCTGTGGCCATAATGCCTAAAAAGTTTAGGACTCGTGTGGTATAGAGCTCTGAGTTGAAAGGACAGATGTCCCCTCCTGTATTTCATACCTTTATGTCACAAAGTTTATTTCTATGAAATAAAAATATATAGTGAGCCAAACCATCACAAACTCTTTCCTGGGCCCAAGATTGGCAAAGTGCTTGTGGCTGTCCAGACAAGGCAGGGAAGAGGATAACAAAACAGGCTGTGAGGGAGTTTTATGAGCCAGCAAAACAAAGCATTGGAGAGCCTTCTAAAACTCATGAGAAAATCATGCCAATTAGATAGATCAATAGTTAAAAATGTTTTGTTTTTTCTTCTCACATTGAAATCTTTTTTTTCCCAAGTGAAATATTATACAGAACTTTACTAGATAAACAGATAAAGTTGGGGCTAGTATGATTCAATGAGGTGAGGCCTAGACTCTGTTTTCCTAGTATGTCCTTTTTTTTGGGTAGCTCCTGAGCACTGTTCAGAATCTCTGTGGAGCACAACTTAAAAATCAATTATCTGAACTGGTGTTTTTTTTTAAATTTTAAGGTGCATACAAATCACCTGGAAATCTTGTTAAATGCAGATTCTGATTTAGTAGGCCTCAAAGGAGCCTGAGAATTTGTATTTCTAAAAAGTTCTCAGGTAATACTGATGCTGCTAATTCAGACCACACTTTTAGTAGCAAGGAGCTAGAATTTACCTGTTGTGGAGTTTTGTAATCCACGGCTTTTTGTAGTCTGGTAGTGGTGTTTTCACGTTACCCAAAACCTAGCATGATACTCTGCACCCCCAAAGTCAAGTCAAAGAAATCAGCCTAAGAGCTCTGTTCACATAGATTAGTAATATCTTGCCTGGCCAGTGTTGCTAAGTGGTTGAGCCTTGACCCATAAACCATGAGGTCACCATTCGATTCCCACTCAGGGCACATGTCTGGGTTGCAGGCTTCATCCCCAGTAGGGGGCATGCAGGAGGCAGCTGATCAATGATTCTCTCTCATCATTGATGTTTCTATTCCTCTTCCCCTCTTCTGTCCTCTCTGAAATCAATAATACCCTCCCCCCGCCCACGCACACATATTTAGATTAGTAATATATCCCCTTGGTTAGAGGCTGAAATTTCTTGTGTCTGCCTCAGGGGAAAGGGAGGGAAAATGTTCCATGTATATATAGAGATTTGTTCTTGGACTTCATGATTACAATGGGGCCTTGACTTATGATTTTAATTCATTCCAAGACCGAGCATGTTAAGGAGCTCGTTAACTCAAATTACTCTGTCAATGCAATGCAAAAAATCTGCCCAGAGACAGCTGGTATCTCAAAAAACTCGTTAGTTGGGACACTCGTAAGCCAAGGCCCCACTGTATTGTCTTTTGTCCTAAGCATTCTGTAGCATCCTTGTGGAATCTCAGTTTCTTAGCCTTGTCTGGTCTTGCTCTTTCCAAGTCTATTGTATTTAGTAAGTCTTGTCTCTTTCCTCAGGGATGACTTGACTGATGATTCTGTCTTCACTGGAAGCTCCCAATGCACTCGAGGTCTTGAACGATATATTTCCCAGGAGGAGGGGCCTCTCAGTCCCTTCTTGGGACAGCTTGATGAGGACTACCGAACAAGAGAAACTTTCCTGCATCGTTCTGATTATAGTCCCCATATCAGTTGTCATGATGAGATGTTGCATGGAACAGAACGGAGTAGAGACAAATTCAAAAGCTCCTATTCTATGCGACCTGAGGAAAGGAGCCGGGAAGCCAAAAGGCCCCGTTATGATGATACAGAGAAGAAGCACAGCATGGGAAATGATCACCCAAATTTTACATCAGGGACCCGCAGCTATCGACAGCATAGACAGAGCCCAAGCCCTAAGTTTCTAGACCCTGAGTTTCGAGAGCTGGATCTTGCCAGGCGAAAACGAGAGGAAGAGGAGGAACGAAGTAGGAACTTGAGTCAGGAGCTGGTGGGAGTTGATGGTGGTGGCACAAGCTGTCCCATCCCTGGATTGTCAGGTGTCCTAACAGCATCAGAGCCAGGATATTCTTTACATCGGCCTGAGGAAGTATCTGTGATGCCCAAGAAGTCGATCCTGAAGAAGCGGATTGAGGTGGACATGGAGTCTTCTATGCAGGTCTCTGCTGCGTTTCTCCTATGGCCTCTTGCTAGTTACTTGATATCTTAAAGCCTGGTTACTTAGGTGGGGGCTCTGTCCCTAGGCATCTTTGTGTGTGCTGGACCAACATTGTTATGCCTATGGGCTGCATCTTCCAGAACTCTCCAAAGGAAACTGTATGTCTCATAGTGATCAGTAGAGCGCTCTACTGTTATATATTTCTAAACAGACATTTTGGAGACTATCCATTGTATCTATTTCTCTAAATTGGGTAGCCCTCTAAGAATCTTTTAACTGTTTTTTTTTTGGAAATAAAGTTTGAGGCAAAGGGAGGAGGTGATCTGAATTTTCCTTATGTTTTTTATTTTTTAATTGATTTTAGAGGGAGGAAGGAAGAGGGATAGAGAGAAACATTGATGCGAGAGAGAGAAAGAGAGAGAGAGAGAGAGAGAGAGAGAGACATTGATTGGCTGCCTCCTGCATGCCCCCTACTGGAGATCAAGCTCTCAACCTAGGCATGTGCCCTGATTCAGAATCTAACCATGACCTCCTGGTTCATGGGTCAGTGCTCAACCACACCAGCCAGGCATCTCATCTCTGTTTAGAGAGAAGACAAAATATATGAGTGGTAGGACACTAGACCAAAAATCAGGTGATTCTGAACCCAACTCTGCCACCAATTTGCTGTGTGATTTTTAGACAAGTTCTCCTCACCATTCTGGGCCTTGATATTTTTTCTTCACTTATAAAAAGATGGTCAGGCATAAGCACTAGCTTTTAGCTGCCCTTTTAAGAACGAAAGGTTTTTGAAGAGGTGCCTAAGGGCACTTAGGGAAGCAAGGGGAGGCTGGTCAGTTAGTGTTTCAAAGTTTCCTAACTCCACTTAAACCAAAGCAGCTCTACTTTTATGTGTTTTTTCTTTAGGAATTCATAGAAAACAAGTAAGCTAGGCTATCTCTAAAGTTTTTTGAATTCAAATTCCTTGTTAACAAATGAGCAAAAGGGAGAATTCAATCCAATCTGCCTTATTTCCTATTTCTCCTTGTCATAACAAACATCTGGAGAGATGGGGACCGAAATCTTGAACCTGGCTAAGGATACTGTACCTCTCTCATCCCCTATTAATTCAGGAATAACCAAGCATCTGAGCATTTCCCTCGATTGCTGGTTTTCTGAGTTTCTGCATATGGGCCAAATTCATTGTGTTTGTCTTTGCAGCTTGAAAGCTTTTCGAGCAGTACCGGCTCTAGCGAGGATCATCCTCTCTTCTCTGGACACCCATCTGTTCCACTGAGTGGTGCTATTGCTGCTTTTGCTTCAGAGATTGAAAACAACAAGGGGACTATGGTAGAGACAACCCTGAAGGAACCTCAGGGCAACCTCCACCAATGGGGTCCTCTTCCTGGGATGTCCAAGGACAACAGTCCTCTCAGAGAGAAGTTTGGAAGTTTCCTGTGCCACAAAGAGAAATTGGATATGAAGGCTGAGGGACCTGAGCGACACACAGACTTCTTGCTGCCCCATGAGAGAGCTAGCCAGGATGGCAGTGGTTTTTCCCGCATTCTGAGCATGTTGGCAGATTCTACCAGTACACAGGAAAAAAGGCGACATAGCTTCCCTGACATTGAGGATGAGGAGAAATTTCTCTATGGAGATGAAGAAGAGGATTTAAAGGCAGAATCTCCACCAAAGCCCCTTGGGAGCTCTGATAGTGAAGTTATGAGGCAGAAGGCAAGCTCCCTGCCCTCTTCAGCTCCAGCTGTAAAGCTAGAATCAATAGAAGAGACCAATCCAGAATATGCCAAGATTCATGACTTGCTCAAGACCATAGGCCTGGATATTGGGGTAACAGAGATTAGTCAACTGGCTGCACGCACCCAGGAACGACTTCATGGCAAGAAACCATCACGTTCCTCCACTGACCGCCATTCCTCAGTTGACCGGCACTTTTCAGCAGACCGCTGTTCCTCAGTTGACCATTGTTTTTCAGCTGATCAATGTTCTTCAGAACCTCACAAATTGGGGAGTAGGGAGGCACACCATAGCAATACTCATTCCCCAGAGGTGACCTATCCACATCCAGTCTCCCCTGTGGATCCTTACCTGTTTACACAAAACAGTCCCCCATTCCTAAAGTCTGACCATCCAATGGGTCATATTGCAGGACCAGAGGTGGTTGGCAGTGGGTTTCAGTCATCTGTTGCAGTCAGGTGCCTGTTGTCATCAGCCCCGTCTCCCCCAGTTAGACTTCCACACTCTGCTTCTTTATCTCAGTTTCATGTGCCAAGGACCTCTCAGTTTGCTGCAGCTCGGATACCTTCAAACTACCAGGGTCCTGCCATCGCCCCTGCTTCCTTTGATGCCTATAGGCATTACATGGCATATGCAACCTCAAGGTGGCCCATGTACCCCACCTCTCAACCATTAAAGCACCTTCTACCTGAGCCACACAGAGTAATGCCAGTTACCAAACAAGCTACTCGTAGCCGTCCCAATCTCCGTGTGATCCCTACTGTGACTCCTGCTAAGACCAAGAAGGAAAAGTCAGTGTTAGGCTCAATTCCTGTTGCCCAAGTGCCTGTCCAGGTGTCCATCCCACCGCTCATAAGATATAATCCGGAAAAGATCTCTGATGAGAAGAATCGTGCTTCCCAGAAGCAGAAGGTGAATATTAGCTTTGGGGATCCTGTGCCTGAGTCTTATTTTAATATAAATTTGTATTTGTCTTTTAGAAGGAGCTGAAAAAAACATAAGGCCCTTTTACTTGTAAGTTCTTTGGAGGCTGCTGTCATCACCCTAAGTAATGTATATATCCCGTCTGTTTTTCTCACATGTTTTCTCAGTAAGACTCAACTAAAGTCTGGTCCTAGGTCCCACTGTAATTGCTAGACTTCTTTTTTCTATTTTAAGTTTATTTCTTTATTCAAATTATTTGCCTTAGAACACTTAGGGATAGGAGCCGGGAGCCTTGAAGTCTTCAATATGACCTCATCAGGGATTGAGGAACCAAAATTGGGTTGTTTGAAGGAGAATCAATAAATCTTATGTTTCAGCTGTTCTGTCTGTGGAGTAGCCACTCGCAGTCTCACTGCTTCACTAATAAACTCTTAAAAAAAAACAAAAATAGATAAATCTATTTTTCATCCCACTAAGTTTTGGATCCTTTTCTTGTAGTGATTATGGGTCATTATCTAATAAATAGTTGTCAGTTAAACCAAGAAATAAATTTTTCTTGTTCTGGTTTATTTTAGAGTCTAGGAATCACATTTTTTTATAACACTTTTTTTTAAAAGCAATTGTTTTTTTTTTACTATCAGGTTCATGGGGTTCCCAGGCTGTAAGAAGGGGTCAGTGGCTGTGGTAAAGATATAATTCTAGATGTTTTAAGGGAGTAGGTAAAAATTTTGTAGGGACATACAATTCTAAGTAGAAGAATTTTGAATGGAAAAATTGATACATATTGTTAATTTTAAAGGTCCTTAAAAACTAATAGCACACTTTGATTAGGAACATAAAAATGTAATACATTTGTATACATTTGATTTGCTAATAAAATAATACCTGAGGATAAAAAATAAAGAAACGAGGGCCAATCTCATTTTTTTCCAGTTTAGAAGAAATTTAGCTAATCCTTGAGAAGACAAAAAAAAGAGATCTTAATTTTCCATTGTACTTGGATACCCTGAATTTTCATTTTGTTGAAATCTTTTGGGAAAGGAGGGTAGGTTCAAAAAAGACAAACTTAAGACTGCAGAGACACTGTTTGGAGACGGAGTGCTTTTTTTTTTTTTAGTTAATTTTCACCTGAGGATATTTTTCCATTGATTTTTAGAGAGAGTGAAAGGGAGGGGAGAGACAGAGAGAAACATCACTGTGAGAGACATCAATTGGTTGCCTCCTACACATGTCCCGACCAGGGGTCCTGCAACCGAGGTACATGTCTAGCCCTAGGTCTCACTGAATCGAACCTGGGACCCTTCAGTCCACAGGTTGATGCTCTATCCTCGACCCAGCTAGGGCGAGACTGAGTGCTTTCATTTAAGAACCTAGCACGTAAGTCAGGGTTGATAACACAGGTGTTTCACACTTGCCCATTATGGACAAGCCATATTTGTTTTTTTCCATTAGGTGGTAGTAAAACAGTCGAAAGATCATGAGCTTTAGGTCATTTATACCTAGATTTTAAATACTCTTACTATATGACCCTGGATATGTTACTTAATCTTTCACAACTTCAATTTCCTTATTGTAAAACAGAGATAATGTCATGATTAAATAAAATGGTATATGTAATGCAACTAACAGTGCCTCACCCATAATGCAGATTAGTTTCCTTGATGGTTCTTTTTGGGTTTAGAGCTACTATCTAGCAGTTGCCGTCAGTAGTGTTAGGTTAAAATTAATAGTGTAATGCTTCCTGCATAAAAATAATACTTTTTGGGCAATGTAGCTCTGGAAAGGCTAATTCCGTTCTGAAATTTGGATTGGAATAAAACCACCTTTACTATAAAGTCAGAGCCTCTGTGTACAGGCATTTAGATGATCACATTCAGATACTACCTAGCATGCAGGCTATGGATGAGTGCAGTTGGAAAGGGAAGATGTTGGAGGCTGAAGCACTTACCATTTTATACTTTGCAGGTTATTGAAGAGAGGGAAAAACTAAAGAGTGACCGGGAAGCTCGCCAGAAGAAAATGTACTATCTCAGGACTGAGTTGGAGCGACTTCATAAACAACAAGGTATCAGACACTCATTTGTATGACTGCCTTTTTGTAGTGACTTGAGTAGGAGACCCAAATGAAGCTCTGTGGAGACTCAAACAGGTTCAGTGACCTGAAGTCTCACTTAAAAAAATTTTTTTTAGATAATTAGACTTATAGAAAAGATATAATTACAGTATAAATAATTAGCAGGTATTCTCCATGATTATTAGCATTTTACTGTATTTGCTCTATCCTTATTTCCCTTCTCTCATCTATGTGTGTGTGTAATTTTTCCCGAGTCAGCATGTATCTCCTAACAATAAAGAATTGATTTGCATAACCATAATACATTTGTCAAAATTAGGAAATTAGCAGTAATACTAGTCTACTGATATTATTCATTTTTCACCAGTTGTCCAAATAATGTCCTAAAGCAAAAGAATATGCAAGATTCTGGATTGCATTCCATTGTCATGTTCTTTTAGTCTCCTTTAATCTGTAACAATTTCTGAATCTTTTTATTTCATGATATTGACATTTTAGAAAAGGTCACATTTTGTAGTCTGTCCTTTAATATTGGTGTGTCTGATGTTTATTTATTTAATTCAGGTTGTGAATTCTAGGCAGGAACATCACAGAAGTGATGCTGAGTTCATATCAAGTGTTGCTTTGTCCCATTACTGTTGATACCAACTTTGATCATTTGGTTAAGGTGGTGTCTGCCAGGTTTCTCCACTGTAAAGTTACTATTTGAACCTTTTTTTAGTAAGTATCTTATAGGGGAAATACTTTGAGACTATGTAATATTCAGTTGCTCCTCAAACTTCTGCCTGCTCGTTTTAGCATTTATTGATGTTCTTGCCTGAATGAGTTGATATTATGATAGTTGTTAGTGATTTTCTAATTTCATCATTCTGTCTTCATTAGTTGACTTTCTGTTGTTAGGAGGAGCTTCCCACCCACCTCTCCTTCTCCATTTATTTATCCATTCATATCAGTCAACTCATGGATTCTCCATTCAATAAATTATAATAAAATGCTATCAATATTTGTTTTTATGCTCAAATTGTCCCAAATTTGGTCAGTGGGATCCCTTTAGGTTGACTCCTGTGTTCTTTTAATATGTCCCCATCATTTTTTTGAGTACTTCCTCACTTTTTGGCCCAAAAAGATGTTACATGATACCTCTTTTTTTTCTCTTTCTTTTCTTTTTTATTTTTTGGTAATCCTCACCCAAGGATATTTTTTCCATTGATTTATAGAGAGAGTAGAAAGGAATGGCGGGGGGCGTGGGGAGAGAGAGAAACATCAGTGTGAGAGAGAGACATCAATTAGTTGCCTCCTGTATATGCCCCGGTGGGGGCCGGGAATCGAACCTGCAACCCAAGTACTTGAACCCTGACCCTTCGGTGCATGGGCCAACACTCTATAACAACTGAGCCACACCAGCCAAGGCCCATGATATCGCTTTTGATTTTTCTCTTCATCTATGCTTTTAAGAATTAATATACACCCCAAGGAAAGGACATAACAAGGTTTCTAAATACTACAGCTTGGTGATAATAATGGAAAATTAGAGTGTGAGAAGGTATCATTTCTTCTGTTTTGGGTTGGACTATTTAGGGATAAGAATCTTAGTTACTAATCCTGCGAGTATTAATTCATGAGGACCTGCCATTTGGATAGGAGATAACATTAAGTGAGCCTTAGGCAAAACTTAAAACTCAATGTAGGCATTGGTGAAGGGTCCCTTAAATCAGACAGAGTCAAATATGTGACTTATTTTTGCTCTCTGAATAATTCTTTCCTTCTTTGGAGATGACAGCCTCTGGATTCATAGTTACCGTATTTGCCGGCGTATAAGACGACTGGGCGTATAAGACGACCCCCTAACATTTCCACTCAAAATACAGAGTTTGTTATATACTCGCCGTATAAGACTACCCCCTCTTCCGCACACCTTCCACACACCAAATAAAAGGTAAAACAATATCAGATTTGATTTTAACATTTTAATTTATATTCAAATGCTTATGACATGCAGGAAAACTGTCACAAGGCTGTACGTAATCAAACATATACATAAAACAGTGCAAGTTTATTACCGGTAAACATACCGGTAATTCACTAAAGAAAACACACTCTATAGACTGGTACCGTAGATGCTTCTCAGGAACACAGGCAAGCAGCCCACAACCTAGAGGGACTGTCAATGATAGAAGAAAGAT
>NW_006300048.1:2917966-2920288 GCF_000327345.1 Myotis davidii | reverse complement strand
AAAATCGCATAACAGCCGAGCATACACCCAGCAGCGCTGCTGATGCCTGAACAGTATGTGGAATGAAGTGGGCGGGCATCGGGAGGCCACTATGGCACGGGGCAAGCACTATGGGCAGTCTATCTGAAGTGTACCTGGCGTATAAGACGACCCCCCACTTGGAGGCATATTTTTCAGGGCCAAAAAATCGTCTTATATGCCGGCAAATACGGTACATCATTTATTAACCTTTTTAGAGACTCATGCACACAAACTTGTATATACCATTTTGGGGATTCATGGAGCCCCTGAAGGCAGTCTGTAGGTTCCTTAGCTAATAAACCCTGTATGAAAGATAATGTACGCCCTAACCGGTTTGGCTCAGTGGATAGAGCGTCAACCTGTGGACTCAAGGGTCCCAGGTTCGATTCCGGTCAAGGGCATGTACCTTGGTTGCAGGCACATCCCCAGTGGGGAGTGTGCAGGAGGCAGCTAATCGATGTTTCTCTCTCATCGATGTTCTAACTCTCTATCCCTTCCTCTCTGTAAAAAATCAATAAAATATATTTTAAAAAAAAGAAAGATAATGTACTAGTAATCACTCTTCCTTTACCTCCATAGAAACATCACTTCAACCAGCCCATGTGGAAGGAGAGTTCCACTTGCTTTTTAAAAGTTTTATGGGAGAAAATGTCGTGACCATAAAGTCTTGAGAGTTTACTACGTATGACTGAAAAATAATGTCTTAACTTACTTTCTTTGTGTTTCTGTTGACATTTGACTACTCAGGGGAAATGCTGCGCAAGAAACGAAGGGAGAAGGATGGCCACAAAGACCCTCTCCTGGTGGAAGTGAGTCGGCTTCAGGATAACATTATGAAGGATATTGCAGAACTTCGACAAGAGGCAGAAGAGGCCGAAAAGAAGCAATCTGAACTGGACAAGGTGGCTCAGATCTTGGGAATTAACATTTTGGACAAATCCCAGAAGTCTTCAAATGACTATAAAGAGTCTACTGAGAAGCCTGGGAAAACAGAAAAATCTAAGAGCCCAGAAAAAGTATCAACGTACTCAAACTCTTCGAAAAGCAAGGTAAAAACTCAACTTTTTCATTTCTATTTTTTTTAATTTTCATGGCCTCCTAAAGAAGCTTTCTAATTAACCGTTTTCTTAGCTTCCCTTTCCAACCTCTTCTTACTCTAACTTGTTAGAGTTTTGTAAAGCATTGATCGATCAGATACTCTCCAGAATTTTAGCAGTTCCCCATTGCTGACAAGGTAGGATCCCAAACCCTTAGTATTCAGGGCCCTCCATGTTCTTGTTCTAGCATTTACTCCAGTTTTAGCTTCTGATCTTACCATAATATATATATCATTTTGTGGGTTCATATTTTGCAACAAGGTTGTACATTTCAGTTCTCAAATCAGTACAGTAAAACCTCGATGTAATGGGATAATTTGGGCAAGGAGGTATCTATTAAAGCCAAGAGTCTGTTATATAATAAAGTAGGTTTTCAAAATGCATGTTAAAATATTTTTTTATATATATTTTATTGATTTTTTACAGAGAGGAAGGGAGAGAGATAGCTAGAAACATTGATGAGAGAGACATCGATCAGCTGCCTCCTGCACATCTCCTACTGGGGATGTGCCCGCAACTCAGGTACATGCCCTTGACCGGAATTGAACCTGGGACCTTTCAGTCCGCAGGCCGACACTCTATCCACTGAGCCAAACCAGTTTCGGCAACATGGTAAAATATTGACAAATTAGTTAATCAGTTTTTACTTACGTAGACATAGTTGTGTAATTAAAATTAAGTGTGTATGAGGAGAAACCAAGATGGTGGCATAGGTAAACACCTGAAATTGTTGCCTCGCACAACCACTTCAAAAATACAACTAAAAAACATAACGGACATCATCCAGAACCACAGGAAGGCTGGCTGAGTGGAAATTCTACAACTAGAAGGAAAGAGAAAAGCTCACTCAGACTCAGAGGAGGTGTAGAAGTAAAGTGCAGAGGTACGGAGGCACATGTGGACAGGGCTGGCAACTGAGGACACGGTTGTATTTTTCAATCAGGAGGGAGTTACAAGCTCCCGACAGCTCTGAACTGCAGTTCCCAGCGAGTCTCTGGGGACCCAGACTCATACGGGGAGAAACTGGACTGTCTGGCGTTAGGCGAAACTTGAGGGCGGCTTTCTCTCAGAGGTGCTTGCAGTGATTACCACGGGACACTGAGACCTGGGGCCTCTTAGGGCAGGGCTGAGGATCAGCCATAGCTGTTTGCTCCACCCTGTTGATTTCCTGAGACCCCACCCCACCCAAGCTGTGCAAAGCGGT
>NW_006300048.1:2892463-2915873 GCF_000327345.1 Myotis davidii | reverse complement strand
GTAAAAAGATTTTATTTTAAAAAGTTAAGTGTGTATGAAACGTTTAATTTCACAAAAAAGTTTATATGTATTACTATAATTTTAAATTTAGCCCCTTTTAAAAGCACTCGTTGGGCCTCTTGCTGATGACCCACTGCTGTCAAGAGGAACAACTGTAATAATCTGAACAGTAAAGATTTTATTTTAAAAAGTTAAGTGTGTATGAAACGTTTAATTTCACAAAAAAGTTTATATGTATTACTATAATTTTAAATTTAGCCCCTTTTAAAAGCACTCGTTGGGCCTCTTGCTGATGACCCACTGAGCTGTCAAGAAAGGGCAAAGGAAAAACACCGCTTTTGGTTGAAGCGGCAGCGTGTTGTGTTGCTTTGCTTCAATCGGTGGTGTGACAAGGAAAAAAATAAAAATAAATAAATTTATACTGAATAGGTCTAATAAATGCATGCATTCACCAGTCACCACGAGTAAACAAATGCACATAGCTGGGGCATGGCTTAACGTGTATCAGAATATCATTGGCCTGAACATATTAAACCTGTTGCAGAAAGTCATATTACATGACAACAGAACCAGTTACCTCCCACTCAATGCACAACCTGTGATCAAGTGATAATCATTCACTGAACACTGTTTATGAGTGATGACTCTTGGATTTAAATATGTAGACATTAGTTGTATCTATGTAATATTTATGTCAGCAAAATTAACTACAGTGTTTTTCCCAACATATGGCCTATTCACTAAAATTTGTTAAAAATAACAGTGAATTAGCCCTAGCTGGTGATCTCAGGGGTTAGAGTGTCGGCCCATGCACCAAAGGGTCTTGGGTTCAATTCCCAGTGAAGGGCATGTGCCTGGGTTGTGGGTTCACTCCCCATCCCCTAGTTGGGGTTTGTGTGGGAGGCAACCAGGCGATGTGTCTCTCACATTAATGTTTCTCTCTATTTCTTTGTCCCTCTCCCCCCTCCCTTCCACTCTCTCTAAAACTCAATGAGAAAATATCCTCTGGTGAGGATTAACAAAAACAAAGAAACAAACAAAAACATTGAATTAACAACAACAAAAATAACCTGTTAATTTAATTATAAGGAAATCTTGGTTAAAGGCATTTTAAAATTAACAAGGTGTTAATTTTCACATATAACATACAGACCAGAAATTTTGTCCATTAAATCTGAAGTCCATTATATTGAGGTCTGCAAAATGGAGGGTTTGCTGTATTTGATACAGGAATCACTGACTCTCAGAAATGCTTTCTTTCCTTGGGTGCTATCACACTTCTTTCCTTCCTAGTATGCTGGCTGCTGCTGATTAGTCTCCTTTACTGCCTATTCTCTTGTACCTGATCTTTAACTAGTTTAGTTCTTCTCTCCAAAATTCTGCTTTCTCCTTAGGTCATTTTATCCAGTTGTATGCTGAAACACCATGCTGACATCTTCTAATTTTATAATGATTCTTTTGAGGTCCAAATCTAAGAGTCCAAGAGACTACTCATCATTTCTACTTCAATGTCTCATACACTTCAACATATCCTAAACTACACTAATGATTGTACTGAACCTCTCTAACTTTTTCTCCCTCTGGTGTCACCCAACTCAATGAGTGGCACTACTGTCCAACAGTTTTCATGACAACGACCTGAAAAGCATTCTTAGTGCTTTCCTCTCCCTTGCTGCTTTATACCAAATTCTACCTGCTCTACCTCCAAGGTAAATGTTAATTCCATCCATTTCACTATCTCCATTGCTATCTAAGTTCAAGGACTTTCAATTCTTTTTTCTTTTTAAAATATATTTTTATTGATTTCAGAGAGGAAGGAAGAGGGAGAGAGAGAGAGAAACATCAATGATGAAAGAGAATCATCGGTCGGCTGCCTCCTGCATGTCCCCTACTGGGGATCAAGCCCGCAACCTGGGCATGTGCCTTTGACCAGAATCAAACCTGAGACCCTTCAGTTCACAGGCTGACGTTCTATCCACTGAGCCAAACCAGCTACGGCCACCTTCAATTCTTGCTTGTACTGCTACACTCCTTTTTCTTTCTCCAGATACAGCCAGTGATCATGGTACTCCCTGCTTACCTCTTTACCCTCATTTACACATCTTTTCTCCCTGGCTCACTATAATTTCATTACTGGCCTTTTCATTCTGAAAATTTGTCATTCCCTCTAATGTCTTTACATCTTCTCTTCCCTATGATTATCATGCAAACCCCACTCTTTGCCTACACTCCTTTTTCTTTCTCCAGATACAGCCAGTGATCATGGTACTCCCTGCTTACCTCTTTACCCTCATTTACACATCTTTTCTCCCTGGCTCACTATAATTTCATTACTGGCCTTTTCATTCTGAAAATTTGTCATTCCCTCTAATGTCTTTACATCTTCTCTTCCCTATGATTATCATGCAAACCCTGCTCTTTCCTTATCCCTTCTAACTAATTCATATTCATCATTTAAGGTTGCAGCTTAAATAAATTCCAACTCCCTTCCTTGATTTCCCAAACTGTTAAAATTGCCTGATATACACTCACAATAATTCCAATTTTTTGCCTTAGCATTTTTTAAATATATTTTTACTGATTTCAGAGGAAGGAAGAGGGAGAGGGAAAGATAGAAACATAAATGATGAGAGAATCATTGATTGGCTGCCTCCTGCACATCCCCCACTGGGGATCAAGCTGCAACCTGGGCATGTGCCCTGACCGGGAATTGAACCGTGACCTCCTGGTTCATAGATTGACACTGAGCCACGCTGGCTGGGTTGTCTTTGCATTTATGACAGTTATAATTATATAATTGCATGTGTTTCCCCAATTAGATTTTAAGGTTCAAGGGATAGGGACTATATCTGTCTGATTCTTCAATATAGTCCCCAATATGTAGCTCAGTGCCTGGCACATAGTAAATGAGTAGTGCTCAATAAAAATTACATCTTACACTCCTACTACCTCAAAATGCTTGCTCTTTTCTAAATGTTCAGTATGCTATTTGCCTCTCTAATTTTGCAGTAATAATCCTCTTAGCCTAGTGTAATCTTTCTCCCAACCTCACTCATCCACTAAAGTCCAACTTGAATACTGCTTTCTTCATGAAGGATTCCTGAGTTCTACCCAGATTTAGTCAGCCCTTCTTTAATACTTCTATAATATATTACTTTGTTTCTTTGTAAAATGTATTACATCCTATCATATTTAAAACATGATCTACAGTATGTCTATTCTCATGCCTGTCTCTTCTAGTAAATGAGAACTTTCTGAGAATAAAAGAGTATAACTTATTTATCTTTGTGTTTCCCATGGCATCCATTATGTCTAGTATATATAGATGCTAAGTTCATGTTTGGGGTATAGAGAAGAAGATATTCTGTATACTCTATTCACCGAAACCTAATTATTCTATATCTTCCTGGGAGAGTTCTCTTACTCAACCAGGTAAGACTATGTATACTCTTTTATACGAGGGTCATTGAGTTCAGAGCTTTTAATGGGAGAAGAGCTTAAAAGTTCTGGCCCTTTGTAGTTGAGTTATACATTGTTTGGGGTTCTGTTTATTCACCAACCTCATGATAATCTATCATCTTTGAGTCTTCATGTTCTCTGAAGCTAACAGGCATATGTTGCAATTCGATTTTCATTTCAGCAGTAAGGAACGTTATATCGGTAACCTCTTTTCTACCTGTTTTTGGTATTTCTTCTTTCTTTGCCTCTCTTTAAAATGCATATTTGGTTTTCGATTTTCTATTCATTTCATAAAAATAAACACATATTTCCATAATTTTATTCACCTAGACCACTATTATTAATACCTTGTTGTATATTATTCCAAATACTCTTCTTCTGTTCATTAATTAATTTCATAAGTGCCTACAAAAAGGAAAACAGGAAAGGGATATAGAGTAGTTAGGGATAGTTTTTTGGATAAGGTAACATTTGATATTCTATGCCTATTCACATATCTATTGATTATTCAAATGTATTTTGTTGCAAACTTTTCTCAGTAAAAAATGAACATCTTTTCATGTCAATAAATAGACTTCTTTGCCCTAGTCCAGTGATCGGCAAACTCATTAGTCAACAGAGCCAAATGTCAACAGTACAACGATTGAAATTTCTTTTGAGAGCCAATTTTTTAAATTTAAACTATATAGGTAGGAACATTGTTATTAACTTAATTCGGGTCCTCCTAAGGCTTAGGAAGAGCCACACTTAAGGGGCCAAAGAGCCGCATGTGGCTCGCGAGCCGCAGTTTGCCAACCACCGCCCTAGACACATCTCTAATAGGAGGTGTGCAGGAGGCAGTTGATTGATGTTTCTCTCTCATTGATGTTTCTAATTCTCTATCTCTCTCCTTTCCTCTCTGTGAAAATCAATAAAAATATATATTTTTTAAAAATAAAATAAATGTCAAGGGGTAAAATTGCCGGGTCAAAGAGTATAAAGAATTTGAGGTATGTAATATATATTTCTAGATTATCTTCCAGAAAGATGGTGCCAGTTAATACTCACCAGCAATGTATGCATATGCCCAACCCCTACCTGCTGACACCTCTGACAATATTTCAAGAATGTGAAATACTAGCCCAAACCTGAAGCCATGCTGCCTTGCCTGAGATGACAGCGTCACCCACAGGCGACCTGCTGCCTGGAATAAGGTTTGCTTGTGCTCTGCAGACACATTCACTACTGGGTTAGGGGGAATTGCTTTCATTTCTCAATCCTGTCCGTTTCCCACCAGTCAGTATTATAGGTGACAAGTTCCCTGATCTTGTCCACTATGGAACTGCATGTATACTTAACCCACTCTGTGTTCCAAAATTATCTTTAAAAAAAATGTATATATATATGTATATATATATATATATATTTATAGATTTCAGAGAAGAAGGAAGAGGGAGAGAAAGATACAAACATCAATGATGAGAGAGAATCACTCACTGATTGGCTGCCTCTTGCATGACCCACACTGGGGATTGAGCCTGCAACCAGGCGTATGCTCTCACTGGGAATTGAACCACGACCTCCTGGTTCATAGGTCGACACTCACTACTGAACCATGCTGGCCAGGCTCCAAAATTATCTTTTTTCTTTTCCTCACTCCCCAACATTAACCAAAATTCTTATTTCCTAAGTGTCTTGTTCTCAGCTTACTGACAAATGAATTTATACTAAAATATTTATTATTGATAACTTAATGTTTGGGAGTGATATATTTTAAAAGAGGATTCATGTTAACTGAGAGATGTTAAATTGGTGGAATATAATACCAATGGTGGTATTTTAGGTGGTTAGAACTATTTTACCCAGCCCTAGCAGGTTTGTCTCAGTGGATAGAGCGTTGGCCTGCAGACTGAAAGGTCCTGGGTTAAATTCCAGTCAAGGTCACATGCCTGGTTTATGGGCTCAATCCCCAGTTGGGGACGTGCAGGAGACAGCCATTTAGTGATTTTGTCTCATCATTGATGTTTCTCTCTCTCTCCCTCTCCCTTCTTCTCTGAAATCAATAAAAATATATATTTTTTAAAAAGATATTTTACCCAAATTCTGTTGTCATCCCACATAGACTACTATCTGCTTTGTATACAACATCAGCCCTGCTCTCTCCAGTGTTCCATACTAGTAAGCATCTGTGATAAGTGAGTTGACTGTCATCTATTCTCTGCATTTGCGTAACCTGTCAATTACGTTTTCCATTTGGGTTTTCTTCTCTGCATAGTTGTCATTATGACTTTTAAATTTAACTGTTATATTTAATTGCATAGGTAACACTTTCAACATTTACCAACGGGTATACAATAAAAAGATTCTTATCTATTCTTTTTCTCTACTTCCCCTTCCGAGAGGCAGCCAGCATTCCAATAATCTTGAGTATTCTTCTAGATGATGTAGGATATATAAGTAAATATATTGCCATTGTGATTTATTCTCCATGAGGAGATAGCATTATGGAGCCTAATTAGTTATGTTTGAGCCTTACAGACTTCTTGTGGACTTTACCCCAGTTTATGGAGCTTTAGGTACTGGAAATATGATCATACAGGCCTATTTCTATAATTGTGATAGGCGACCTCTTTTCTGAGAGAAGACAGATCTAGACTACCTTGAATTCCTTTTAAGTGCAGGGTTTTTTCCCCTGTAGGAATCAAAGGTAAACAATGAGAATTCTTGTACTAAGAGCCCCAAGCCTGCAGAGAGCCTCCAGCCAACTACTAAGCAATTTGATCAGCCCATTGCTGCCTATGAGTATTATGATGCTGGCAATCACTGGTGCAAGGACTGCAACACCATCTGTGGGACCATGTTTGACTTCTTCACCCATATGCACAACAAGAAGCACTCACAGGTAGGTACTCTGTCCTCTGTTATTTCTACTCTCACCCATCTTCCCTTCAAACTTCTATACCCCCATCTGCATTACAAAGCTGGCAAATGAAACATTCTCATATGGGCAGGAGCCCCAATATGAAGAGCCAAGAGATACCAGCAAAGGAGACACCATCCCCAGAGCTCAGTCTAGGGGACCTGCCTGTAACTAAACACCATGACAAGTGTAAGTGAGGCTTCAATCTCTTTTGATTCCTTGAGTACCTGATTATTTGTTTCATTTTATCCATTGCTGGTACTTGCTCTAACATTTGTTTACCTTTTCCACAGGTGATTTCCATTTAAACAGTTGGCAGAGCGGGTGGGGGTGGGTAGCTGGGGACGTCTGGTCCCCCCTGGTGTGTGGGGAGAAAGAAAAAGAAAAGCGGGTCATTGAGTTTTTAGTGCTGTTGTGTGAGCACCTCTGCCTCTTGCAAATAGACATTGGATCCCTACAACAGACCTTGGGCTTCAAAGACCCAGAATGAGGCCAAGCAAGATGCTGTAAAGCGCACTGACAAGATAACTGTTCCTGCAAAAGGTATGTTTCCTCTCTACCATTTTTGTGATTTCCTTATATTCAGCCAAGGATGTATCCCTGAACTAAAGTGTTAGGAAGCAGCATAGGGTAAGACATAAATACTTTTGATAAAACTGTAAGAATGCCTTCTGCGTGTAAAGCAGTCTACTAAGTCATGAAGAAATACAGAACTGTGTAAGACAAGAATGCTCCCTATCCAAATGGCCAAAACTCTAACTGATATTAAACATGTAGACCACTTAAAAATATAATTTACTTTGTCACTGGATTATGCACTAAAATCTTATTTATTTGGAATCCAGATGAAAAAGAACAATAAGGTGCAATAATTTAACTGCCTTTTCAGCTAAGTTATATTTTTGAATGGCCATTGGTAAGGGAGTAAAATGAGAAATAGAAAGTTTCTTTATCTTTAAATTTCTCAATTTCATTCCTTCATAAGTAGTCAATGCTGCTACATTCTTTAGATCTGAAGGAGGTTGATAATTTCTGAGTAATTAATATCAATATGACAGATCCTCATACAGATGATACTAGGCTAACTGTTTGGGAGTATAGTTTTTCAGTCTCCTAAAATACTTAGTGCTGGTTGGAGTTTGAGAAGAATTGGCAATAGAAATGTGTCTGGCACAGGAAACTCCTGAATATACCAATTAATGTTCCCAAGAGGTAGAAGGCATAGATTCTGAGTTCAAGCTTTAAGTTGGAAAGACTGTGCCATTGAAATTCATCTAAATACTGCTACTTACTCAAAGTGGGTAAGGTCCTCTGTATATTAACATTTTACTGCAAAGGGAAAGTGGGATTTCCCTTGGTTGCTGTCATCCTGGGTGGAAATAACTTAGTTTCTTGACTTTCTTCCACTTCCTCCAGGCTCTGAGTTTCTGATTCCCATCACTGGATATTACTGCCAGCTCTGTGAGGAATTTTTGGGGGATTCAATTTCTGGAGAGCAACATGTGAAGGGTCACCAACACAATGAGAAATATAAGGTTGGTTTCTGTAATTGCCTGTGGAGTTTCCCACTTTCTGCAGTAATCCTTTTGCCTTTGTCAAACAAGTTGAGAGCCGGAAAAAAATCATTAACACTTCAAATTCCATATGATCACTAGGAAATTCTCAATTCTAATGAGAGATGCTGACCTGATAGAACCATCTATATCCTTGAGGAAGATGATGTCTAGGGATTAGTGGGTCAAGATTTTCTCTCTTATAGTATTTAGACCAGTTGTTGAACCTTTATCTTTTCTCTTCCCAGAAATATGTGGTTGAAAACCCATTATATGAGGAGCGGCGGAATCTGGACCACCAAGCTGGCTTGGCTGTGGTCCTAGAGACAGAACGCCGACGTCAGAGTGAGCTAAAGCGCAAACTTACTGAGAAACCAAAGGAAGAGAAAAAAGAAAAAAAGGCAAAGATCATGAAAGATGTAAAGGAAGATGACAAGGTCTTTGAGGAATTAGAGGACCAACTCTCTGAGGACAGTAACTCCCCTGGAAAGGCTGAAAACAAGAGGAAGGGTAGCATTAAACTACAATTAAAAGAAGAAGTAAAGAAAGAATCACCAGCATCTTCCTCTTTTGGAAAATTCAGCTGGAAGAAGCCAGAAAAAGAGGAGGAAAAAAGTTCAGTGGCCCAAAGTATGCCCAAGGAAGAGACCTTGGAAAGCAGTAAGGACAAAGAGGATGGCAAAACTGAAGCTGGGAAGGCAAAGCCCATCAAAATCAAGCTATCTGGGAAAACTGTTGTTGCACATACTAGCCCTTGGATGCCTGTTGTGACAACTTCAACCCAGACTAAAATCCGACCCAACCTGCCTATTCCATCCACAGTTCTCCGTAAGTCAGGGTTAGCCACAGTCAGCAAGCCAGCTCCTCTTAACACCTTTCTATCCATCAAATCCTCTGGAACCACTGCTAAACCTCTGCCAGTGGTTAAAGAATCTTCATCTGATCTCCTCTTGCCTCCTGATATCATCTCCAAAGCATTTGGAGGGGAAGAAGTGATTCTAAAAGGGTCTCCAGAGGAAAAAATGATGCTGGCTGAAAAGAATGAGCCATCCCATATACCTGAGCAAATGCTTCCACCTCCACCACCACCTCCTCCACCCCCACCCCCACCACCCCCAGTTATACCTCATCCAGCTGCAACTGCTCCTTCTGCTCAAGCAAAGTCTGTTTTGGCTCCAGTAAAATCAAACCCAACTGTATCTCACACTCTCAGTCCTGGCTTGCTGGGTCCTAACATTTTGAATCCAGTGTTGCCGGCAGCCATCATGGTCTCAGCACAGCCAACTGCCATTCCTTCAGATGAGACAGCTCCTGGGGTGAGTGAGAGTGACCGGGACCAGACCCTATTCTCTGTGTTAGTGCGTCCACCACCTCCCCTCTCAAGTGTGTTCAGTGAACAAGCCAAAAAATTGGAAAAGCGAAATTCATGCTTAGCCACAGCCAATGCTAAGGACCTGTATGACATATTCTACAGTAGTGGTGGAAAGGGGGGCCCTGAGACTAAGCTGAGTGGTGGTCCATTGGCCAATGGGGAAAATAACAACTTTTCTAAAGCTGAAAGTTCAGACACCTTTTCCACTTCTACTTTGAACAGCAGTGCATCCCAAGAGGAGTTGCCTCGAGATAGAAGTTTGGTTTCTGCTCCTTCATTTGGAAACCCTAAAAAACCCATTGCAAAAACTCCGGTGTCCCTAGGGAAATGGTCCGTTGTAGGCTCAAAAAGCAGAGGCAGCAGCTTTGGCTTCCTACAGCCTCTGACAAGGTTGTGTCAAAGCAAGCCTTATGAAACTATTACCCCAAAGACAGACACTTCGGCTTTGTGGACTTCTAGCGCCTTCCAGGGTGTCACTAATAGGGATATAGCTCCAGAGGGAAAAATTGAGGTTGACCTGGAAGAGCCAGGGCCACCAGGTGTAGAGCCAGCCCCTAGGCTGTCAGATAAACACTGTAAAATCATGGAATCTCAGAAATTGGTAGAAACCCATCTTATGAAATCTGGTAACATGGATGAGGAGAGCCAAGAGCTTCACCAATCTAAGGGCTGTGGAGAAAGTCAGATAGAGGCAAACAGTGAACTAAAAGAAAGGGGAGCAAAGCTCTCTGAGAGGATGGTAGAAAAGGGAATAGGCATCATTGTTGGGCCCAGAAATATAGAGGATTCGAATTTGAATCATAGGAACAGATACATGTGGGAGGGGAAAATAGAACAGCACAAATTGCAAATGACTGACAAAAAGATGGAACACTCCAAAAAATTGATGATAGGAAGTGAAACTCAAAGTAAAGTAGTGATTGAATTGAGTGCACAGACTCTCTCTTCCACAAAGGCAAAAATAGACTCATTTCCACCGAAAGCTAGGTCTTTACTCCAGAACCCACAAGACACAACTGTGAAAATTTCTACTCCAGAATTGCTTCTTCAGTCCCCAGCCAGATCAGATACATATATAACAGATTGTGCACAGGAGCAAGGAGTTTCAACTGGTAGTGAGTGCCTAGAAAATTCAACTCCAGAATCAGCTTCTAGAGTTTCAAGGTACAGAAGTCTCAAATTCAAGAGAGAAAGATCGAAAGATTTTCAGGGTAAATTGATTTGTGAACTGGCTGGTTGGGATGAGAACAAGAAGCCAGAGACCGGGGAGAACCAGGAGAAACCAGAAGCAGATGCCCTGGAGCTACGAGATATTCACCCACAATTAACAGGGACAGTAGAGAGCAAGGCCTTAGAAGACTTAGAAGTTACAGACTTGAAAGTAGAAAAGCTTGCTGCCCTCAGGAACCTGGGGGATTTGGGTGTTGATTTCTGCAATACTCAAGGAGACCCAGCACATAGATCCCCAACTGCCCTGTCTCAGAAATTGTATGAAGAAAATACTTTGTCAACTATAGGATGTAATGCCCCACTTCTCACTGACTTTGAACCAATCCCATCCTTTTCTGAGTTTCCATTAGATTCTCCCCAAAACCCGGTGCTTAACTTTGAAGCAGAGGGTGAACAAACCTCATCTAATCCCAGAAGTGGGAGGATCACTCCCAACATTTTGAAAACTGGACATCCTATAGAAAATGTTGACTTTGGCTTGGGGAGTGTAGAGGGGACACATCAGGCCCTTGACCTGTTAGCAGGAGGAATGATGCCTGAGGAAGTAGAAGGAACTTCTCAATTAGAGAAACAAGGTTCACTCTGTTTGGAATCAGAAACAAATCCCGCAGGCCTTGGGCCATCTCCTTGCCTTCCAGACCTTGTTGACTTTGTCGCACGGACATCTGGAGTTCAGAAAGAGAAGTTATGTTCTCATCTCTCTATGCCAGGTGACCCTTCTGAGTGTAGTTCCTTAGAGATGGTACCACTACAGCCAGAAATAGTGAATGCATCCATCACAGGGGTAGCAGTTCCTCAAGTAGATGAAGATAATGAAAACCCTTTGAATTTGGTAAAATCTTTGGCTTCCCAGTCCTCTACAAGGGATCAGGTAGTTGGAGGCAATATTGTCACTCAGGAAATACTTGCACGAGAAGCTGCAGTTGATGCCGTCCAGAACAACACAGAATCCAGTGTTCACAACTAGTAAGTATCCAGAGCTGCCTGTGGATGAATCGAATTGACTTCTAGAAATCCAGTGCCCAAATGATCCAGGACTGTTTGGCTCTCATCTGGAACCTACACCATGATGTGCAGTCAGCATCTAAATGTTCATGGAAGAAAAAAAATATTTACCTCCTTTCCTTCTTTCCCTTTCTCCCTAAGATATCAGACAAAGCAATCATAATTTCTATACATATCTGTAAAAAAGTATTTTCTGTTAAAATTTTTTGCCAATTTATTTTCTCCTACTTTGTCATTAAAATCAAATGTCTATCTGGCTTACCACATAGTGTGCTTTGATTATATTTTTGCCTTTGACTCTGCCATTTCTGAAATGTGGGGGAGGAGGAAGAACTGACTTCTCCAATTGCTGTGTTGTATCCCCACCCAATTTTCTGGGCAGCTTGATGGGTCTCTGGGAGAAACACAAGAAAGCCTACAGAAATGGAAAACTGATGAAGGAAAGATTGTTCCTCTATTAGGCTTCCATTTGGATGGGCCTGCCTTAAGTTTGTTTATTGTTTACTTCCTTGTGGCATGTCAACCCCCATACTCTCCTCATTCTGTTGCTTTTGCTTGAAATGGTCCTACTAACTCACAAACCTGTTTGGAAATGGTCTCAGTAAACATGGAAGAAAATCTAGCAGGCTCACTTTTGGAAGACGACAAATCGGTAAGGCTTATTCATAGCTCAGTGCCAGAAGCTGATATGCTTTGGGGGTCACTTTTATTTAGAAAATGGCCTTTGTTTATTGTATTGTGATGCAGTAATACTTTGTGTTAAATTGCGTAGCAGTCATTTCTGTTCTGAAGAGGTAGAAGATCTGAAACTTGTTCTGGGATTGGATTTATTCTCTGTTCCACAACCCATATGTATTCCTTTCTCTACCTCTCCCAAGTTATTTCCACCATAGTGTGATGTTTTGGGTTGTACATTTTGTTCAAAAGATTAAAGAATTTATGAGTTGGCTTGGACAAGTTTAACTTTATTTTTAATGTGTTAATTACTTGGAATAAATGTGTTAATCTCATGTTTCTTTCTGGATTTTTGTTTTGAAACCACACACATTTGACATCCACAGGAAAACTAACGCAATGAATCCCCACTGCTCTATTTTCTATACTCCCTCCAGTTTTTTAGGGCTTTCTTTATGTCAGATTGTTAGATTATAGTCTGTGCTCCAGTGCTGCCTAGATGGGTAGTAAATAGTGGACAGTGGTCTAGTTTTGGCATCTTCCAAAACTTGTGAAACTTTTTATATAACCTTGTGTTGACTCTCCCTATGCTCCTCTGGGAACTGAGCTTCCCCAAGAACACTCATGTTCTTGCTGAGAGTGCTCTTGGGAATCAGGGAGCTTGGTCCTCAGGTATTCTAACATCAGTTGTCAGCAGTCTATAAACTCTCAACAGAGGCTTCAGAGTCTTGTTCTCCCCCAACCTCCCCTACCCCAACTCTCAAAAATAATGCAAAGTTGCTAATCTTTTTTCTTAAGAATTCTTTTTGTCCCTGTTTCCTTGTGTGCAGAGCTATAGAATCCCTACTTTGAGTTTGGGGGACTATTTGCTTTTTCTAGAGCCTTGACTAATATTTATTTCGAAGTTGTCTTGGCCTCTCTTCATGTTGTGGAAAGGGCACAGATTTTAGGTTCTTTAATGTTCCTCAGCCATTTGCCTTGCTGTGATTTGGGACATGTTACTTCACCTCATGATGCGACAGGGAGCCCCCTCCCCCCTTCTTTAAGATGAAGATTATTATCTCCATCTCAGCACCAAATGTGTACACTGGTTAGGCCTCCTGAGTAGTTGTTTAGGGCTGCTTTTTTTAGGCTGAAGCCTGAATTCAATGCATTTTTCTGGCCTGGAAACCAGACTGATTCAGAAGACTAGCTATGAACAGCTATCTTCAGAGAAAATAAAAGTTTAAAATGCCAATTGTTACTGATTTTCAGTAGCTGGGGCTGGAGTACTTTGAGCAACTCCTCTTATACTCTCTTGATAACTTAAAGCTTTATGCTAAAGGCATCTGCCATTCTCAAAGTTTTTCTAGAATAATGCTCCTTATAACAGCTGAAGCAACAGTATTCTTCATATCTGCCTTGAAACCAGCAGAGAGAGAGCTTTTAGGATTCTGTGGTAAGTTCCACCACCCTTTGGGGAAAGGTGGGTAAGTTTAGAGAAAGAGTGACGTGGGGTTAATCCTATCCAGAATATACTCCTAACCTCACTTCATCTCTGAGGGAGGTAGAATGTTTTTCCAGGTCAGGAGGGGACCACTTGGGAAGGGAAGGGAAAGGAAGGAAGAGAAGCAAAATTTAGGAAGGGCAGAACTAATTCAAGTAGCTGGGGCTGGAGTACTTTGAGCAACTCCTCTTATACTCTCTTGATAACTTAAAGCTTTATGCTAAAGGCATCTGCCATTCTCAAAGTTTTTCTAGAATAATGCTCCTTATAACAGCTGAAGCAACAGTATTCTTCATATCTGCCTTGAAACCAGCAGAGAGAGAGCTTTTAGGATTCTGTGGTCTGGGCAGGAAGTGTTGCTGGCTTCCTCTAGTCAGTGGGATCTGCTTTGAAGCCCACCCAGAGAAGCCACGTGAAAGAAAGGACAGAACTCTAACCCAGTCACTAGCTTCTAGAGCAGCGGTTCTCACCTGTGGGTCGCGACCCCTTTGGGGGTCGAACGACCCTTTCACAGGGGTCGCCTAAATATATCCTGCATATCAGATATTTGCATTACGATTCATAACAGCAGCAAAATTAGAGTTATGAAGTAGCAATGAAAATAATTTTATGGTTGGGGGTCACCACAACATGAGGAACTGTATTAAAGGGTCGCGGCATTAGGAAGGTTGAGAACCACTGTCCTAGAGTTTCAGTACCATGATGGTATGGAACACATTTTTACCTTAGTAGACAAAGGCACACGCAGGGAGTGTCCCTAATCTTAACATGTGGCTTATGGAATATAACTTTTAAATTTCTGCAAACATCAGAAGCAGTTTTTATTGAATCCTCTCAACTGTGAGAACAATTGAGCAGTTAGGTTTAAATTTGGTCAAACACTTAATTGTTACCTAAGTTGTATAAATAACTCTCTAAAAATTTCCCTTGGTTTTGTGAATGGAGACCTCTTGTTTTATAAGCCATCTTTCTCCTATTCACAGCTAGCTTCAGGGCACATAATACTCTTAATAACCTTTCTATTAAGTATTCCCACTTTACTTCATGCCACTCCATCTCTTTAAAAAAATATAAAAAGTAAAAAAGTTATCTAATGTTTTGGTAGTAAAGCATGACGGAACATATGCCCATTTACCAGACTACCAGGTTCAGGGATTGAGGAAGAATGGGGAGAGGTGTGTGTGTATTTAGGGTTGGAGTGGGGGTTGGAGTTACAGTATACAGACATCCAATGGGGACGTTAAGTATTTATATTTTAAAGGGTAGAGGTGAGTTCAGAGAGGAAATGGCATAAAAGGAAGTGAGGTGGGGTTTTAAAAACACATTCCTAAAACTTGGTTCTCACTTCAACAAAGCTTACCTACCAAGACCAGGATGAGAATCTAATGAGCAAGATTTTCATTTATTAACAAGTTTTTGAGAAAATGGACAAATGAAAATTGTTTGGGGTTGTGAGCACATTTCTTCTATGTGGAGTTTAATTTTGCAGTAATGTTTACGTAATTTTAAATAAAAAATATGCATACAGTAACAATATTCATTGATAAGCCAAGCTGTTGAACTTACAATGAATCTTTTGCCCTTAAAAAAACAGCAAACACTGCCCTGGCTGGGTAGCTCAGTTGGTTGGAGCATTGTCCTGATTTTAGTCCCCAGTGAGGGCACATACAAGACTCAACCAGTGGGTGCATAGATAGGTAGAGCAACGAATTGATATTTCTCACTGCTTTTCTCTCTCTAAAACCAACCAATACATTTAAAAAAAAAAGTCACCATCCTGATTTGTCCTCAACCCTTAAACATTTTCAAAAGACCATGTACATTTTCATTGTAGCACTTAATGGGATTGTAATTTGACATTTATGTGTTTCTTTGATTCATATTGCCTCCCTTCCCCTCAACTAGATTACAAACTCCCCAAAGTAGTCTGTCATTGCTTACTGTTTTTTACCATTGTATTTACAGTGCATAGTTGCCTGGCACAAAAGAGTGCGCAATAAAAGTTCATTTAAAAAGTCAGTGTGGGGCCCTGGCCGGTGTTACTCGGTGGTTAGAGCATTGTCCTGTGCACCGAAGGGTTGTGGGCTGATTCCCTGTTGGGGCGCATAACCAATCAATGTTTCTTTCCCATACATGTTCTCTTCCTCTCCCTTTCCCTTCCTCTCTCTGGAATCAATGAAAACAAACAAAACAGTCCTCGGGTAGGATTTAAAAAAAATAGAAGCAATGTGGTAATAGTAACTATTTTTTATTAACTGATTATTAATACTTAGTAATTTATAAGTGGGTAAAAGCTATACATTGATTGTATTTGTTGGATGCTTAATACTGCACAAGCCAGCTGTCTGTCCTCTTGCTTCTGTCCTGGATCTTTATATACAAAGCACTGTCTATTACAATGAGTGCATGTCAAGGCTGCCAGTGACCCCTTCATTTCAATAGCATTCTGGAATAGTGGTGCCAGGCCAGAAGGGGGACACACTGGCCCTGAAACTCCTAGAAGAAAAATTGAGGATGGGAAATGGGGGTAAACTGACCTTAGAGTTAGCAATAAAAGGCTTTGGGGACTCTGATTTTCAGATGAGTCCCTTTCTCCTTCCAGCCAGATTTTATAGGCATGTTGAAGTTAGTTGGTCAAACTCCAAATCTCTCTGATTTGGCTGAAGGAATAATTCAGCCCTTTATGGCTCAACATCATCTTGTCACCTCATCAAAACTATATCAAGCTGCCAATTTTATTCTGTAAGGAAGCAGAAATATTAACCAAAAAAGGTTGCTTTTGGAAGAGGGATGCTTTCACTTTTTATTTTGTATCTTTTTTGTTTCAAACATTCTGACCATGAAATGCATTTATATAAAATAAAATATTCTATACACAAAACATGTATACACACATATAAAATATGTAATATTTATGTCAGGAAGTGTTTTTTGGTGCTGTGGAATGATAGGCCAGGTTTTTCTTTTTCCTTCTATATACTTTATATATTAAAAAATTGTTTTTTTAAGTTGTGTGTCTCCCACTCAGTGCATTCCTGTCTTCACTCCTCTTCTCAGTTTTCCATCATTAAAAATAGGTCTTGCTGCTTTTCCCTCAAGACTCCCTAGATTCCTCTAACTCCCATCAAGGCTGGGCAAAACACACTCTTTAAGAATCTCTATTCTTGATGAAAGCCATTTTTTTTTCTTCCTCTCTTCTGTTCCCTTTCTCCTGCCCTGACGTCTGTTGAGCTGGTTATGTATTTCCTTTCATGCTGTATAAGCACTTGGATTTATATTACATAAATCAGGATTCCTGTTTTCACAAAGCTTATTTTAATAAAGGTACTCTATATATCACAAAGTCTTTGTTGCATGCAAAAAGACAACTCATATCCAGATGTATTGATTGGAAGCTTAACCGGTTTTTTCTTCTACTTGTTGAGGATCAGGCAAGAAAGGAGTTTTGTAGAAAATAAGGGAAATGAGCATGCTTAATGGAAGTGAATGAGCAGGGTAAAAATGGAGTCAGCGTTAAATAATGGTAGAGGATGTAGAGAAAGAAAACAAAGAGATAAAATCAACCATATTAAGGTATTATTTTTCTCTTATCTCTCTGCTACTTTGCCCATGCTAAAGTTCTATCCAGCCCTCCTATAGCATACCTACGTAAGGATAAATTATGATGACATTTACTGACCCTTCACCTACCTATCCTCCTTTCTTTTCAGGAGTAATTGCAGAAGCCTTCAGATTTCCAGAAGGAAGGACTACAGAAGACATCTCTGCCCCAGTGATAGAAGCCACAGGTACCACAGAAATGATGAGTGTCCTTGGGGCCAATAGGCAGTCACCTCTAGAGTCTGACTTCCAGAAGGTGGGTATGGCTGCTGGGGCAGGAGTGGGTTGTGGAGGAGGTCCTGTCATTTTAGCTACTAGTAAATGGTGAATTGGGTGAGCAAATATGTATGTACTAGAGGCCTAGTGCATGAAATTTGTGCACTCGGGTGGGGGGCCCTCAGCCCAGCCTGTGCCCTCTCGCAGTCTGGGAGCCCTCAGCAGATGTCCAACTGCCGTGGAGGCGGGAGAGGCTCCCGCTACTGCCGGTGCATTTGCCAGCTGTGAACCCGGCTCCTGTGTTGAATGTCTGCCTCCTGGTGGTCTGTGTGCATCATAGTGACCGGTCGTTCCTCTGTTTGGTCGATTTGCATATTGGCCTTTTATTATATAGCATGTCAGTAGAGGAGGAACAAGATGAAGAGAGGCATAGGAGAGAGATGTTTTAAACTTGCCACTCCTCATCTCAAATCATCTTCTAACTTCCATCAATCATTTTGTGCCATAATACTTATGTTAAAGATGTGTAGTTTAGATTGTCTTATGCCTCCGGGGCCTTGGATCCAAGTGTTCCCGGCAAGGAGAACATCTCATATCTTGATTTCAGACTTCTTTACTGGTCCATACAAGAATCAAGGTAGAAAATTGGTATATCCTTAGAGGAGGAGTATGAGTAGACAAAAGGGGCTCAAGGAAAGGCATACAATCACAAAGGAGGTGTTTGAATAATCCTTGAACTTCAGACTTCAGCTGTTAACCAGTTTCCAATCAGTTTTACTATCTCTCCTACATACATTAAAACATTAGGTACACAGAAGCAAGCAGCATCATTTCAGAATACCAAGGAAATACCTTACTCTCTCCATCCAAATTGCCAGTGGGTCCTTCTTTTGTGCTTGGGGATTGTAGGCTTAGGGACACAGTGAAGATGAGAACCAGAACCAAACAAAATTTAGCTGAGCTTTAAGTCCTTTATAAACTCTAGGTTCATTTATGTCTGAGCTCCTGCTCCAGATTCACCCTTAAAAATAGTAGCCTAGTTTTGTTCCCCATATATAATTCCAGGCACTTTCAGTGTCTTGTAAGTCTAATTTTTGCCCAGATAAGTGTATGGTTTGGGTAACTTTTGGGAATATTCATAACATTACAAATATTTAAAAATGTACAAACAAAGGCATCAATGGAATAAGAAGTAAAGGGTAAGGAGTATCTTGGGGGCTCTTGCTGCTGAACTCAATTAAGGGCTACTCATTCCTAAAGCATGACCTTGTAGATGAAGCAACAGAAAACAGCCTAGTGCCAGGCTGCCAACACTTTGTCACCACCACTTTATCTCCCGTGCTCCAGCCCAAGATAGGCTTCTCATCAGCTACCACATTCCTCGGGTCAGGGGCAATCAAGGGAATTGGTCACAGCTTTCATCCCTCACTATAACTCACCTACTAACCAGTCCCTGGTTTGCTGCTTAGACCTCCATTTTCCAGTTGTGTCTGAAGCCCCGCTTTAAGAGGTGCTGACCTGGGGGATGGGCAGGAGGAAAGGGAACATTTTTTAGAATAATGTTTTTCCCTTTGGGTTTCTTAAAAAAAAAGAGAGAGAGATCGTTTTTATTGATTTCAGAGAGAGGAAGGGAGAGATAGGAACATCAGTGATGAGAGAGAATCATCAATCAGTTGCCTCCTGCACACCCCCTACTGGGGATTGAGCCCACAACCCAGGCATGTGTCCTGACCGGGAATCGAACTGTGATCTCCTGGATCATAGATCAACACTCAGCCACTAAACAACGCTGGCTGGATAGTAATAACTTTAAAAATAAAATGTTATGTTGAAGTATAAGGTGCATATAAAAAAAACACAATTTGGATGCCTTTTATTCTTTTTGTCTAATCGCAATGGCTAATACTTCCAGTACTATGTCGAACAGGAGTGGTGAGAGTGGGCATCCCTGTCTTGTTCCTGTTCTTAGGGGAAATGGTTTTAGTTTTTGCCCATTGAGTATGATGTTGGCTGACAGCTTCACTTTTTTGATAATGTCTTTTGATGCACAAAATATCTTAATTTATCTATTTTTTGTTTGTGGTTTTGGTGTAATATCTAAGAATCCATTACCAAATCCAAGGTCATGAAGAGTTACCCCTATGTTTTCTTCTATGAGTTTAATAGTTTTAGCTCTTTATTTAGGTTGTTGATTCATTCGTAGTTCATTTTTGTATATAGTATAGGATCCAACTAAATTTTTTTGCATGTAGATATCCAGTTATTCTAGCACCATTTTTTGAAGAGACTGTCTTTCCTCATTGATTGGACTTGGCACCCTTGTTGGAAATCAGATGGCCATAGATATATGGGTTTATTTCTGGACTTCCAATTCCATTTCATTGGGTTATATATTTGTCCTTATGCTAGTACCACTATTTAGATTACTGTAGCTTTGTACTAAGTTTTGAAATTGAGAAGTATGAAATTGGCTTCTTTTTGAAGATTGTTTTGCTATTTGAGCCCCCTTGAAATTTTATGTGAATTTAAAGATTGGCTTTTCTATTTCTGCAAAAAAGGGCCAATGGAATTTGGATAGGGATTGCATTGACTCTTTAGATCATATTGGATAGTAGTGCCATTCTAACAATATTAAGTCTTCCAATCTATGAGCATGGTATGCTTTTCCATTTACTTAGGTCGTCTTTAATATCTTTCAGCAGTACAGTTGACCTTTGAATATGTGGGAGTTAGGGGTGCCAACCACCCACAGAGTCAAAAATTTGCATGTAGCCGAAACCGGTTTGGCTCAGTGGATAGAGCGTCGGCCTGCGGACTGAAAAGTCCCAGGTTCGATTCCGGTCAAGGGCATGTGCCTTGGTTGCGGGCACATCCCCATTGGGGAGTGTGCAGGAGGCAACTGGTTGATGTTTCTCTCTCATCGATGTTTCTGGCTCTCTATCTCTCTCCTTTCCTCTCTGTAAAAACTCAATAAATATATTTAAAAAAAAATCTGCATGTAACTTAAGTCAGCCCTCCTCATATGCATATGCCCAACCTCTGATTGAAAATATAGTTGACTCTTTTTTTTAAATATATTTTATTGATTTTTTTTTTTTTTTTACAGAGAGGAAGGGAGAGAGATAGTTAGAAACATCGATCAGCTGCCTCCTGCACATCTCCTACTGGGGATGTGCCCGCAACCCAGATACATGCCCTTGACCTACATTGAACCTGGGGCCTTTCAGTCCGCAGGCCGACGCTCTATCCACTGAGCCAAACCGGTTTCGGCTATAGTTGACTCTTGAATGTGGGTTTGAATTGCCCAGGTCCACTTACATGTGGATTTTTTAGTGGGTCAACTGTATTTTGTAGTTTTTCTGTATGTTTATTTTTATTCCTGTATATTTTTATTTTTAAAATATATTGTTTTATTGATTTCAGAGAGAGAGAGAGAGAAACATCAATGATGAGAGAGAATCATAGATCAGCTGCTTCTCACACGTCCCACACTGGGGATCGAGCTCGGCATGCCCTGACTTCCCAGGAATTGAACCCTGACCTCCTGGTTCATAAGTCGATGCTCAACCATTGAGCCTCACTGCCAGGCGCTTTTCTTGTATATTTTTATTTTTATTCCTATATATTTTAGGTTAAATTTATTCCTATATTTTATTATTTTATATGCTGTTATAAATTGATGTGTTTCTTAATTTCCTTTCAGATTATTCATTGCAGTTATATAGAAACATAACTGACTTTTAAGTGTTGATCTTATAACCCTGCAACTTTGCTGAAAGTGTTAATTTGTTCTGGTGTTATTGTTTTCATTCTTTGGGAATTTTTTATATTCATAGGGTCATGTCATCTGGGTATTGGTCGTTTTACTTCTTTTCCTCATTGGATACCTTTTATTTCTTTTTCTTACCTAATTTCTTTAGTTAGAACATCCAGTACAATACTGAAAAGCAGTGGTAAAAGTGGCATCCTTAGTCTTGTCCCTAATCTTAGGGGTAAAACTTTTAGTCTTTACCCTTATGATGTTAGACGTAGGTTTTTCATAAATGCCCTTAACATATTGAAGGAGTTTCCATATTTTTCTATATTTTAAAAGTTATTTCCTTAATGGTTACCATGAGGATTACAATTAACACAATAAGTTTATAGCAATCCAGTTTGAATTGATACCTATTTAGCTTTGAAAGTATACAAAAAATCTACTCCTATATAGCTCTGTCTCCCTCCTTAGGTTGTTTTTATAACAAATTACATCTTTATATATTGTGTGCCAATTAACATAGAAGTATAATTATTGTTTAAGCATTTGTCTTTTGAATCATAGGAAACAAAAAGAGGAGTTACAAATTAAATACAGAATAATATTGGCTTTTATATTTATGTGGTTACCTTTAACACATTTAAAATTTTTCTTTGTATGGCTTTGAGTTATTGTCTAGTGTCCTTTTTATTTTATCCTAGAGGGCTCCCTTTATCATTTTTGGTAAGGCTGATCTACTAGTAATGAACTCACTCAGCTTTTGTTTCTCTGAAAAGGTCTTAGTTTCCCCTTTGTTTTGAAGGATAGTTTTGTTGAATATAGAATTCTTGGTTGAAAGTCCTTTTAACAGTTTAAATATGCCACCTGACTACCTTTTGGCCTCCATGGCTTTTGATTAGAAATAAGCTGTTAATCTTACTGAAATTTTCTTTAATGATAAGTCACTTCTCTTGTTCTCTCTTTATCTTTTGACAGTGTGATTATAATGTTTCTTGGAGTATATCTCTTTGAATTTGACCTACTTTGAGTTTGTTGTACTTTCTTAATGTGTAAATTCATGTCTTTCATCAAATTTGGGGAGTGTTCAGCCATTTAAAAAATAAAAAATAAATACTTTCTGCCTCTTTCTCTCTCTACTCCTTCTGGGATTTTTGTAATGCTTATCTTGGTCTGCTTGGTAGTGTCCTCTGGTTCCCTTAGCTCTATTCATTTTCTTTAAAAAAATTTTTTTTAATCCTTACCCAAGGATATTTTTCCATTGATTTTTAGAGAGAGTGGAAGGGACAGAGGGCGGGAGAGAGGAGAGAGGAGAGAGAGAGAGACAGAGACAGAGACAGAGACAGACATTGATGTGAGAGAGACACATTGATTGGTTACCTCCTGCACACGCTGTGACTGGGAATTGAATTTTGACTCTTCCATGCACAGGATGACTGACACTGCAGCCACTAAGCCACACTGGCCAGGGCCTGTTCATTTTCTGTGTTCTTTTTTCTTTCTGCTTCTCAGACAATAATTCAATAGTTATATCTTCAAGTTTACTCATTTTTTTCTTCTTCCAGGTTGAATCTACTATTGAACCTCTGTAGTGAGTTTTTTATTTCAGCTACGGTAATTTTTATTTTTTTTTATTTTTTTAAATATATTTTATTGATTTTTTACAGAGAGGAAGGGAGAGAGATAGAGAGTTAGAAACATCGATGAGAGAGAGACATCGATCAGCTGCCTCCTGCACATCTCCTACTGGGGATGTGCCCGCAACCCAGGTACATGCCCTTGACCGGAATCGAACCTGGGACCTTTCAGTCCGCAGGCCAACGCTCTATACACTGAGCCAAACCGGTTTCGGCTACGGTAATTTTTAGCTCTAGAATTTTTATTTGGTTCTTTTTACAATTTATATCTCTTTATATTCTCTATTTGTTCATTTTCCTGGTTCCCTTTAATTTTATGTCCATTGTTTTCCTTATTCTGAGTATATTTAGGACCATTGATTTAAAATATTTGTCTAGTGAATCCAATATTTCGGATCCCTTGGTGATGGTTTCTATAAACGTTTTTTAATTTATTTTTTTAATTTAGTTTTATTGCTTAAAGTATTACAAAGAGTATTACATATGTCTCCTTTCCCCACCCCCCACTTGACAGTCCCCCGGCC
>NW_006300048.1:2890181-2892309 GCF_000327345.1 Myotis davidii | reverse complement strand
TATTTCACTTAGCATAATGCTCTCCAGTTCCATCCATGCTGTTGCAAATGGTAATAATTCCTTCTTTTTTACAGCAGCATAGTATTCCATTGTGTAGATGTACCACAGTTTTCTAATCCATTCATCTGCTGATGGGCACTTAGGCTGTTTCCAGATCTTTGCTATGGTGAATTGTGCTGCTATGAACATTCTATAAACTTCTTTTACATCTGTGAATGAACCCTATTTTTTCTATTTTAAACTTGTGACTTTTCGTTTAACATTTTTAATATTATATCTCAGACTGGAAATGAGATCCCTCTCCCCTGGTTTGCTGTTGATTATTCAAGGCTGTAATCATTCACTTATTGACTTTTCCAAACTATTTTTGCTAAGACTATATCACTGAAATCTCTGCTTCATTATCTTAGCAGTCAGTCAGTGACTTGATAGAGATTTCTTTAAATGTTTGGAGTGAAAAACAAAACAACAGAAAAAAACACACCAAAAATCATCTCTCCTGGTTTTTGCAGATTGGCTCTGAACTGGAGGAACTTCAATGCTAAATAAGTTTGTCTAAAATGCTGCCTTAGCCTTTACCTCTTGGTTGCATGGATCACAAAGATCAGCCAAAGGTGCAAGCCTAGAGTCCTCTCAAGTCTTTTCTGAACATGCATCGGTCTTGGGCATGCATTTTGCTTGCCAGATTTCCCCGTAGCCCTTCCAAGTCCTTATTTTCTCATGTATCTTACTCCTCAGTCTCCTACTTTCCAGGCTTTTAGGTCTGTCTGCATTTTTTTGTCCATTCATTGTCCCTTCCTCTAGGCAGCCAGAGATAGTATATATCTTTATATGCTTTCAGCAGATGCCACTTGGAAAGCTGCTCCAGCCTGAGAAGGGCAAAACAGACAACCTCAGCACAGGTTCCTCAGGGAACCACTAGACAGGGCAAAATTCTCAGCCACAAACTTCTGAGAACAAGGTACATATTGCCACCCCTGGTACCAGTAAACCATACCAGAAATGTGGCTGCTGTCCCCATGGCTGGCATCAAGCTCTGGAAGTAGGGGGTGGTAGACAGGTAAGTACAAATATCACAGCGCTTTGTTACTAAAGTTTAGCTGCTGGTTTTTTCATTAAGCACCCACTGGTTACACTCCATTGTAGTTTTTTAAAAATTAGATTCTAGAGTTCTAGACAAGTTGATTATCAGTTTTTGCCAGCTTAATGATGCTTCAGTGGAGGAACTGATTCTTGGAGCTCTCTAATTTGCCATTTCTGTGACATCACACTATGTTTAACTTTTTGAGGAACTGTCAGATTATTTTTCACAGCAGTTGTACTGTAATGGGGCGACCCGTGGAGACAACCACCAGGGACTCAGATCAAGATTTAGGAGCCTTTATTAAGCTAGCCAGCGACTACAGTTACAGCACCCTGCCGAAGCAAAGGCTGAACTGCAGTGCCGACTACAGGAGTTACAGCGTTTTTATTTGCAAAAACCACAAAGTTAGTTACAAAGCCTTGTTTACACAATTTGTTCCCGACACAGTACAGCATCAGTACAGTGACCACCTTCCTAGCTATGTGTTCTAGGAACAGAGAGCACAGCGTGCCCCGCCTGGCCGAAGCGCCAGATATGCAACCCAGCACACCTACCAGAAATGTGTTTCATTTTCTCTACAGTTTTTCCAGTAATTGTGTTTTCTGTTTTCCTTTTTTTTCATGTAGCCATCCTAGTGGGTGTGAAGTGGTATCTCCTTAGGGTTTTGATTTGCATTTCTTCTGATGATGTCGTGCATCTTTTCATGTGTTTATTGCCCATTTGTCTATTTTCTTTGGAGAACTATCCAAATCCTTTGCCCATTTTTTTTTCTTCCAACATATTGTATTGATTTTTCACAGAGAGGAAGAGAGAGGGACAGAGAGCCAGAAACATCGATGAGAGAGAAACATCGATCAGCTGCCTGTTGCACACCTCCTACTGGGGTTGTGCCCGCAACCAGGGTACATGCCCTTGACCGGAATTGACCCTGGGACCTTTCAGTCCGAAGGCCGATGCTCTGTCCCCTGAGCCAAACCGGTCAGGGAAGTACCAGGTTTTACTACAGGGGTTATAGATTAAGTTAAAAAAGAAAATTCACCATAA
>NW_006300048.1:2889088-2890024 GCF_000327345.1 Myotis davidii | reverse complement strand
AGAGAATCATTGATTGGCTGCCTCCTTCATGGCCCCCACTGGGGATGGGCCTGCAACCTGGGCATGGGCCCCCGACTGAAATCAAACCCCGGGACCTCTCAGTCCGCAGGCCGACGCTCTATCCACTGAGCCAAACCGGCTTTGGCTTAATGAGCTTCTTAACGAGCTCCTTAACGAGCTCCTTAACGAGCTCTGTCTCGGAATGAATTAAACTCGTAAGTCAAGGCCCCACTGTATTACTTATTTAAGATCCATTTCTTAGATCCATATTATTTTACAGTCTTTTTTAAAAATATTTTTTTATTGACTTCAAAGAGGAAGGGAGAGGGAGAGAGAGATAGAAACATCAGTGATGAAAGAGAATCATTGATTGGCTGCCTCCTGCATACCCCACACTGGTAATCTAGCCTGCAACCCAGGCATGTGCTCTGACTGAGAATCGAACTGTGATCTCCTGGTTCATAGGTTGACACTCAACCACTGAGCCATGCCAGCCGGATTATAGTTTTTTTTCTTAAAGGTTATTCTGAAAATCATGCATTAAGAAAATATGTATGTTTAAAAAGGAAAATATGTATACAAAGCTATTTACAGTTTCAGAACTTCACACAAAATGATGTAATGCTAAAATACAAGAAGTACTTCTACGTGTGTAAAAGTGCATACTGTTTTAATTAGAGTCTTTTGGTTGTAACAGAAATCTAAATCAAGCAAGCTTAAGACAAAAATGGAGGTTAATTTACACCTTGGTGACTAACTCATGTGGCTCAGTGGTTGAGTGTCAACCTTTTAACCAGGAGGTCATAGTTCTATTCCCGGTCAGGGCACATGCCCAGATTGTGGGCTTGATCCCCAGTAAGGAGTGTGCAGGAGGCAGCCGATCATTGATTCTCATCATTGATGTTTCTATCTCTCTCTCCCTCTCCCTTCCTCTCT
>NW_006300048.1:2872534-2889061 GCF_000327345.1 Myotis davidii | reverse complement strand
ATATATATATATATATTAAAGGATTTAAAAAACGCCTTGGTAACTGAGAAATTGAGGTACAGTTAGATTCAGGAGGTTAGAGATGTCATCAGGACTCTCTTTATTCCCTCAGCTCTGCTTGGCCTCATTTTCTCTCCACTCAGGGCCAAGATAGCCCTACAGTCTCAAGCTACCATGGTCCTTCTAGGCTTCGCTCTAGAAAATGAGAGTGTATTTTCCTTATAACACTAGAAAGTCTCAGGGAGGATGTTGATTAGTGTAACTTGGGCCACATTTCTATTTCTGAACAATTACTGTGGCTAGGTGGATGAAGTACTCAGACCAGGCCCAGGTCATAAGCTCGCCATAGGAAGGCAGAGTCTACCCTACTGAACAATCTAGACTAAGTTGAATTAATGTGGAATGTGGGGAGACTAAGTTCTCCAAAGGAATTGCTTCTAAGTAGAAAATAAAATGTCGCCTATAGAGCTACAAAGATTCAGTGCCTTCTTTGTAGCCATTTTCTTTGTGGCTGCTTATCAAGAGATGGGTGCTCAAGTCCTTGTCCCTACTGAGATACTGGTAATTGCTGTCCTCTTTTGTGTGTGTAATAGTTGGGGTGGGGGACTTGTAAGAGATTAGAAATAAAGTTCTTATAGCTCTGCCTGTTCCAAAAGTTCAGGAGAGGAAAAGATCAAACATTTTGGAGTTGGCAAGAGGCTGGAAATTGACTCCTGATTCTGTGACCTTGAGCTTCATGAAGAAACTGAAAACTATATAAAGGTAAGCATTTGTACTTGCCTTAATTAATCAGATTTAATTGTTTTAGTTCCATTAACATAGTCTCATGACCTGGAAGGACTATTCTTTTCTGGTGGGTGGGAGAAGAGGTAGTGGAGGTGATGTTGGTGGTGAGGACTATTTTTGTATATTGTAAAAAAAATTACCACCAAGACCTTAATAAGATGAGGAAATTGCTGGTAGGGCATTGTCACCTTTTATAAATAAGCTGACCACCAAATCTCACTTCTCTTTTTTTTTCTTCTCAGTTTCCAGCATATGGATACATTTTTCATGCTACAAATTATTTATAGGTAGTTATTTTTATATACTTTTATTTTTATTTTTTATTTTTGCATTAGACACAGTTTAATCACTTTCAAATAGATTAAAAGTTCTGATTTACACATCCCCCACCCCGTAAGTCATCCAGACAGGACCCTGGCTTAGAAAGAGAAAAACACAGGTGCTTTAGGAAATATAGCCACATATAATACATAAATCTTCTTCCCTGAAGTAGAGCAGGTCCTGAGCAGAGCTGACTGGGGAGTGAGGCGGGCGGTCACAGCCCGCACCCAGGGGTGAAGTGGCTCTGGGGCTCTGCCGGTGGAAGTGCTGGAAGAGCGAGGCTGGCGGAGGCCCCTGGTGTGGTTATCAAGCCCGAGATGGGCCAAGGCCTTGGAGTGGGTCACCCGGGAGGGCGGCAGTGCTGGGCTTTCCCTCCTCACTCAGCTGAGGCCTACTGGAAGTACTAGCTGTCTTTTTTTACTTTTTCTTTTTTGAGGGAACGTAGGAGAAGGAGAGGAGGGGAGGGGAAGGGAGAAGAGGAGAGGAGATCCTCTCTGTGCTTTGGTTCCCCAAGGAAAACAAATTAAATGGGACTAGTGAGAAAGGAGGAGATAAGAGACAGACAGTGCAAGGGGTGATGGCGTTGGCATCTCATGAATTCTTAATGAGAATGGCACGAGTATTAAAAAGTTTCCGGGTAATCTATAAGACATGTAAATTGTTATCTATACTGCAACTACTTACATATCTCTAATTGGAAAAGAGTGGGGGTTGGGGGTTAGAAAGTGGATGGGGGACAAAGGAGAAACTACATGAATAAATACAACAAGTGGAAGCTACCTGCCCCGTTCCTGAAAGGATTTGTGGGCACTGTTGGCACTTGTAGCCAGGAGAATCCTCTAACCCCACTCTCCATCCTCTTCAATTATGAAGCCCCAAGAATCCAGTTAGGATTCCCTAGCCAGAGTTCTCTGTGATCACCTCCAGACTCTTGCCATGCAGCGGCTGGAGATGATCTGAGCCAGTCTCAAGAACCTTTAACCCCACAAATGGACCAACCACACCAAGCAGGAGAGCCAAGATCTGGAGGGAAGAAAGGGGAGTCCAAGGAGACTCCATGGAAAACCAGTGCGGGGGCCCAAGAGACCCATTTGTCCAGTTACCAGAGGTTACTGACATCTTCTGTGACTGCCTTGAGTCCAGGAAAAAAAAAATTTGCAGCAAGAAAATGCCAGTGTGCAATTGGCTGAATAAAGACCAAAGAAAAATAGCTTACTTGTTCTCTGTCTCAGGCTTATCTTCTCCCCTTAAATCTCTCACAGCCCTAATTAAACACAAACAAAAGTCTCTTCCATAGATGGGCTACTTGTCAGCTTCAGCCACCTCCTGTGGTGGCTCTGGAGGTTCCGGGGGTGGCATCTCCTCAGGAGTGCTGTCCTCCGGCGTCTCATTTGAGCTCAGATGTTCTGTTAGGGCCCTTAATGTCTTGAAGTCGGGAACACTTACTGGGCTTTGTGGCAAGAGGCTACTACTGGTCTCTTGAGTGCTAGGAGGTCGACGTCAGCTTTCCTCCAGTGGTAAAATACCTCTTCTATCCAGCACACTGGGGGGCAAGGGGCCACACAGCACTTCACAGCAGTTCTTCACAATGTTGCCATGGCTGTAGGGATTCTGGACTCTATTCTTCCCTGTCCATGGGCCTTTGATGTCTTCATTGGTTGTCTGGTTGAGAGCCACAAGGAAAGTATGAAATCCAGTTAGTCCCACGACGGACCAGAGTGTGAAGAAACAAATGAGTACTTTTAGAACAGTTCCAGGAGTTTCTTTCAACGTCTCCAAGAAGCCAATTTACAAGGATTTGAGGGCCACATAGACGATATTGAAGGCGAAGACATAGATGGTGAGGAGGGAGAGAGAAAGGATGAAGAGGTAGAAGTAGCGGTAGTTCCTCTTTCCAACACAATTCCCCACCCAGGGGCAGTGATGGTCGAAGCGCTCCACACAGTTGTCACAGATGCTGCAATGGAAGGCCCGGGGAGGCCGGAAGATCTTGCACGTATAACAGTATTTCAGCTTTACAATCGGGTTGTTAATCTGGAAATTCTTGATACGAGGGGGTGGTCGTTGGCCCTGGGGCACCGCACCATTGGTAGCTTCTATCTCCATTTCTATTAAAGCTGCTTCATCTGGTAGGGCTCGAGGGATCACTCCAGGGTCACTGAAGCTGGTCCTCAACAGTGTAGCCATGGAGAAAAGGAAGAGCATGGCAGCAAACACAGGCATGGTAGGAGATAGCTGGACAGCCAAGTAACGGCATTCGAAGGCAAAGAAGAGTGTACATGTCCCCAGGATGAGGAAAAGAGTCAAGTAGAAGATGCCCTTTTGCCGGGCCATCATGACACGGCCATCACAGCAGAAGGTGTTCCTGCCTGGGAGTTTCTCCCACTTCCGTGTCACCTCCTTTCTCACCACCATCACAGACATGATTGGAATTCCTGGTCCAGATGCTTTTTATGATTACAAGATGGAAAAAACAGAAGCTGAGCTCAACTTTAAAATCACGTTGCCTGCTATTGCTGCCACTGGGTCAAACATCATCAAAAGTCCAACTTCTAACCCTGAACCTGGGAGCCCAAACGAGGCCCGAGACTGAGGGCAGGAAGTGGACTGTCCCAGGGGACCGCGTCGGCCGCCCGAGATGGCAGCGACTTCTCCTCCCAAGCCTGGAGGCTGCCTCCTCCAGACAAGGAGCCCCTATGATGGGGGCCCTAAAACAGCTGTGGCAGCCGCCTACTGCTGGCCAAATCTATTTTTATATACTTTTAGATGAAATATGCATTTCCAAGTGATAATTGAGAAGCCAACTACATTTTTGCATGGAAAACACTTTTTATTTTATTATTTATTTATTTTTTTATTGCCTAAAGTTTTACATATGTATCCTTTTTCCCTGATTGACCTCCCTCCCATCACCCCAGCCATTCCCACCCCAGGCAAGCCCCTACCACCCCCAGTGTCTGTGTCCGTTGGTTATGCTAATATGCATGCATACAAGTCCTTTGTTTGCTCTCTTAAACCACCTCCCCACCTCCTCTGCCATTTGTCTCTAGATCTATTTTTGTTCATCAGATTATGTTGATATTTATCAGTTTATGATATATTTATCTTTCTCCGACTGGCTTATTTTGCTTAGCATAATGCTCTCCAGGTTCATCCATGCTGTTGCAAATGGTAAAAGTTCCTTCTTCTTTTATAGCAGCGTAGTATTCAATTGTGTAGATGTACCACAGTTTTTTAATCTACTCATCTGTTGAACGGCACTTAGGCTGTTTCCAAATCTTAGCTATTGGTTTGTTGATTTGTTGATTAGCCATTCTGACAGGTGTGATATGGTATCTCGTTGTTTTAATTTGCATCTCTCAGATGATTAGTGACTTTGAGCACGTTTTCATATGTCTCTCGGCCTTCTGTATGGAAAACACTTTTTAAAAGCTGTTGATTTTTTTTTTCATGAGCATAGGTAGCCATGGTGAAGGGTCAGGGGATCCTTTTCTGTAGTCTTGATTCTGAATTAGTCCAGCTGATGTCACAAAATGTAGTCAATTCAATAGCTAACCACAAGTAGCTATATACAAAGTACTCTCAACAGGTTCATGTGATGGCATGTTGATGCTGGAAAAAAGGAAAAAAATCAGACTCTTATAAGAACCATAAATAATATGATTATACAGCAGCAATTCTATGCAGATGGGAGGATTAGTATGTGTTTAAGAAAGCATTTCTTTTGTTTTGTGTGTGTTTCTATTTTTATTGTTTGCGTTTTAAAGTAATATAAACTACAGAGAGTAAAGCTTTTAACTTGGAGGTTATATTCAGAAGATAGAGTGAGAAAGCACAGGGTTATGGATTATAAAAATTAAGAAACACAATAAAGAGGTAAGGCTGATTTTTATTAATATACCAGAACCAAGTAAAACCTTTCAAAAAAGTCATGTAAGAACAAAGTTTTTGACAATGCCTTAAAAGTCACAAGCATATAGCCATGTATTTGAGCAAGTCTACAAAGATATAAAATGAGCAGAATTTATAGTTGTCATAATAAACAGCCATATTTGTAAGATGCTTTATAGCTTACATGACACTTTCCCACATTCTCTCATTTGCCATGTATTTAATGATAGACTTAATTGTACTTCCTGCTAATTGAGCCTAATTAGTAAGTTCATGTGAATTACTGTAGTTAGTGGGGCTGGTTTCCTGCCAAGGCAAATTTTCAGTTCTCTTTTTACTTTATTATTTACCTAGTATTTAAAACCAGAATCAGTTTAAATCATACTCCATCATACATGCACATCTTTATGTATATTAAGAAACAAACTTCCGAGTCCTTACTTCTAAACAACTGAGCTTCCCTTGCTCCAGGGCTTTTGTTGTAAAACTCTCCACCCCTACCAGTCCCCTCCTAATCCCACATCTATCCCATCAGCCCTCATCTGCTCACACTTGAGAGAGACTGTGTATAACATTTAACATTCATTCACCAGCAAGTATTTACTGAACACTGTTCCAGAGATTGAACAAGGCATGGGAAGCATACACAGTGGTTGGCAAAGCAGCCCTGGTCCCTGCTGTCATGGAGCACATAGACTAATGGGATAGACAAAGCCTAGATTTGGGGGACAGGAGGTTGGCAGACCTGTTTTACTCTCCCATTAATCTACAAACCTAGCCTTTTATCATAGGTCTCCATCTGCCTTTTTCCCCACATTTGGTTCAGCACTCAGGGAAAATAAATTGTCATAGGTTGTATGCACCCTATGTTCCAGCACAGGATGCTAAATGAGAGTGTGCCTGGGCCAATATCCTGTTATTGAGTAGATGAGGAGACGCTGAAGTTAGGTAGGAATCAGTGAGGTGAAGCTCTTGGGAAGTAAGTTCCCCAAAAGAGACTGGAAAGAGCTTTGGCAGCTCAATTAGTGTGTTTGGAGGAGTTATGCAACAGGAGAAAAATGACTAGAAGACTGAAAAGGTGGATGGTCCTGGAGCGGAGTTAAAAACTTTTATCATAAGGGCACTAGGAAAGTTTTAATGACATTATTTGCCAGAATAGGCTTTCTTCAGATATTGACGTGCTGTGCAGACCAGAATAGTACCGTTTCAGACTGAAACACATGGGCAACTTAGCAGAAACCATACTTAGGAGCATAAAGCGCAGAGTATGAGCTCAAGAATCAGAATGCTTGGTTCTATGTGATATTGAACACATTTCTTAGCTTCTCCATTTCTTTTCTTACTTTCCTTTATGGTACAATTGGTAATGTAACATATAACTACTTCATCAGGTTGTTGTAGGGGCAGACATAACGGGTACAGTGCCTATGACTGGCACTTCATTGGTGGTAGCTGTCACTATTTTAGCAATGCTTCCTTGGTAATACAAATTTCAAACTTCTCTTTGGGAATGGAATTACAAAATCATATATTCTCAAATTGTGACAAAACCTTAAAGGTTCTTCTGTCTTGCATCCCTTCTGCAACACTGATGATCAGTTGGTTTGTTATCCATTGCTACTTATGACACCCAGAGACAGGAAGCTCACTACTGTCTAAAGCAGCCACTCCATGTTTGGGCTCTATTAGAAAGTTCTTTTTTTGGACTGAATCCAAATCTGCTTTCCTGTATTTTTCTACTAAGACCCCTCTAGCCAGGAGTCTTGGTAGTGCCCTAATGCCTCTTCCATGTGATGGCCCTCCAGGTGTTTGAAGTAATTCTCCACCACTACTCACCTGGAGTGAAACGCTTTTTTCTTGCCTAACAACAAAAATAAAGGGATTGATTCATCAAGAAAACATAACAATCCTAAAATATACATCTACCTAAAAACATGAGGTAAAAAGTGTTAATGGTAAATTTTAATAATAATAAGGATCATTTACTGAGCGCCCATACCATACTTAGTGCTATAGGTACACAGATTAGTTGGTCAATCCTGTTAATTGAAGAAAGTCAGACAAATAAATAGTAAGTGTTATACAGCATTTACAGATACTGTGACAGAGGTCTGTGCAGGAAAAGCAGGGAGTGGGGGACACCAAGAGAACAATCATCGTTACGAAAGCGGGGGCTGCCTCCCTATAAGAGATGACACAGCCCAGCTGTTGTGGCTCAGTGGTTGAGCATCAGTCTTTGAGCTAGGAGGTCATAATTCAATTCCCAGTCAGGGCACATGCCCAGGTTGTAAGCTTGAACCCGAATAGGGGGCATGCAGGAGGCAGCCGGTTAATGTTTCTATCTCCCTCTCCCTTCCTCTCTGAAATCAATAAAAATATATTTTAAACAAAAAAAGGGATGACAGAAGCTGCACCCTGATAGTTGAGTAGGTAATACAATAGTCCCCCCTTATCCGCAGTTTCACATTCTGCAGTTTCAGTTACCTGCAGTCAACCTGAAATACTAAATGGAAAATTCCAGAAATAAGCAATTCTTAAGTTTTAAATTGTGAACTGTTCTGAGTAGCATAATGAAATCTCATGTAGTCCCACTTCATCCAGCCTGGAATGTGAACCATGTCTTTATCCAGCATATCCACGTTGTATCTGCCACCTGTCTGTTAGTCACTTTGTAGCCATCTTGGTTATCAGATCAACTGTTGCTGCATCTCAGTGCTTGCGTTCATGTAATCCTTACTTTGCTTCTATTGTTATAATTGTTCTGTTATTAGTTATTGTTACTATCTTATTGTATCTAATTTATAAATTAAACTTCATCATAGGTAATTATGTATAGGAAAAAACAAAGTCTATACAGGGTTCAGTATTATCTGTGCTTTCAGGCATGCACTGAGGGTCTTGGGGCATATCTCCTGCAGATAAGGGGGGCTACTGTACCTACACTCAGCTGGACTTATCCATTTGTGGTTTTTGTGATAATATCATTTTAGAGGTTTAGTCACACATAGTATTCAAAACAGCCATTGTCAGCAACTGTAAGTACATTCCTATAAGAAATGTTCATTTTCCCTGTTAGCATTCTTTTTTTAATAACATTTTTAAGTATGTTTATTAAAGCTGGGGGCAGTTAAATAAGGAAGGGCTTAGGATAGAAGAAGCAATAGGAGAGAACCTAAACAGAGCTGCTTTTGGCTCTAGAAATGTTATAGGAAAGAAATGAACCTAGGTGGGCTGCTCACTGCAAAATCAGAGAAAAGGGGCCTTGGAGATAGGTTAGCCCAGGTTTAACTGCCGCTGCCCATTGCTCCCTGGATTGCAAGTCTAGTGGGGATCCTTAGAGTTTAGGAGATGCATGCTTGAGAGGGAAGAAAGGCCAGGGTGCCAAGAAGGAGGGCACCCCTATAAGCATTATTTTTAAAATATATATATATATTATTGATTTTTTTACAGCGAGGAAGGGAGAGAGATAGAGAATTAGAAACATCGATCGGCTGCCTCCTGCACGCTCCTGACTGGGGATGTGCCCGCAACCAAGGTACATGCCCTTGACCGGAATCGAACCTGGGACCCTTCAGTCCACAGGCCGATGCTCTATCCACTGAGCCAAACCGGTTAGGGCCCTATAAGCATTCTTTACAAAGCCTCTTTTAGAGTCAGAATAATGGAAACCAGGCAAGAAGAATGGAATATTGTGATTTGCTGTACCTGCATATAGATGGCAAATATTTAGAAAGGAGGAGTCTCAACTATTCTTTCCTAAGTGAAGAAATAGAAGAGATGAGACATACTATGTTTGTCATGACATACAATATAGGAAGGCCACAGAAGATGGGGAGCAGTAAAGCATTTGTCCCACTGACATTGTAAGTTGTGTAGAAGCAGCATGGTACTCACACTTTGATGCCTGTTTTTTCTAGTGGGGCCCTGTGCTGGATGCTAGGATAAAAATGATCTGTCTAGGAGGCCAGGGCATGTGTATAATATGATCCAAAGCAGAAAGAAGTAGGCAGTCTTAGGAAAGGATTAACTGATGTGGCCTGGAAATGCTAAAGATGGATTCTTGGGCAGATGAAGCTAGCCCTTCCTAAAGGAGGCAGCATATCTAAGAATAAATACAACAAGTCCTCCCAATCGCCTGAAATGGGACCTTCTTCATTAGTGCCATAGCGAGCAAAGGCACCGAACCTCGAGCTGCCTTCTACAAGAAGAAACAAATGAGAGAAGCAGAAACATAAGAGTAAAATATCAGTGGAGACCAAAACTAATATTTTTCAAGTTTGTTAAAAAGAAGCCCTTCAAGAAACAGTTATAAATCTAAGGATCTTGAAATATTCCCCGAAACAAGAAACAAATAATGAGAAAGTATAGAAAAGTTTCTTTCACAATGTGCAAGCCTTGTACATTTAGAAATCAATGAGGAATTATGATCAGAAAGTACTGATGAAGACAAGTGAGGGAAACAGGAGTGCTAAGTGGAAGTTTGTAGACACCAGTCCCATCCCTATGGCCCAACTGAGGAGACTTAAGTTCAGAGAGGGACTCTTTTTACCCAACAGGGCACAGCACTGCAGCCCAATGAAGTGTGCGTGCACACCCACCCACATACCCTTAAGCCCTTCTGAACTGACTTTACAAAACAGGAACTTAGCCCTGGCCGGTGTTGTTCAGGTTGAGCGTAGCCTGTACATCGGAAGATCCCTGCTTTGACCTCCCAGTCAGGGAACATACCCAGCTTACGGGTTTGATCCCCAGTTGGGGTGCTTATGGGAGGCAATCACATCAATGTTTTATCTCTTTTTCCCTCACCCTTCCTCTCTATCTCTAAAATCAGTAAAAACATATTTAGAACAAAAGCCCACAGAGGAACTTACTCCAGAAAAAACTTCATTTCACCTTGATATTTTATCAAGGTGGTCTGCTCTGCTGGGGTACAAAGTAATCAGCTCTCTCTTAATCCCTCATTTGCTAGGCTACCATTTTTTTTAAGTAGTTCACTTAAGGCATTATTATTGTTATAATCATCATTATTACTGAGAAACTGAAACATTGAGACATTCACATACCATAAAGTTCACCCTTTTGAGGTGTACAATTCATTGATTTTTCATATATTCCTAAGGTTGTGCAACTATCACCAATATCTAATTCCAGATCATGTTCATCTTCCCCTAAAGAGATCTCATACCCATTAGCCCTTTCCCCAAACCCTGAGCAACCACTAATCTCTCTCTGTGGGTTTCCTACTCTGGACATTTTATATCAATGGAATCATAAAATATGTGGTGGTGTTCTATGTCTGGCTTATTTGGGTTAACAATGTTTCTATCTTCTTTGGAAAAAATGCCTATTCAAATTCTTTGCTCATTTTTTTAATTGGGTTGTCTTTTTATTATTGAGTTGTAACAGTCCTTTATATTTATACAGGTTACTAGACCCTTATCAGATACATGTTTGCAAATGTTTTTCTGCCATTCTGTGAGGTTCCATTTTTGAAGTGTCCTTTGAAGCACTGCTGAGCTACTTTTTAAAAAAATTATTATTTTTATTTCAGAGAGGAAGGAAGAGGGAGAGAGGGATAGAAACATCAATGATGAGAGAGAATCATTGGTCAGCTGCCTCCTGCACATCCCACATTGGGGATTGAACCCGTAACTCGGGCATGTCCCCTGACCAGGAATCGAACCATGATCTCCTGGTTCATGGATCGATGCTCAACCACTGAACCACCGTGCTGGGCTGTTGAGCTACTTTTAATAAATATTAAAACATCTTAAACTAAATTAGGAATATGTAATTGGTGACTGAATTATAGTTTAAATTTAATAAGCATAATTTTACAAGCAAACCATTGTTTGCAGAACCACCCTTTGAAGCTTCCAAACTAAGAGTTCATTATGGAAGAGATTGCTTTATAGCATTTAAATGCTAGGTGCTGTTTGGGCACTCTGCATGTATTAACGTAAATAATTCTCACAACAATCCTTTGAGGTAGAGACTTATCATCATAGTGTTGTACAGAACAGGCAGAGGATGGTTAAGTAATTTACCTGTAGCAGAGATGGACTGCAGATTCCGGTGCTCTTAACCACCTGTGAGACTGCCAAGATGGAATTAAACCATTTCAAAGAACTCCTAAGCCCTCGCTTTGGGTTTGAAATAATAGTGCTTTCATGGTGTCTACACTCAAGGCATTTTCCCTCTCCGTACCAAGCCAGAAACTAGTACCAAGTGTCTTCATTGCTCCCTTTTCCCACAGTCTGGCTTCAGGACCTTCTCACTTCTCAGAGGGTGAGAGGCTTTAGTGTTTGGAAGTAATTGCGAAGGCGCCAGCGTCCCCCAGGTGGAGTAGTGCTAAATTTCTGGCAACTAATGGGCTTTGAGGAACAGGGGGTTCAGCCCAATGAGGCTCCAAGCTGAGTCATGGGTGGAGCCAGTGGAGAGGGTGGAACGGAGTCCCTGCTGGGTGCCTACTGTGTGCAGCAACCAGCTTACCTGAGCGGAGCCATGAGTTGGACCTGCCCACGTTGCCAGCAACCCGTTTTCTTCGGTGAGGCCCGGGCTGAGAAGCGGGAGAAAACTGGGCGAGTGTGAGCCGCTGGGTTCCCTGAGGACACGAGGAACAGGCGCGGGTGCAACCCCAGACTCCCTTCTAGCTGTGGGACCGGCACTCTGGCGGGATGGAGCTGGCCTCCTGGAGACACTCCCCACCGTCTCCCGGAAGCAGGATGGGGCTGAGGGGAGAAAGGAGGGCGATTGGCAGCCTGGTTCCACCTTGTTCCCTACAGCGGAGAAGGTGAGCTCCCTGGGCAAGAACTGGCACCGCTTCTGCCTGAAATGTGAGCACTGCCACAGTGTCCTGTCCCCAGGAGGGCATGCAGAGGTGAGACCTATCTGGGGCACACCACCCTATGTCTGTTACTGTCCCCCAGGCACTAGCCCCACTGTGGCCCTCTCAGCTCACCAAAGGCAACCTCAGTGTCAACTCCCAAAACCACTTCCAGGGTGGGCCCCACACCAGCCAGGATTTGGGGACCCTGAGTAGTACTGGTGAGCCCCATGCCATCTGAGGGGGAGGAGAAGGCAGCAGCACTGCTTCCTGACCTGCTCTTGCCCTTTTCCTCTGACCACAGCGGCAATTCTGGCATGCCAGCCCACCCTTGCCCCTCCCAGCCCCACCAGCCCAGGCCAGTAGGCAGACACCTGGCAGTGTGTTTGGTAGGAAGACCTGTGAGACACAGGAGAAGCCCCCTTATCCCTGAGCAACCCCTTTTCTTCTACTTGTGCCTAGCACAATGGGAGGCCGTACTGCCACAAGCCATGCTATGGGATTCTCTTCGGACCCAGTGGTAAGTACCAGTTTGGAAGGGGACAGAGTGCAGCGGAAACCCTCTCTGCGGCAAGGACCTGGAGACTCAATTTTGACTCACCCTCTTCTCTCTGCAGGCGTGAACATTGGTGGTGTGGGCTCCTACCTCTACAACTCTCCCATTCTCACCCGTGCCAACACCACTCCCCTCGACCCCAGCAGTTTCAGCCCCCCAAGACCCAGGACTGGCCTCCCCCAGCGCAAGAAAAGTAAGTGAGGCTGAGCCCCCTCCTTCTGATCCTTCCTAGGCTGGGGAACGGGGTGGAAGCAGGTAGCAGTCTCTCATATAGTCCTATGCCTCACATTCCTACAACTTTGTTCATGGCAAAATCTTCCATTATCCAAGAACAGGTTTTTTATGTTTCCTCATGTCAGCTGCTGAGCTCATAGGTAAAGTGGGCAAATGGCTTTACCACCCCCATTTTACAGGTGAGGAAACCGAGGTCAGAGAGGGCAAGTGACCTTGTGTAGTCACAGCCAGTCAGAGGCAAAGCTAGCCTGGAAGTCAGGCTTTCCCAGGCAAGACCATGGAAGGAATGACTAACGAGGAGTCATTGAGATAGGCCAGTCCCTCACATTCTTCCACTGCTCCCCTCTGTTACTTTCTCCTGTCCCCTACAGTGGGCAGTGACACCGTGCTCCCCAAACACCTGACACCCCTGCCCTGGGCAGCTCTTCTATCAGCTCAGGTTTCCTGAGGATTGAGTTGCTGACAGGGTTGGGCTGGTGGGCACCTGAACCCCTGAGAGGACGAGAAGGAAGTAGGTGGTCCCTCCTGCAGATAGGGATAGGACGGGGGTGGGGTCAGAGGGGACTCAGCTCTGTCTGAGGAAGGCATACTTATGGCCACCTGATGGGAGGCTCTGGAGTGAGCATGGCTTTGGGAAGAGGACAGTGCCATATGCAGACTGGTGCTAGAGGGCCCTACTTAGGCCTGGCCTCCACCTCGGCCCTAGCCAGGGCTTCTTCCCTTTAAAGGCCCTTCCCACATGAAGACATTCACTGGGGAGACCTCGCTGTGCCCTGGCTGTGAGGAACCTGTCTATTTTGGTAAGTGACAAGAGAAGTGAAAGGAGGGGAATACAAGGTGGGTATCAAAGGGCAGGGAGGTGGTGCAAGGGTTCCTGCCCTGCCCCTAGGGTTACTAACTCTCTCCACCACCAGCTGAGAAGGTGATGTCTTTGGGCAGAAATTGGCACCGACCCTGTCTGAGGTGCCAGCGCTGCCGGAAGACTCTGACTGCTGGGAGCCACGCTGAGGTGAGCAGTGAAGGAATGGGTGGTTATGCTGGGAGGAGAGAGGCTGGAGATAGGAAAAGAGCCAAGCTGAGAGTGCTCTCTTTCTCTCTGTGTCCCAGCATGACGGCGTCCCCTACTGCCACATCCCCTGCTACGGCTACCTGTTTGGCCCCAAAGGTGGGCAGCCCCACCCTAGACACTGGGCTTAAAGTATGGCATGTGGGTCTGTGGGGATGTGTGGACAACTTCCCCTGTACTCAGATATATCCCAGGTCCCTCCCAGTTCCCTCCAGCCCTAAGCCCAGTACCCCTGGCCACAAGGCCCTGAGTGATGAGGCTCTCTCCCTCAGGTGTGAACATTGGTGATGTGGGCTGCTACATCTATGACCCTGTGGAGATAAAATCCAAATGAGATGCTTACAGAAGTCACCCTAACTCAGGCCTCCCATCATCCCCTCCATGATCCAATGGGAGCTACAGAATTCTTCAATCCCATAGAGGTAGGGGAGGATGGGATTCTGGCAGTGTGGGCCTCAGCTCCATAGCAGACCAGAAAGTCTAGACTTTCTCTGCCAACTCCTCCCTTTCTCATTCCTATCTGCTCAGGGGAACTGGTCCACCCCATTTTGAATGTTGGCCTCTTGTCCTTTCCAATTCCTTTCCCCAGCAAATTCTATAACTTCAAGGTATTCATAAAACTTGTGTTTATTCAGTCTTCTCCAATAAAATGTTGGCTCTCATGTCTTCATTTCTTCTTTGGGCATGAGGCCTAGATAGTGGGTCTGGGGGCGGGAGTGGCGGTGGAGAATGCATTACCCTGCAAAGTGCCAGGGAGGTAGTAAGACCAGCTATGGAACAAAGAGCTCTGTTCTCCTGGCCCTGGCATTGGGCAGCCTCCAGCATTACACAGTGAAAAGCATGCCCACAGACGTCATCATAGCACCATCTCTAGAAGAAGCACCTTATTCTGCACCTCATTGAGTGTGACAACAGTTAGATCCTGTGGTGAGGTCTGTTAAGAAGTTTCATTATCCATTTGAGAGATGAACAAACAGAGGCTCCAAAAGGGAAATGCCCAAGGTCACACAGCAAATCAGTGGCAAAGGTCAGATCAGAAGCCAGCACCAGACTCAGTGGCTTCCCATTCAGGGCTCATCCCACAGCTCCATACTGCTGCTCCAACCCGGGGGGAACCTTTATTTATAGAATCCACTTAGCCAAGAGAGAGGTACCAGAATTCTCCAGCAGTCCACTGCATTTTGGAAGTCACTCTGTTGCTAGCAGTTGGATGAGCACAGAGAATGGCGTTGGCAAATCCAACCCTGAGCAGGGGGCTCAATGCCCCCAGCCCTGGTCCAGAACTTCTGTGGAGTGCCTGCTCCTGAGACCACTCAGTCATGGACCTGCTTCATGGGCATCTGTTCCTCCTGAAGGCTGGACGGGGCATTGGGGAGGAAGGAGTCGTGAATAATGGTGGGGTTTAGCCCCTGAGTCTACCACCCCAGCCTTCCCCATTAGTGCTGACCTAGGGTTCCCCAACTCTTGGTATATAAATGTGTGTACTCCCACAAGGGACTCCTACACGTGCTTATACACATCCCTGATGTACAGGTATACCTGAGTGTGCATACATCCACCTCTTCCTAGACAGTCTTAGGTATTTATGTACACACACATGGATATGGACTCGAGCATGCTTTTATACACACAATTTACATACTTTAGGTCATGCACCAAAGCATACTTGCATAGTGTACCAGATAAAGACATGTCTTCCTCTGAATCCTACCTAAGGTGTCAGGTACCTGAGCACCCATACCCACATGCAAATGTACACACCTCTTCCCCTCCACATCCTGGATGGTCTCTGGTAGCTGTGCCTTCCTTGTCTCTGGCAGGAGGAGGGCAGTGCAGGCAGCCAGCAGGGCAATCCCCCCATAAGTGAGCTTGGGTAGTGACAGCCATACTCCATCCAGCAAGGCCGCCAGTGGAGCCAAAGAGCCCCCAAGCCGGCCTACCAGTGCCGTCAGCCCCATCCCTGTCTGTCTGTTCAGAGAAAGGATGGGGGAGGGGTTGGTGCTCACAGCTACTCAGAGTCACGCCTCATGGGGCCCTCCCCGGCCGGCAGGGAGTACCGCTGTTGGTACCCCCTTTCCTCCCAGACAGCTAAGAAAGCTGAGGCTCCTTTTGGGTGGTCTTCCCACTCACCCCTGGCCAAGGCCCCTCCCAAGTCAAGACCCACCAGAGGATGGGGCCCCAATTCTGACAGAGGACCAGTCAGGTATTGAGGGAAAAGAAACGTCACAGGAAAGGGGGTGGGGGAAAGCAGTGTGGAAGGAAGAGGGCCAGCAGCTCATAGATTATACCATGTTGTCAGAGGAGGTGCAAGGCTTTCTGATCATACTCGGCTGCCAACACGCCGCCTCCTGGCCTGCCAATAGCTAGTTGAAAGGGGCCAGGCCTTATGTCCAGACACAGCTCCCCAGGGCAGCGCTGCCTGGGCTGCGGGGAGATGGGATGGGGTGGGCAGACGGGGCTTCTGGCCACTGCTTTCTTTTAAAGGAGGCCCAGAGTCGTCTGGCCTCCCTCAGGGTCACTTAGTGAAGAAGATAAAATGGCCCACCTTCTCCCAGATTGAGGCCAACAGAGGCTCTGATTACCTCCGTATTCCGAGTGCTGTGCAGGGAATGGGTGAGAGGGACGGGGGTGCAGTGTGTTGGGTGTATGTGGGGGTGTTGGGAAGAGATGAGACTAACAAACCCACTCCCCAGGGTTGCCCGGACTCGGGCTCCCCTCACCTGAGCACAGTAGGGTACAGCTCCGAAGTGAACAAGTAGGCAGTGGTGAAGGCAGCTTCGGAAAACCCTTTCCCGGTCACGGCCAGGGCGGTGCTCCAGTACGCCTTCTCTGGAGGAGAGGGTTCAG
>NW_006300048.1:2856883-2870200 GCF_000327345.1 Myotis davidii | reverse complement strand
GCGGGGCCAGGGCCAGGCTCACCGGTGGGCACCAGCAGCCTGAAGCCCAAGGTGAGGGCAGTGCCCAGCAGCGTCCCTGCCTGTGTGAGGCGGCGTCCGGCGTGGCGCACCGACAAGTAGACCAGCAGCTTGGCGGGCAGCTCCACGGCCCCGAACAGCAGCTGCGTCTGGTACACGTTCAGCCCCAGCCCCGATATGTCCAGGCTCAGGCCGTAATAGGAGAAGTTCACTCCAAACCTGAGAGGGGTCACAGGGCCACTCAGGGGCCTCCTTCCCACCCACCGTGTCCTCTCAGGGAACTTGGCCTTTAGGAGAGACCACCTCCTCCTTGTGGCCAAAGCTTCTTTGCCTAATCTTCACAGCAACCCTGCAAGGTAGGAACTAACAGCGTCCCTTCTACCTGTCCAAGGTCTCCCAATAAGGAAAGGGAAGAGCCTGAGTTTGAACCCACGTGACTGATGCCGACTCCATCTTCTGACCTTCCAGAGCCCCATCATCCCCACCCTCATCCAATACCCCCACCCTGCTCTCCACAGTTACAGTTTACTTGTCCCGTTTCCTGTTATACTCAGCATCATCCTGAGGTCAGCCCCTCCCTCCGCGCCCCCACCCTCACCCCGCCAGGCCAGCCCCTCCTCACCACACCATCATGCAGCACAGCGAGATGCGTCGGAGCCGCGGGGTCCGAAACAGATCCAAGTAGGAAGGTCTTCGGACCACCCGCTCTGCAGCTGCTACTTTGCGCAGGGCCTGGTGGGGGAGGAGAGTTTGTGACATGGAGTTGACCGTGTGGCCTTAGCAAGGCACATTGCTCTCTCTGGGTCTCTATTCCTCCCTTCTGCACTGGAGGAGAGAGATGGATGCACATGGGAGCTGAGCAGGGTAAACTGCCAAGGGTGTGGCCCGCCAGACATATCCTGGGAAAGCTCTACATTGGACCAGGGAGCCTTTCCTGCACACACACTGGGCCCCAGGAAGGGAGTGCTTGACACACGCCACACACTCACATGTACTTGCATGCTCTCACACACACATTCACCCTCACCTCCAGGCTCAGGCTGTCCTCACCCACAGGCCGCCCATTGAGCCTGGCACAGCAGAGCAGGTACCTGTGGGCCTCCTCCACACGGCCCTGAGTCAGAAGCCAGCGTGCAGACTCAGGCACCCACCTGGGGGACAGCAGGAGGCCCTTCAGTCAGCACCCTAAGTCATGTCTCCCTCCTGGGCACACCACAAGCTGTTTCTCAGCCTGCAGCATCTTCCCAACCCTCCTCACCTGATGAACTTTTATTCGTTTTAAGGCCCAACTTAGAAGCCACCTTTCCCCAGGCCTAGGTTCTCCATAGCCCGGGAGTCACTTTTCTATTCAGCCGAATTGGTGTCACCCCCATGACCTCAGCCCCCAGGACCAGCCACCCACTTCTCCCACAGGTGACAGGAGGACATAGGATGAATGAGAGACAGGCCCAGAGGTGTCATTCAAAGCCAGCTCATCTGGGGGAGGCAATGAAATGCCCACACTGCCCGGCCTTCCCTCTACTTGGCCTTCCTACCTCCATGCTGGCTCTGTCCTCCAGGGCACCAGCCTCAGTGTGTGCTTGGCTCTGTCTCTCACGTCCCTCTGGCATCCATCTCCATCTGCCTCTCTGAACCTGCCTTCCAGTCCTGGTCTCTGTCACTCACTCTCTGTCACTGGTCTGTCTCTCTCTATCTCTCTGTATTTTGTTTTGTGTTTCTCTGCATCTCGTGTATTGGTCTCTGTCTCTGGGTCACGGATTGTTTTTCATTCTCTTTGTCTCAGTCTCACTGTCTTCGAATCTCAGCCCCTGATTATTCTGTCTCTGGCTTCTTCTCACTCCCCAGCTGCCCATAGGCCTCACCAGAGGCTGATGATGCCTGGGACGCAAGGCAAGGTGACAGCCAGCAGAAGCCACCGCCAGGCCCGTATCAGGTACCCGACGAGCGCCAGCAGCATCACTCCCCCCGTCCAGAAGGTGCTGCTCAGGACCCCTGCCACGGTGCGGTGTCCCACGTCCAGCCACTCCAACTCTGTCCACAGCCAGAGACAGGAGGACAGTTAGCCAGGGACACATGGCTCAGTCTCACCCTTGACAACTGCCTCCCTCCAGCCCTGTGGGCCCTGCCCGTTCTTTGGCTGCCTCACCCAGTGGCATCACGATGATGGTGAAGCCAGCCAGGGCTGTGCCAGTGAGGGTGCGGGTGATGACAAACATGATGTAGCTGACTGAGGCTGCAGATGTCAGGCCCATCCCCAGGGCACTCACATAGGCCACCAGCAGCAGACGGCGCCGCCCAAACCTACACAGGGGTCATGCAGAGTTAGTTCCCTGCAGAGGGGAGGTCCCAAGACAGAGGTCGACTAGGCCCAGACCCCAGCTAGTGGGAGCAGGTTCTCCACCCCACTCCCTTGTTAACCCCCCACCTCACCCCACCTGTCAGACAGGTATCCGAAGGCCACAGCCCCCACCAGCACACCGACGAAGAAGAAGGTAGAAGTGGCTCTGTTCAGGCCTTTCTGCTCGCACACCAGGTCCCACTGCAGGGACAGGCAACGGGGGGCCTCCCATGGGCACAGGCCCCTCCCCAACTGGCACCAACCCCTCCACTCCAGACCCTGGGTACTTCTGAGGTCAACTGTGCCATCTTTGTACCTCCATGTCAGACAATAAACCTCTGACTGTTCCCCTCAGCTTGCGGGTGGGAGACTTTGTCCCTCCCCAATCCTGCAGCTGCAGCTTCTTCCCATGGAAGGCCTTGACTATGACAACAGGAGACCTGTACCTCCCCAGAGAGATTCTTTCCCCACCTGCATGCACCTCCATTTACAGACAGATTCTGTAAATCCTAGACCAGGGGCCCAAATGAGGCAGAAAGAGAAGGAGGCTTCTGTTGTTTCTCCACCTCTTACTGCAGAAACGCCCTTCTCAACTCTCAGCCCCAGCTCCCTAGAGCTACCTCAGTCCTTTCCTGCCGTAATTACCTCCCAATTAATAATAGCAGCTCGCATGTATGGGCTCCTTACTACAACCTCTGTGCTTTAAATTAATATATCGACAGAGGGGAAAACAGACTCTGAGAAGTAAAGTAATGAGACCCATCCCACTCACGTGTCCCCCCGCCTCCTGGCTCAGGTACCTCCGTTGCAATGGTGGAGGAGAACTCCGAGTGGTCGTACTCCCAGCCCTGAGGGCATGGCACTGTGGAGGGCTCACCCTGCAGCTCCCCATGACTCTGCCCTTCTCCCCCCAGCGTAGTGTTGGGGAGGGCCTGGGTGTAGGTGAAGCGGAAGCAGGAGCTGAGTGTGCCATCCGACTCCCGGGGAAGGTGGGCCTCCAGCCACATGTCCTGGCTGAAGTTGGCAGGAGCACCAGGCAGGAAACAGTGGTGGGCAGGCACAGCAGCCAGGAAGATGGGCAGGAGGAAGTTCATGGGCAGCAGAATTCGGGGCAGGGCCAGCAGGGCCACATTGCGCAGTTGGAAGGGGCCAAAGCCACCCACCTGGTCTAGCAGCTCCTCGAATCCCATGCCACCCACAAATAGCTGTCCCCTGTGTGGGCTCCCTATGTAGTAGTCAGCACATCTCAGTCCACCCACCATATGGACCCTTGGACTCTGGAGGCGGGAGCAAATAGACTAATGGGAAGAGAGCCTGCAGCCACAATCCAGCCCTTGGAGGCTGGCCCAGTCCTGGGCCTTCCCTGGCCACCTTGGGATCCTGCCTGTGCAGCCCAGTGTCTGTGAGGGAGGGGGCTGCCATCCATTCAGGGGTCACTGACTCCATGGCTCTGGGACTTACATATTAGTGCTCAGGGACTAAGTGGGGTAACCGTGGGCTACCATGATGGGTAGCTGGGTATGTAGGAGCTGAGCCCATAGCCCCTTGATCAGCAGAGCTTCAAGGGTCCCTAAGAGGAGGAGTCTCCCAGGCATGGTGCCAGACCTCCTTGGATGCCCTTTGTCCTATGAAACCCAGGTGAGCCTTGCCTATTTGCAAACACAGCCTGGACAGCAGCCTAGGATTCAAAACCAGGTGAAGGGTTTTTACTGCTGAGCCACAAGTGTTCTCTGTACCCTCTCAGATTTATGTCCCCACCTGGAGCTTATGCCCTGGCCTGAGACACACCTGGATCCACATTGAGCAGCCTGGCCAATCTGGGGATCCCAGACCCATCACCCTCCCCCTTCTTCACCCAGGGGCTCTTCCTATACCCACAGTCCCTCCTGCCTGCCCCCAACCCTATTTCCAAGAGCTTCCTAGATTACCCCGAGGGCGTGGTAAGGAAGGAGAGGGATTGCCATAGGTACGTGTAATGCCGAAGACTCGGCATGTGTCTGTCTTCCCCACTCAGTTCTCTCACAGCCCTGCCACAGCAGCACAGCAGAAACCAGCAGTGTCAAGTGTTTCCGATCTGATTCTCCAAACACCAGGTCGGCCGAGCTGGGAAGTTGTCAAATTGTGTTCCAGGGGCTCCAGACTTCTAAGCAAAGAGGCTTCTGCTTCTGCTTCTTTAAAATATATTTTTATTGATTTCAGAGAGGAAGGGAAAGGGAGAGAAACATCAATGATGAGAGAGAACCATTGATCGGCTGCCTCCTGCACACCCCACACTGGGGATCAAGCCTGCGACCTGGGCATGTGCCCTGACCAGGAATCAAACCATGACCTTCTGGTTCTGAGGTTAATGCTCAACCACTGAGCCACGCCAGCTGGGCAGCAAATAGGATTCTAAGGGTCCACGTTTTCTAAAAAAAAATTGAAAATGATAAATTTCTTTTTTTAAAATATATTTTATTGATTTTTTACAGAGAGGAAGGTAGAGGGATAGAGAGTCAGAAACATCGATGAGAGAGAAACATCGATCAGCCGCCTCCTGCACATCTCCCACTAGGGATGTGCCCACAACCCAGGTACATGCCCTTGACCAGAATCGAACCCGGGACCTTTCAGTCCGCAGGCCGATGCTCTATCCACTGAGCCAAACCGGTTTTGGCGAAAATGATAAATTTCATATAGCCCCCACTTTGAACAGATAAGGAAATGGGGTGTGTGGCTTGCTGGGATCACATGGTGACTCAGCAGCAGAACTGAAGAGGGGACTAGGACCCCTGACTTTGGCCCAGGCCTTTGACCTCAGCTGCTGAGCTAGGGATGTTCCAGTCTGCACTGGGCTGGGCTCCCTCACAGAGCTCTGAGGAAAGGGCTATCAGTGACACGGTGTGTTCATGGTGGTATAACAGGCATGGGGGTGAGGGCAGTGATTTGGAGGTGGTGACAGGTGATAAAAGAGATATTTGTTGAGTCTCCAGTGCTACCCCACTAGAGTGAGGTACAAAGATGTCTCAGACACAACCCCTGCCCTCAGTGAGGGTGCAGTCTAACAGGAGGGTTCAAATGAGTTACATAAACTTCCCTAACTTGTCTCACCCCTTTCAACCCACTCCACATACCTGCCACAATGAACATTTCAGAACAAATGTTACAGAGGAGTGTCTCTGCTTAAAACCTTCCCCATCTCTCACTGCTGGAGGGTGAAAGTCTGCCGGAAGCTGGTCCATCCTTGTTGCTTGACACAGTCGCTGCAGGGAAGAAACATCTGCACAAGCATATGTTGCAAGGTACCTGGCGTATACGGCATACTGTTCTTAATATGTTTGCTCCCCCTTTTTTAGCACTATGTGTTATAACCAGAACCACCTCCCCGAGAAAGGTTGTTTCCCCAGGTGGGGAATTTTCCCTGGAGTTAGGGATTAACAGGACTAAGGAAGAGAATAAATCAGTAAAACCCAATAGTGTTACAGAAATACCATGTACTACTTATGAAGAACTTGGACTAAGACTGTTGGCAATAAATTTGGGACTTGTTGGGCCCACATCCCCAGGGGTCTGCCCACCAGGGAAAGCACCAAAGCCTATACCCCTGGAGACCCACCGACACAGGGCAGTCCCAAGGAAGGCAAGCAGCGGGGCTGGGAGGACATAACCTTTACTGGGTAGGATAATCTCCTTCAGTCACTTCCTTGTAGCTTATCAGTAGAGCAGTAGAATAGTGACCTTGGAATAGCCCTTATAATGGAACACAGAGATTAACATAGGCAAGATTAAATCAACAGAACTAGATAGAGACAGGATTTTTAGCAAAGGTCAGATAAGAAACTATGAAAATGAAACAAGGAACTGTACAAGGTTATCCAAAACATACCCTGATGTGATTATAGAGGAATGCTTATAGGATCAAATGGTATAAATACAGATGTAACAGGACAATAGAGAGAGAACCCAACTATGCTGATGATCTGAACGCTGCCTCCATGTCCTTCATTCTTTGCCAACTCCATCCACACCTTTGGGAACCCCTGGACCTGCTGGGGCTGGACCCCAACAAAAGTCCAACTCCCTAGCTTGACCCATATGACACCAAGACTGGCTTCTCTCCACCTGCCTCTGGCCCCTGCCAACAAGGCCCCCTTCCCTCCAGTTCCCCAAACACACCAGCCTGTTGGCACCTCACACCTCGCACCACTGGCCTCCGTCTTATTTCTCTGGTGGATGCCCAAGGCATTCTGGAGACAAGCTCAAGGGTAAGACCACTCCTGTCCCATTTGCTATCACTCACATGTGATCCCACGCTGTCGGTTCCTCCCTCATTTAATATTATCTACACTAATAAAAGACAAAGATGCTAATTGACCACACCTTCACCATGCCCTAAGCCACACCCACCAGCCCATTAGAGCAACTATATGCAAATTAACCCAACCAAGATGGCGGCCAGCAGGAGCAAGCAGGAGGCTTGGTTCCCCAGGCGATGGAGGAAGCCAAGCTTCCCGCCAGCCCTGAGCCAACTGTGGCCTCTGCTCATGGCAACAAAGTTTTAATTATAGAAGATAAACAAATCCCAGATACTTGCTTCCAGCCAGCCTCCACTGGGAGCTTGGGTGGCTGGGGCTGTGGCCAGCCTGCAAACAGCCATCAGCCCCTCACCCAGGATGGCCACACCCTCATGGGGTGAGGGTCCCCGCTGGGGGGCTTAGCCAGCCTGCAAACTGCCATCAGCCACTTACCAAAACTGGCCAGGCACCCCAGCAGGACCCCCCAACCCTGAAGGGGGTCTGGCCAGTCTGAAAACGGCCTTCAGCCCCTCACCCAGGCTGACCAGGCACTCCTGTATAATAAAAGGGTAATATGCAAATTGACTCTAATAGCAGAACGACTGGGAATGACTGGTCACTATGACACACACTGACCACCAGGAGGTAGATGCTAAATGCAGGAGCTGCCCCCTGGTGGTCAGTGCACTCCCACAGGGAGAGCTCTGCTCAGCCACAAGCCAGGCTGATGGCTGCCAGTACAGTGGTGGTGGTAGGGAGCCTCTCCCGCCTCCTCTTCAGCGCTAAGAATGTCTGACTGCAGTTTAGGCCTGCTCCCCACTGGCAAGTGGACATCCCCCGAGGGCTCCCGGGCTGCCAGAGGGATGTCTGACTGCCAGCTTAAGCCCAATCCCCAAGGGAGCAGGCCTAAGCCAGCAGGTGGACATCCCCCAAGGGGTCCCAGACTGCGAGAGGGCACAGGCCGGGCTGAGGGACCCTCCCCGCCAAGTGCACAAATTTTTGTGCACCGGGCCTCTGGTATAATCATATTATTTATATTAAAATATAAAACACCACAACACTTTGCAGCTCCTGGGAGGTAAGTTTTGCTGCCATCTCATCTCTATGGTTCATTCAGTGGCTCCACAGGGGAAGACTCAGGTTTTTCCACAGCCTGAAACAACAGCCATGAGGCCAGCCCTGGGCATTGGCTGTGATGCCTTTGTTTTCACAATGGGGATTTCTCTCCTGCCTTAACATAAAAAATAGCTGATAGTCATATAATGGTCACCTCTCCCTCTTTGCATTGGTGCCTAGGAAACCCAGATCTAAATCTGCAGCCCCTTTCTACAGCGAGTAATTTTGGCATTAACTATACCCCTAGCTTCATCTTACTCCCTTGCCTTCAGCCCATATGGTGGCTCACCTCTCTGATGGCATCAAGGAATGATGGTGACAATGACCATGATGTGTGGAGGCAGATGATAGATCTGGACAGGCAAGGTATGAAATGCCAAGAGTCTAACCAGAAGGCAGATCAGCTCTGAATCACCAGTTAAGAATTTGTTTTGATTAAATTTTTAACTACCCCCATCCTCCCCCCGACCTGGAAATCCAAACCTGAGCTCAGAGGCAAACTTAGCTCTAAAGCCATCCTCCTGGGCACAGCCTACCCCTGCCTCAGACCTGCTCCTGCCCCCTTCACTCCTCTCTCTGCTCCCCAATTCACACCTGTGACCACACTGAACCACAAGCAGTTCTCACACCTTCACAACTTCCTTGCCCATGCTGCTCCCTCTGCGAGAATGTCCTCTGCTCTTTACCTGGCTAACTCTTGTTTATCTTTCAAAATTCAGTATAAGAGTCACATTGATCTGAAAGCCTTCCTTGAAGCTCCCAGTCTGGGCTGGGAGTCTGCCTGAATCTTGTGTGTCAGCGTACATAGCAGATGTAAAATGGAAGTTAATTTACAACCCCCTCCTTCCCAGCTCACTGTGCACTGTTTCAATTCCCCATCTCTGGCAGTCTTTGGTACATGTGGGCTCAGCAATAGGCTGCAGAATTAATTGGATGAATGAATGATTAAAGGAATGCAAAATAATGAATGAATGATCCATAGAATTCTTTCACTCTCAATAATAAAATAAATTAAAAATAGAACAAGAGCCCTGACCAGTTTGGCTCAGTGGATAGAGCATTGGCCTGCGGACTGAAAGGTCCCAGGTTCGATTCCGGCCAAGGGCATGTATCTTGCTTGCGGGCACATCCCCAGTAGGGAGGCATGCAAGAGGCAGCTGATCGATGTTTCTCTCTCATCGATGTTTCTAACTCTCTATCCCTCTCTCTTCCTCTCTGTAAAAAATCAATAAAATATACCGTATTTAAAAAAATAGAACGAGATATAATTTTTCATCTATTTGATTATTCTGGGGATTTTTGCTAGAATTAGACTTAGAAAAGTAACAAACATCAAAGCAAGGATATTAATTGCGGCACTATTTGAAATAGTAAAAACTTGGAAAAAATCTAATGAAAATCAGCATGGAGATGGTTAAATAGATGAGGAGGTGGAACATTCATGTCATGGACTACTAAGTAGTCATTAAAAAGATCGTAAGGATCCTCATACATTACTAGTGGGAATGTAAAATGGTGTGGCCACTGCGGAAAAGCTTCATACTGTCTCAAAATGTTAAACATAGAGTTACCATATGACCCAGCAATTCTATTTTGGATATTTTCACAGGATATATATCCAAGAGGAATGAAAACGTATGCCCGCATAAACACTTGTAAACATTCATATCAGCATTATTCAGAATAGCCAACAGGGAGAAAAAAAAACCACCCAAGTCCATGATGAATGGATGAACAAATGTGGTCTGTCCATACAGCAGAATGTTATCCAGCCATAAAAAAGAATGAAGTACTGATACATGCTACCACATGGATGAACCTTGAAAACACGCTAAGTGAAAGGAGGTGGTTACAAAGAACCACACATTGTGGGATTCCAGTTATACGAAATGTCCAAAATAAAAAAACCTGTACAGGGACAGGAAGTAGTAGGTTGGTGGTTGCTTACTCCGGAGGAGTTGGGGGAAAATGGGAGTGATTGCTAGTGGGTGATGGAAATGTTCTGACACTGATTGTGGTGATGGTTGCACAACTCTAAACATACTACCTTTACATGATCATATTCCATATAGATAGGGGGCTTTCATGTTTTAGTTTATATGCTTTTTAAAAATATATATTTTTATTGATTTCAGAGAGGAAGGGGGAGAGAGAAGGAGAGAGAGAGAGAGAGAGACATCAATGATGAGAGAGAATCATTGATCGGCTGCCTCCTGCACGCTCCCTACTGGGATCAACCCCACAACAAGGGCATGTACCCTGACCAGCGATCGAACCCATGACCCTTCAGTCCGCAGGTCGACACTCTATCTACTGACCCAAACCAGCTAGGGCAGTTTATACGCTTTTAGCATTTGCCTTTTTACTGCAAACATGGCTTGCTTTTGACATTCTTGAACAAGGAGGAAGACAGAAGCATGTGAGCGCCTTACTCAAGGCTGGTGAATCAGGCCCAAGAGCCCCCCGGCACCCATGCCAGAGAAAAGGGGGTTCCAGGAGGCCCCTGTGGGGCACAGAAGGTGGTTACATGGGTTCTGGGGTGTTAGAGCTGTGTCTGGTGGTCTTCTCAGGGGGAGAGCATGACTTTGGAGCCTGGGCTCTCTTACCTCAGACCCCAGGCAGGGCCAGGAGCCTGCCCTGGGACAGAAACTGTTTATGGTATTACCCAGATGAAAGATTCACACTTAGTGAATGTAGGGTCCAAAATGCAAAAGGTACTGCAAATACACTACTGTAAAGCCCCCTTCCCCCTTGCTTGCCTCCCAGAAGCAATTTGAGACCTCTAACTCATCTAAATAGATGCACATTAGCCCTAGCCAGTTTGGCTCAGTGGATAGAGCCTGTGGGCTGAAGGGTCTCAGGTTCGATTCCGGTCAAGGGCACATGCTCAGGTTGTGGGCTCGATCCCCAGTGTGGGGAGTGCAGCAGGCAGCCAATCAATGATTCTCTCTCATCATTGATGTTTCTCTCTCTCCCTCTCCCTTCCTCTCTGAAATAAAAAATATATATTTTTATAAAAAATAAATAGTTGCACATTATACACACATTTTTTTTACTCTCTTAGAGACCAGTTGAAAGTGTCTACAAAGAGTCACCTGCAGTAGACACTTCACAGTACCAGACAGTGGGGTCCCCATTGTATGGGCGGCTTGATATAATGAGCCCCAACAACCAGGCATTAAAATTACATCTGAACTTCTGCTTTTACAGGTCCACAGTCTCTTACCCGATTTCTTTACAGTTCAAACACATGTGTATATAATATTTAAAAAGGCAATTCAGTGTATATTCCATACATTATGAAAACCCCCAATAGAATCCAAGACAGCACTCCATAATCACAGTATTATTTCCACTGCAAACATGTATGATAAGTGGAATTAATAATGACTATAGCCCGGCCAGTTTGGCTCAATGTTTGAGTGTTTACCTATAACCAGGAGGACTCAGTTCGATTTCCGGTCAGGTACATGCCTAGGTTTTGGACTTGATCCGTGGAGGGGGTTGTGCAGGAGGCAGCCGATCAAAGATTCTCTCTCATCATTGATGTTTCTCTCTAACCCTCTCCTTTCCTCTCTGAAATCAACAACAACAAAAATTTTTTTAAAGGAAAAAATATTATAAATTTTTTAAAGAAGACTACAAATAGTTTTGTCAGAGACTTGTGCCAAAACAATGGAAAAACTTCCAGTTTTCAGAACTTTGTGGGCTTCAGAATTGAGGTGAGGCTTTGTGGAACTATACAGAGAATGCTGCAATGAATACTTTTAGACACTCAATCTTGTGAGTTTAGGATACCTTTCTAGAAGGGTTGAGCCACAGGCTATGTCTATTTGTGATTTTCATAGATTTTGCTAGAATAGTGACCATTGTCCTTCCTTGCCTGTGAGCTGTTGTACTTCATGGTTTTCCAAACACACTCATTTTTATCTGTTAACTTCTGGGCACTGACAATTTTTCCTCCCTTCCTCTCTGCACAAAGCTAGACTGGGAGTCTCTGGCCCTTGGTCAGACAGCCAAGCGAGCGGAGAGGGCGCAGCTTTGCCATCAGAGGCAGCAGGAAGTCCCTCCCACCAGTGCGGCCCTGAGCAGGTTACCTGCATCCTCCAAGCTTCCATTTCTGCTGGTAGAGACAGTCCGCCTCCATGACAGTCCGTCCACGGCCACACTTGCCCACCAACTTGAGCTCTTCTCTCCTGCCACCCCCAGCCCAGGGCCTGGTCTCTGCCCTCTCCCCCAAAGGAAGAAGAGTCCAGGCCAACAGAAAGAAAGGTCCACAGGCTTTTTAATGGTGTGATGGCTACTTCCCTCTGAGACCCGATCTAATCATGACAGCGGCTTCCCGGATGTTGGGGTAGGGGTGGAAAGGTGCGGGGTGGGCAGAGGCCATGCAGTGACGGGGGCCGGGTGTTACATTCTGTTTGGCATGTAAACATTCTTCTGTGGCTTCCCTGGAGAAGGGGAGGGCAACTCCCTGTCCCCAACCCCAGCCCACCGGGGCCGGTCCCCAGAGAAGACTGAGCAAGCCAGGCCCCTGTGAGGAGCTGGGAAGGGGGCGCCCATGTGCCTGGGGTACATCTCCTGCACCCTCTTGGTGCACAGTGAGGCTGGGGAGGGAAGGCATGTCTGGGGTGGGCAGCCCCGCATCTGAGCCAGTGACAGGGGCTGTCATGAGGAAGTGCTGGAGTGCAGCGGTGGTGGTGGTGGTGGTGGTGTGACACTGACAGAGAAGGGGCTCAGGACCTGCAGAGCTTGGTGGAGGGGATGGTGCTCAAGGGAGAAGAGGCTGCAGCTGGGGGTGGGGCACTGGGGGACATGGTTTCCTCTGCCTTGGATCCTTCCTGGGGAGAGAAGCAGAATCCTCTAGCCTCCTCCCACACTCGCCCCTGCGCCTCCTTCCCAACTCTGGTGACATTCAGTGACGCAGAGGCCTGAGGTCAGTTAGGAGCCCTGGGGAGGTCTGGTTTCCCAAGGACAGACAGGATTTTGCAGCTCTGCCCACCTTCGGTGCGGGGTGAAGCAGGACGGTAGGATGGGCCTGGGCTCTCTCAGGTCACCCCCTTTTCCTCCCAACACCAAACCAGGGTGTTGTTGGTCCTGGGGCAGGGGTGAGGCTGGGGCCCTACATTCACAGTTCGGTTGGTAGCAAGGAGCAGGCCCAGGACCGGGGTACCAGGGGTCATGCCCTGGTCCCCACCTGGCAGGAGCTGATTGTCATTCAGAGAAGCTCTAGGTGGGAGGGCATGGCCCCTCCTCCACCCCCTCTGCTGGACCCAGAGGGCAGTAGAGGTCTTGGGGAGGGTCTCGGGTTGACAAAGAGGGCTCTGTCCAGAGAGGTTTCCTGAGTGTTCTGGGAGCTTCTGCGTCAGCGTAGGGTGGACCTCGGGGGCTGTCCACCCTGGAGTCCTCCCCTAGGCTGGTCTGCAGAGATGCCACCACCTCGGCATGGAAGCAGCTGCCCAAGCCTGCTGCCTCTCCATGAAGGGCTTCAGCGGGCATCACCAGGCTGCTCCCTGGGTCACCTTCCTCGTGGGCATCCTTTCAAGCGATGGTGTCTGGGTGCTGCCAGGT
>NW_006300048.1:2848657-2856844 GCF_000327345.1 Myotis davidii | reverse complement strand
GTTGTCGTGCCTTGTTCTCCATGACCCAGGGTAAAACAGAAGGGGCAGGTCAGGGGACAGAGGCTGTGGGTGCTGAGCATGGAGGAGGCCTGACAGGACCTGTCCCAGATAAGCAGGGTTGGCTGTCCCTTCTACAGCCAGTGTATGGTTGGCCCAGATGTGGGCAGTTGAGGCTTGTGATGAGCCGGGATGAGAGCTACGCAGGAGCCAGACCTAGGAGGAGGCCCCATTTCATTCACGGAGCAGAGCAGTCCTCACATCTCTGTAGGGACAGCTCGGCTGCATGGTGTGGGATTATGACAAGAGGGATGAGCTACGGGTGAGCTGGGGAGGAGATGACTTGGGCTGGACCCATCACACAAGCATATAATCTGGAAGTTTGAAGGGCCTTTCTGCCTTGAGTCCAGGGGCCAGCTGTCATCTGTCTGTCTGTCTGTCTGTCTGTTTCTGCTCTCTCTGCCCACAGGGGGACATGATGGTCACAGCCAGGAGAACAGGGAGGGTGGCCTGGCCAGAATTGTGTCCCTGAATCTCCAAAGGGCCAGCGAGAGATGATGAGCAGCCACTCTCCACCTCCACTGAACCCAGGAGAGAAGGGAGTTGGCTGAGACTGCAGGAGGCAAGATTGAGTTAGATGGCGATAAGGAATTCCGGATGCTGAGGGGTCCTGAGCACTAGATGGGGGCCAAGGACCAGTGAAACTTCTTTAAAGCCCTTCCTCCGACTTCCCACCGGGAAATACAGGCCCAGGCAGGCAGCCCACACCCTGTGGTTCCCACTGAGGCCCCACTCAAATATAGGGGGTGGGGGGACTTGCACTTTAGAACAACCCTCACCCTGCTCACTGCCTCCCACAGGGTGTCCAGGATGGAGCCCTGGGGCAGGTCATACCTGCCCCCTCACACCTGAGTAGACCAATGGCCCTAGGTCCCACCTCCCCGCTGAGAAGTGGTCCTTCCCAGGAGACTGCGGGGTTGGCCTCTAGGGGAGGCTGGAGCCTCCACTTGGAGAAATTGAGGCTGCCTTTCTGAAAGGGGGGCTTTGGCTGGAAGAGGGTTGGGAGGAGGGAAAGGCTCTGTAGGAGGTGTAAGCAGAGGGTGTGGGGGTGGAGCATGGAGAGCAGCAGAGGCCTGGCGGGAGAGCGGGCTGTCCCGATTAGCGGGTCCTCCGAGTAGAGCAGCTGAGCCTTCCCAGCGGAGGGGCGGCAGGAGGCGGGAGGTGACTGGGGAAGGAAGGGAGGCGAGCTCTACCCCTGCGGCGAGGTGCCCCCCACCGGTGGAGCCTGGCTGGGGCGAGCACGGCGGGTGCAGGCAGGAAGCTGGGGCCGCGGGTGGCGCGTCGGGCGCGTAAGGCTGTGCTGGGAGCTGATCCAGTGTGGCCGGCTGCGGGTTGGGGGCTGGAGTGAGGGTGGGGCCCACACAGAGCCCGCGCGTCATTATCTGGCCCCGGCCCGGCCCTCCGCGGCGCCTGCCCGGCCTTTGGTTGCTGCGCGCTGAGTCTGGAGTTTCCCTCTGGGTCCTTTCTTGGGCCCCCCTAGGGAGGGGGTGCCATCGGGCTCGGCCCGGGCCTGTGAAGCGCCTCGGGGTGGGGGCCCTCCAGGCCGGGCCTGGTGCGAGGGTGAGGGGCTCTCTTTGCGGGACAGGGACTGGCTGCGGGGGGACGCGCTGGAATTGCGCGCGGTGGAGGCAGGGAGGCCCGGACTGCGCGGGGCTGGGGGCCTGGTGCTGGCTTGGCCTCGCCCTGGGCCCTGGCCCCGGCCAAGGGGCTGTTTGGGACGGAAGTCGGCAGCAATGGCCGACCCTGGAGGCTTCTGCAGCTGGAGCCTGCGGGAGGAGGAGGGGAAAGAAGAGACATTTTCAGAATTGCACTGAGCCCTAGAGTCCTGTATCCACAGAGCTGGTTGAGACCTGACAGAGAAATAAACTGAGCCGATTGCCCGGGGAGGGACTTCTAGGGGCCGCACACTCCCCGGCCGCTCCCTGCAGGCTTTCTCCGGCATCTCTATTTCATCTTTCAAATTCCCATGGATTTTACATTCTGCTCTGCAATATACCCTTGTTTATGTTCATGTGAATGAAGTTTCCTCCTGACTATTCTGGGCTTTCTCCTTTGGCGTCAAATGCCCCGTGACACACCAGAGGCCTTTCCCAAACCTGGCCTCCCTGGCACCCCTCCAGGCCTGCTCACTGTCTCCACCCCCTTGAGCCCAGGGACAGGACTGGGACCCGAGTCGGAAGAGAGCCTCAGTTGGTGGTGGACAGGAGGTACATTCGAGGGGCCTTCCTGAGTCTTCGACAGCCCCTGACCTTAGCCCCGGGGAAGCCCCTGCTGGTGCAGGCCTTCTGTGGTCGCCCTCTGCCCACGCTGGGGCTGGCGGTGGTTTCTCACCTGCTGGTGATGGCTGTGTCCGATGCTGGGGCCGCACCATGGGGTCTGCCAGGGGACTGCTGGGCTGGGGCAGGCGTGGGCATGCGGGTGCTGACGGGGCGGGGGCTCCGGCTCCGGGTGGCAGCCGCCCGCCCGGCCTTCCTGGGCACCGAGGGCTCAGAGGCGGGCATGTCCTCCTCGGAGCCTGTGCCCGAGAACGTCTCAGAGGCGCGGCGCTGCTCCTCGCTGGAGGAGGAGGAGGCCCCGGAGGCCAGCCGCAGCAGCAGGCGGCCCTGCCTCTTCTCCATCACCAGCCGGGCCAGGTCCTGCTGGGGTCGCCCCCGCTTGCTCCACCGCTCTCTGGCCGACAGTGAACCCGAGGGCTCGGAACCAGTGTCCTCCTCCGACAGCAGCACAGGGATGCGGCTTCTGCAGCGAGGGCCTGGCCTGGCACGGTGGCTGCGGGAGACGGTGGCCAGTTTCTCGGGGTCTGGTTCCAGCGGGGGTGCTGGGGCTGGCCCATCAACAAGGGGTGGTCCACTGGGCAGTGAGTCCACGGCCACCTCCACGGGGGTGTCCCCAGGAGGGCCAGGCAGGGCACAGCTCTCCAGCCCTGACTGGGGAATACCGTTCTCCAGGGGCACAGAGGTCCCCTCCTCTGCAGCCCTCCCCTCAGAGGGCACCTCCAGGCCCAGCTCGCCCCCAGAGCTGAGCTCCTCAGGCCGTGAGGCTTGCCCACCGGAAGACATGACGTTGAGGTGGGTTTTCTCTGCAATGTGTACAAAGGTCCTCTCAACTTTGGTGAAGGGTGAGGAGGTGACTGCCACTCCCCCTGCCCCTGCGGTGACTGCCCCGGTCCCCAGCCCTGTCCCAGGCCCGGGGGGCTTGGGCTCAGACTTGAGGATGGAGGACAGGGTGCCTGGCTCAGACACGTCCAGCTGGCTGCCGGTGGGCTGGGGCCGCTCGTTCTGAGGAGTGAGGGCAGCCAGGGTGCCCAGGTCAGGGTCAGGGGCCAGGTCGGCAGTGACAGGCGACTTCTTCATGTCACCAGGGGAGACGAGCACCAGCGTTTTGGAGCCCTCCTCAGGCTCCAGGTCCCCGTCAGCCATGGAGGCCCGGCCCCTGGACTCCTTCTGGTCATCAGCCAGCAGCGTGGACGGGGCGCCCTCCTGGCTCCGGTCGGTGCTCCTCTCGCTCCCCTCACTGCTGGAGCCACTGTGAGGCCCCAGTGCCTCCCCCAGGGCTATTGCCTCCTCCTCCACTTCCTCCACCTCTTCCTCGTCCTCCTCGTCCTCCTCTTCCTCCTCGTCCTCCTCGTCCTCCTCCTCTTCCTCCTCCTCTTCCTCTTCTTCCTCTTCTTCCTCGTCGTCCTCCTCTCCCTCCTTCCCATTAGCTTGAGACTGGACAGGAGTCAGCGGGATCTGGGGGGTGGCGAGGAGCATGTGCGAGAAGCCCACTCTCCGGACCCGGTGGAGCAGCCGGGCCCGTTCGCGGTAGTCGGAGAGGTCTTTCTTGAAGTCCTGGTAGGGCAGGCTCAGAGGCACAGCTCGTGGGAGACCGTTCACCTCAAATGGGGGCGCCACGGAGAACACCTGCAAGGGGCACACACAGGGACCGGCTGAGGCCACCCCCTCCGAGGCCCGAGAAGACCTGACTGCACCCACAGCTGAGAGGCCCACGGGCCCGGGTGTGTCCACAGTGAGCTCCTAAGGGCAGGCACTGGGTCTGGTGGGCTCATTGCTCTATCCCCAAGACCTAGGGTCTCCGATGAATGGTTGTGTCCATGCTCCAGGTCCCCTGAGGTCCCAGGCCCTGATCCTGGGGGCTTTTCTGTTTCTCAGCCTCCCATTTCCCCACTCCTCTCCTCACCTCACCACGTGCATCCCCAAGCCCAGAGCCACGTTAGTTCAATCAGTAGAATAAAATGACCATGGCCAGGCAGATTAACCCTCCCTTTTACCGACGTGGAAACCAGGTCCAAAGAGGGGCCCTCACTGCCTCCTCGCGGCATAGTTCCTCTGCAGCCAGGGGCCGGCTGCCCAAAGCCCAGGGCCTGTGCAGGACAGGCAATGTCCAGGGTGTCCCCCAGCCCCCACGTGCAGGCTGGGCCACTGGAGCTCCAGACCCTGTCCTCCCACCCACCCCTCTACAGGGCTAGCCGCCCACACTTCCTCCGGAATTCACAGCCAACCTGTGAGGACGGTTTCTTTTCACTCAATTAAGTTTTCCCCTTTGAAGCTTTGTAGAGCAGCGGTTCTCAACCTTCCTCATGCCGCGACCCTTTAATACAGTTCCTCACGTTGTGGTGACCCCCAACCATAACATTATTTTCGTTGCTACTTCATAACTGTAATGTTGCTACTGTAATGAATCGTAGTGTAAATATCTGATATGCAGGATGTATTTTCATTGTTACAAATTGAACATAATTAAAGCATAGTGATTAATCACAAAAACAATATGTAATTATAGATGTGTTTCCCAATGGTCTTAGGCGACCCCTGTGAAAGGGTCATTCGACCTCCAAAGGGGTCGCAACCCACAGGTTGAGAACCACTGTTGTAGAGTGTCCTTGGCAATTCGATGGCCCTGTCTGGTTTCCTAAGACTCCTGCCACCTCTCCCCCCACCTCCTTCCTTCCAGACTAGAAAGGCCTGGCCACCTGATCAGAACGCAGCTGCTGCATCTTCTCCAGCTCGGCCCTGTCAGTCCACACCCCCCGGGCACCCACGGCGCGGGCCATCAGGCTGACTGACGTGGCTCTATTCCAGGCTGATGGTGCGAACAGTGCCCGGCACTGTGTTAGCCTTTTGAACACCCTGGGCCTCCATCTTCCTAAACACAGCCCATCCAGAGCCCCAGAGAGATCCTGACACTCCCAACACCTTCAGGGGCCGTCCAGACTTGCAGGGAGTCCTGCCAAATCCCTGCTTACACATCTGTGTCTGCTGCCCATGGGCACAGCCCTGTCCTGCCTGGTGGTTCCCTGGCCACGGGCCTGCTTTCTCCATCCCACACTGCCCATCCATCCATCCCATGGCTGCCAAGGGATCTCCCTGAAACTTAAATCAAACCCCATCTCTCACTGCTTCACGTTGCCCCCCTACCCCCCTCCGCACCATCATCTGGCTCCTATCTTCTGCTCCAACCTCACTTCTAGCAGCAACCTCTGATTCCCCCGCCCTACACCCCAGCCATTCAGATGCCACCATGTTCCCGAAGTGGGTCATGCATCTCACATTTCTGTGCCTTTCCCAAGGCAGTTTCCTCTGCCCCGGGTTCCTTCTCACCCGCTCTATTCACGTGTAAATCCCCGTTCTTATTCCAGGACCTGCTCTCACAGCTCCTCTCCCAAAGCCTTCCTGTCCACCCACCAAGCAGACTTCACAGCCTCCTTTGTACTTGTTTCCCACTTCCTTCCATTAGAGACCCTTCCCCCTCTATTCCACCAGTAGGTGTTTACATAGTTCGCTCTCCCCATAAACGCTAAGCCCCTTGAGGGTCATTCATTCATTCATTCATTCAAAAGTCCTGAACCTGTGAATGCAGTGAATAAGATAGACATGGTCCCTGTGTTCACGGAGTGTGCAATCTCTATATTAGGAAACAACATGGGGACGATGCACACTCTACAAAGGCTGTGATCATAATGAGGCCGTGTAAGCAATGGGTCTGGCATGTAGCAGTTTCTTGATAAATGTTAGCTCCCTCCCACCCACCCCCTACTCTGATTTGGAGATCACTGCTTCTATCCCTGACCCCAGAAACGCCCAGATACCACATCTATGGGGGCGGGGGCGGGGGTAGAGCGGTGGGGAAAGGAAGGGAGGCCCTTGTGCAAACAGCCCAAAGGCCGGTGGGGGGAAGGCAGAAACCCCCAGGCCGAGGACCTGCCCGGGCTGTCTGTGCTCCACCACCCCCGCTGCCTTAACCTCCCTCACAGCCAGACTCTAGGTGAGGACTTGCTGGGGAGGCCTGGGGAGGGGGGTGGGAAACTGATGCAAGACACGGCAGCATCAGGCCCAGACAGGACCCCAGCACACCCTGTCTGAGCCGGGCAGGGGACTTCCTTCGAGCACTGTCCCCTTCATATACCCGGCTGGAAGTCTCCAGCAATTGTTTTCTTTTTCTGCACCATTCTCATTATTCATTAATTTATTAATTCACTTAGCAAACATTAACACTGCTTCTGTGCCAGGCCTTGCGTTGGGTCCCTTAGCCATGTTTAGTTTCCAACATCAAGGTTAGAGAAGATGACTGGGCAGAGGCGGAGCGGGTTGCTGTGAGCTCCTGGGTTTGTGGGGACCACCGGGCAGGTGCTGGCGCGGACAGCCAGGGCAGGCAGGGAGATGCAGAGCTCTGGTCAGGTCTCCCTCCTGTCCAGCTCAGAACCCACCCACCCAGCACCAGACACATCCCACCTGGCAGGGATGCCCTTCAACCCAGGCGTCCTTTCTCAGCAGAACCTCTGCCTATTTGCTCTGCCCCACCTCTGACACGTAGGGCATCCCTGGCAGAACCACTCTGCCCTCTGGCCAGGGCCTGGATCTCTGACAAAGCCCCATCCAGCGGGTGGACCCGCCTTTCGCAGCGCCCACTTAGCTGATCCCAGCTGGAGTCTCTCCCATGCCATCTGAAAGCCCCCCTCTCCCACTACATGGGAGGAAGGAGGAAGGAGAACTGAACATCAGTCATTGGTGATAACATCAGGCTGGAAAACTGAGGCCTGGAAAGAGGTATTGAACCCATCAACCAGGGTGGCCCAGAACTCTTTCCACTGCCTCACTCCCCTCCCTCTCCCCTCCCCTGCCCGCCCCCAGCAGGGAAACCTGGGACCCTCTGCCCTTTAGCTGGAAGGGCTGTGAACTTCACAGTGGGGCAGCCTTGTCCCACAGATCCCTGCCAAGCCCACCTCCTCCTGGGCATGCTGGGTTTTCTGTTTCAAAATCCCTCTGCCCTCCGCATCTGGCTCCATGTGGGAAGTCCTCCCTCCCTCTCTCCAGGCCTCTCCTGGATGCCTGAGCCCAATGAGCATCCATTCATTCATTCATTCACCCATGCAATCCAGTGCTCAGCTATCGGCCAGCAACCACTAGACAGCCTGTGTGTGCTTGGCCCTGGAGGCTGAGAACACCATGGAAGGGGACCAGCCATGACACCCCCCATCCCAGCTCAGAGGGAAGCAAGAGTGCAGGGTGTCAGCAGGGGATGCAGGAGTCCCGGAAGCTCCCGCCTGCCTGTCCCTTTCCAGGGCAGTGACCTTTACGATTCCAGTTTGCTCACTGTGCTCTCCAGGCTGGTTTGCACAGCATTACCTGGGAGTGTTTCTTCTTCTTCTTCTTCTTTTTAAATATATATTTATTGATTTCAGAGAGGAAGGGACAGTGAGAGTGAGATAGAAACATCAATGATGAGAGAGAATCATTGATTGGCTGCTTCCTGCACACCCCACACGGGGGATCAAGCCCAAAACCCAGGCATGTGCCCTGACCAGGAATTGAACTGTGACCTCCTGGTTCATAGGTCGACGCTCAACCACACCAGCCAGGCTCTGGGGGTGCCTCTTACAAATAGAGTCCTACCCACACCCCCCGTCTGTAGGTCAGAGATGAGGCCCAGAAATCTGTTTAAAGCTACCAGTGATTCTACTAAAGTTGGCAAAAGGCCAATGTTAGAGGGTGGATGGCGGTGGGAGAGGAGGCGGCCATGGGAGCTGGACAGAGAATGAAAGCCCGGCCCTCCCCCTGCCCCCGCTGAGCCCAGACCAGAGGGCTGCGGCCTCACTAGCTTCAGAGCCCAGCCCAAGTTCATTTTCTCCAG
>NW_006300048.1:2847298-2848626 GCF_000327345.1 Myotis davidii | reverse complement strand
ACAGACTCTGATCTTCCCTACCAACAGCAAAACTGAACCCTCCTCAGCCGTGACTCCTCTGACACGGGCACTGGGGACAGGCTACCACACACACACACACACACACACACACACACTCTCCCGCCTGGACCCAGGCCAAGCCCGGTCCTCACACTGCACATCAGCACACGAGTCTCAAGGTCAAAGAAGGGGGGTGCTGAGTGACAAAAAAAAGGAGAGGGAGCCTAATGCCCCCCTTCCCTCCCCGTGGGGGTGGGGAGAGCTTTGTGCCTCTCACAGCGGTGCCCACCCCCTTCAGCCACCAGGTGCACACCTCCTGTCGCCCTCCTCCCCAGGGGAACGCCCCCTTGCCATCATGGCCCAGCCTGAAAATTGGAGATGAGAAGTCAACAGCGTAGCCTCCTCTGCCAACCCCCATCTTCCCCAGGTTCTTTACTGGTCTGTCTGAGTGTCTACTCTCAAGCCACCCCCGTCAAGCTAAGAGCTTCCCCCTGTTCCTCCGCCCCAGACTCACTGGCCAGACAGTCCTCTGAGTGGAAGTGTTAAGGGCAGAAATAGGATAGTGGGGACCAGCTATAACAGTAAGAAATATGAGCCATGCTCGCTCTGTTAACCATGACGGTTCTGTTCTGATTAGAGAAAGCACCTTCTAACCTGGCCGAGAGCTGTACGCCCCGGGACATGCGAGCTAACATCGGAATGCAGTCCATCCTCCTTTTCTGAGAACTGCCCAGAATCCTGGGAAGATTAACAACCTTGGACCCGAGCGCGAGACAAACACACACACACACACACACACACACACACACCTGTAACCATTATACGTTGCCTACTTCCCCATGCCTGTAATTCCTATTCACCCGTGTCATCATTGCCCTTCTACCCAGTATAAGCAGCTGGCTTATGGGGAGGGTCGAGCAGGTCTTCCTGGGTGACCTGCTGCTCTCCCCTACTGCCCACATTATTGGAATAAATCCTCATACAGGATTCAACCCGGTCTCTGCTTAACTGGCTCAAGTAGCAACAGGCAGCCTGGACCCACTGGCTGTCCGGTTTTAGAAGGGGTGAGATGACCTGCCTTAGACCTATGCACATCTCCACACACTTGATCTCCAGGTCTCTGGCCCCAACCCGTTCCTGCCGGCCCCAAGGCAAGGAGCTGGCAGCCCGGGGGCTCTCTCAATGCTCTGGAGTCAGAGACGCAGCTCTGACTTGCCCACCTCTGCCCCCACACTTGCTTCAGGCCTGAGGAGAAGGGTGTCTTCCTCTTGGGGCACTGTGCCAGCAGAAGCCCCACCCCTGCAATCTCAGACGTCTGTCCTCTCCTT
>NW_006300048.1:2846503-2847263 GCF_000327345.1 Myotis davidii | reverse complement strand
CCCCCCCCCCCACCCCGCGCCCTTGTTGGCCTAGTTCTCCCTCAACCCAATGCTATCCTCGCACCCCCACTCCCTCATGATCCCCCTCAACAGACCCTTCTCCGCAGGCCAGAGCTACTTAGACCTCCCTTCGGAGCAGAGGCCCAGGGGAAGGCCTGCGGACGCTGCACAGAGCTCCCTGGCGTCCTAGCTTCCCACCCGACCGCACCGCCCCTTACTTCTCCTCCTGGCCTTGGCAAGAGGGCAAGCTGACTGTTTGGAGGAGGGCCCCAGAGACCAGAGTCCAGCTCCAGCCCCTCCTCCGGATGGATGAAAGGAGACAGCCAGCGGGGAGAGTTGCTCCAGCCCCACCCAGCTGAAGCCTCCTGGGGACCCCTTCCCGTCCCCCTTCCCCCCCTCCTCCTTCCCGTCCCCATCAGCCTAGGTCTTAGCTGCGGGTGGAGGTAGGGGTGGGACTGGATCCACTGATCTGGAATTTGACCCCATAAGATCCCTGAGTCAGCAAAAGACTAGCCCCTGCCCTCTGCCCTCTGCCCTCTGCCCTGCCGCGACTCCAGCCTTAGGGTCTGCAGGAGGGGTGGGTTAGGAAGGAGGTGGGTGAAAGAAAGCAGGCGAGGCGCAGTTCCTGGAAGGCGTCTTTAATCAGGATTTGGTAGTACACAAGCTCTCCGGATTGTCTGATTAACATACAGGGACTGAAAAAGGCACAAGATCCCTCGCACAGCGACGTGTGACGGCGGGGCGCCCCCACCCCCGCCCG
>NW_006300048.1:2846087-2846389 GCF_000327345.1 Myotis davidii | reverse complement strand
TCCACCCGGCCGGCCCCCCGCCGCGGCCCACGGAGGACGCACCCGGAGAGGAAAAGCGTCCCATCTTCGCGCGTGTGGTTTTGAGTTTTCGTGCATGCTTGCCGGGGTCAGGGAACAGTGCAAGCTATAATACAGGATTATTGCAGTACAAAACGGGGCGGGATTGACGTCGGGCGGGAGGCGGGGGATAAACCAGCTGGGGTCCGGAGGGTCCTCTCGCCACCCCCTTCCCATCCCTCGCTCCCCTTTCCACCGCCATCAGCGAGCGCCTCCTTGGTCCTTGGAGGGAAGGGGCTGAGCTC
>NW_006300048.1:2845637-2846012 GCF_000327345.1 Myotis davidii | reverse complement strand
GGGCAGGGGGCAGGGGCCAGCTCTCTCCTGCCCAATAGTCAGCCACAGAGCCCCGAACCCGCCTCCTCCCCCGCGGAAACCCCTCCCAGTGAGGGAAGGGGTCGACGGAGCAAGTGCAAAGGAAGCAGATGTTGGTCCCTGAGTTTTATTTTCGGAGGTGGGGAGGGAGGAGTGCCGGAAGTGGGGGCAAGTTTGAGGTCCCCCCCCTCCCCAGGGCGCTCAGTGATGGAGTGGGGTGGGGCAGGAGACACGGACGCTGGGGCGCGGGCGAAAGGGGTTTGGGTGGCTCTGAGAGACCTAGACTCAAAGCTCGGCTCCCCCCTCAATCTGGGCTCTTTGGCATCCAATTGCAAGGCCAGTGATGTGGGGAGTGGG
>NW_006300048.1:2840316-2845338 GCF_000327345.1 Myotis davidii | reverse complement strand
CCCTGGGGGGGGAGCCTCACTCCAGCACCCGCCTCACCCCGAGGCCAGGGCGCCGGCGGAGGGGAAAGCAACCAAGGACTGACCGAGCGACGTCGGGGCGCAGGGGGTGCCAGCCCAGGTGGAGTGTTAGCAGCAGGCAGCGCGCGGCTGTGCCCCAAGTCCCCTGGGGGCGCGCAGCAGCGAGTTAGGAAGACGGAGCGTACATTCGTGGTGCGACGGCGGCGGACGGGGACGGGCGGACGGTGAGGCTTGGGGTCCCGGTACCCTTGGGAACCGGCGAGGGGGGCCGGGAGCCGGGCCTGTGTTCTCCCTGGCGGGGCTGCTAGTCTGCTGTCCGGAGAGGGGACGGCGTGTGCGCACAGCTACGGAGTGTGTGCATGGCCGGTCAGTGTGGCGAAGGGACCCCACCCCGCGCCCTCCCCGCGCCTGTGCAGGGAGAAAAGAGGGTACGCGGGGAACTGACGGTGGAACCAAGTGGAAAGATGGGTGTGGGAGGTTCCCGTGCTCCTTTGGGTGTCGTTGCCCCTCCCCCCGTTGCGTTTCTCAGCTCTTTCCCGGGCGGGGAGCCCACGGGTGGTGTGGGAACCATTGGGACATCTGAGGGACTGTCCTCAGGCTGGGAGTTCTCCCTTGGGGAGAGGTTGCTGGAACATTTCCAGAGGCCGGCCCACCGGCCCCGGGGCACCTCTGCTCCTAGTGGGAATAATGTGAGCTTTGGGGACATGCCCCCCAACTTAGAAGGGTGATTGGCCACACTCCTTGTTACCAAGGTCTGCCCATGAGGGTGGCCGATTCCTGCCCTTCAGGTTGGGATCTCAGTGGAGTTTGGGGTGGGGTGGGGTTCAGGCCCTCCTTAGGGGTCTATGTTTCCATCAACCCGAGGATGGCAGGGGACACAGCATTCTCCGTGCTCCCACAACCAGGGGCACCCACACCCTCCCTAAACATGGTCCCCTCCCCTGGCCACCCAATACAGACACACTGACACAGCTCCTTCTGCTCACCCCAGTAGCCCAGGCTCCCCGGCCCCTGCCTGGCAGAAGCACCACCCCTCCCCAGAAAAAGGGACCTAGGCGGGGCAGAGGAGAGGAATGGTGATCCCTCGGCTGGGGAAGCAGGAGTTAATGTGCCAGCGTGGCTCAGAGATGCCACCACCCCCACTGGGCAGCTTTAGGCGCATTTCCCCAGAAGTGGAGGCGCAGAGGGAGATTGCTGGGCGCGGGATGCCAGTGGCTGGGAGAACCTTAAGTAGTTATTGCTGTGACCCAAGCTGCCTTGAGTGTGTGGAGGGTCTATTCATTATGGAGAATTTACTAGAGCATTTTTCACCAACTTGGGGTTCTGTCCCACAGAGAAAATACTGGTCCTATGAGGAGGGCCCTTCTCACCACAAACAAGTCCAGTGGCCCCCACACCCAGGCACGCGCACACACACACACACACACACGCACACACATACACACACATACACACACAGCGTGCGCGCACATACACACACACACAGCGGCGCACACACACGCACACACACATACACACACACACACAGCGTGCGTGCACATACACACACACAGCGCGCACACACACGCACACACACACACGCACGCACACACACACCCACATACGTGCGCGCGCACACGCACACACACACACACACACACACACACACACACACACACACACACGGCACCAGGACAGCCAGCGTGCGCGCACATACACACACACACAGCGCGCGCACACACACACGCACATACACACACACACACACACGCGGCGCACACACGCAGCGCACACCTCGCTCTAGGAAGCCCGCCTGACCCTGTGAGAGCCGCAGCCTTGGACAGAGGGAGGTCGACTGTGCTCGGGCTCACGGTGGCAAATGAGTTTGGGGTCTCTGCCTGTAAACTGGTTTTGTTTGGCTCACATGGTGATTTTTCTTTAAAAAGCTGTTGTCGTTTTTTAAGTTAGATGCCAATAATTAAAAATTGGGAGACTTCACGTAAAAAATTGGAGATTTCAGCAACAATTGGCTGAGCAAAGGATGGTGTGGTGGGTCCCCTTTTACCACTGTCCCTGCCTCTGCCCACTCCCTGGCACGCTGGGCTCCCCTTGACACTCAGCTTAAATCCCACGGTCAGTGCTCACCAACGTCAGGACCTGCCCTGTCGGTGAGCCCAGCCACGAGGGTCCCACCGTGACCCCCGAGGTCAGGGTTTTGAGCATCTGCTTTCTCCACTGTAACTCTTACTCAGCCACCTCAGCCCAGTATTTCAAATCTTTAGCTTGTTTCTTGGGATCGGGGGGGGGGGGGGGGAGGAATGGAGAGGTTGGGGTCTCTGGAGAGACAGGCTCTGCCATTTCCACCGACCCCAGTACTCTGGAGTGACCCCCCCGGACACCATCCGAGTCTGGCTCACAGACAACTCCCTTCTTACTAGATGGGGTGGGGAGGGGCCAACCAGGAAGGACGGTTAATAGACCGAAATGCTTTAAAACTATCAAACAAGACCTTCGTTATTCGGCATTGACAGGGGTTATTTTTTTAAATGTTTTTGTAAATTAAATATTCTAATTAATCCATTAACTGCAGAGAATACTGGGATCTACTTCGTAGGCTATTATGAGGGTTAAATGAGTTAATTTTGTAAAGTGCTTAGACCACTGCCTGGCACAAAATAAGCCCCGGGTGCCAGTGTCTGTTAAATGGAATAAAAAATAAATACCCGGAAGCCACTCCAGCAGCTGGGTATGACTGTGAAGAACGCAAACACCATCTCCAAAGTACGACGGAGGCGGCCTGTTTGCAGAGCTGAGCCCGGGGAGCTGTCCCTCTCCCGGGCAGAGAGCCTTCTCCTCTCGGAAGGGAGAGCCTCCAGAAAGGAGCCTGACCACATGGCAAGCTCACGCTTCCCCGCCCAGCCCGGGGCTGGCCACTCAGCTCCAATCCAGGCAGGGCTCTGCCAAGCTGCACGTGAACTTGAACATGTGGCTTCCAATGGCCTTAGCTGTTTCCAAAAATCAAAGCCACCCTCAAAAGATAACATTATCAAGATCACCTCTAGTTTGCTCAGAGTATGGCTTATAAGACACTCTCCCCCCCACCCTAGAGGGCATGCAAAAGAGTGTCCCTCCAAGGACAACATGTTTTGAATCATAATCTTACTTTAAAGGACACACCCACTCCCACAGGTACCAGTTCTGGTGTGCGTGTGTGAGCATATGCATGTGTGTGTGAGCGTGTGCATGTGTGTGCGAGTGTGTGTGCACATGTGTGCGTTTGTGAGCATGTGTGAGCGTGTGTGTGTGTGTGTGTGGATTCAGCCGCCTTCGGGATGGATCCGCCACCTCCAAAGGCTTTGGAAACAGTACATGCACTTGATGCTAAAACAAGGCTGAAGGTAGTGCCACTGTCTGATTAGTCACAAGGCACTTTGGGGTCTGAGAGTACCTCAGGGTGCGCTTCACGGGGGGAGCTGTGCTCGGGGTCAGGTGGGGGAGCCCTCTGGAAGGGAATGCCAGGTAAGGGAGCACTTGGCTTCATCTAACCCCAGAGAGCGGGCGCTGCCCCCACCGCTGCTGACCTTGGGGTGGCTGGCGGACCGAGTCCCCTTCACTGCACCGCCTGCCACGAGCTGGGAGGCCAGGGGGTGGCCAGAGGGGAAGGCGGAGGGGCTCCTGCTATCCCACCCCTCACCTTTGTGCTTGTGTTGTCTGTCCCTTCTGGAGAAGGCTCTACCCTGACCCCTCCTCTACCGTCTGCACCCAAAATAGCCTGGAGGGAGGGCCTGAACTTAGCAGCCAGAACTGGGGTGGGGCACAAGTTTCATTCCTAGATGGGGGAAAGCGCTCCGGCCCAGACATGGCGGGGGTGGATTTTGGGGACAGGAGTGAGGTGGGTGTGTGCATAGCTCACGTGGATGAGTCACACCACAATGCTGGCCTTCCGGCAGGGCACTGCTATGGCCACCCACCCACTTATGGCACCCCCAGGCCTCTGAGGGCTCTACTCCAATCAGAGAGAGCTGGGGAAGTGAAGGGAGTGGAGTGGGAGGGAAGCAGAGGTCAGGGGGAGGAGCATAGAGGAGCCAGGATGAGCGTGGGAACTAGGAAACCATCAAGGACTGCACAGACATCTTTCTGATTCCCTAACACACACGTGCACACTCCCACACACCCACACACGGGACTGTGCAGTGCAACCACCCACGGCGGCCCTGCCATGCGCACAAGTGCTCACATAGAAGCACACGAGAGAGCAGGCATGCGCGCAGGCACACACAGCCTCACACACACCTTTGCAAACCAGGCCGCCCTTCCTTCCCTCCCTGTACAGGCATTGTCTTTCCTGGTGCCTTCATCATCACCACCTCATTGCCTCGGGGGCCAGGTGCTGGCTGGCATGGACGGGAATGAAAAAGGGAACCTTGGGGGTCCCCCCAGTGACAGGTTAGGTGCTGAGAAATGGGCAGAAAGGGCATGAGCAATCTGGCATCCCCACCCCCATCTCCAGATCCCCGGCTGCTCTGCCTCCCTGTGCTCTGACTGCCCCGCGGGCCCCTTGGGACCAGCCAGCTTGGGGGAGCACCTACAGGAAGGAGCTGCCCCTGAGAGGTCAGGGGTGGGGCTTGTCCTGAGTTCACAGGTCCTCTCGTCCTAACGACCCCCTCCCTGTCACTACTTCCAGATCAGGCCCCTCGCCCCTGGCTCCAGCTCCCAGCTCCACTCATCCATCCTCAGCTCCCAAGGAGCTGGGCCAGGCCACCCCGCGGTGGGTGAGAGCACGCACCGTGGCAAGGGCAGCCAAGTGGGCAGAGCTCGGGCCTCCTGGGCTGAGTGTGGGAGGCAGGGACGCTGTCTGCGTCCCTGAAACTGCGCAGACAGCACCTTCCCTCCCTGCACCACCTGGCTGGCCCCGAGGGGCCGTGGGGGCGGGCGGTACAGTACCTGGGGCCAGCGCTGGGGGGCTGTATTGCACGGTGGGGCGCACGGGGCGTGTGAGTGTGATTATTGCGTCCTGGGAAGGAA
>NW_006300048.1:2830184-2830880 GCF_000327345.1 Myotis davidii | reverse complement strand
GAGCAGCCTGGCTTCCCCAACCCCATCTCCAGATCCCCGGCTGCTCTGCCTCCCTGTGCTCTGACTGCCCCGCGGGCCCCTTGGGACCAGCCAGCTTGGGGGAGCACCTACAGGAAGGAGCTGCCCCTGAGAGGGCAGGGGTGGGGCTTGTCCTGAGTTCACAGGTCCTCTCGTCCTAACGACCCCCTCCCTGTCACTACTTCCAGACCAGACCCCTCGCCCCTGGCTCCAGCTCCCAGCTCCACTCATCCATCCTCAGCTCCCAAAGAGCTGGGCCAGGCCACCCCGCGGTGGGTGAGAGCACGCGCCGTGGCAAGGGCAGCCAAGTGGGCGGAGCTCGGGCCTCCGGGGCTGTGTGGGAGGCAGGGACGCTGTCCGCCTGGGAAAGGCTTGCTGGGTCGCAGGGCCGCTTCCCTCTATCACCGTATCACCGAGTCTAGAGGCACGCCCCACCCGACCCCCAACTGGCTGCCAGGCCCCCCTCTCAGACGCAGGGCCACCACCTTGCCCCACGCAGACAGATGGGCATTCACACCCCACGGGGAGGCCCAGCTCTGCCACCCCCTCGGGTGGACGGCCCGGCCACGCCAAGAGATCACAGATTAAACAGGGTAACCCATGCCAGACCGCCGCTGACCCAGCAGGCCTCGTGGCCCTGACGCTGGGCTTCTACCGGACTCTGGACTCACTGTGGCT
>NW_006300048.1:2824174-2829488 GCF_000327345.1 Myotis davidii | reverse complement strand
AGCGCGCGCGCCCGCACCCGCTCCGCCCGCACCCGGCCCATCTCAGGCGGTGCCAGGGTTTCAGTGACTCTCAAAAGGGTAGGATTCTGGCGTCCAACTGCTCACGGTTGAATCCCAGCGCCACCACTTACTACCTGGGTGACCGCAAGCAAGTGACTTCCTTCGCCCCCCTGAGCCTCCTCATCTGTGATGCGGGCGACATCTGGGATGCAGTGCTCCCACCTCCCACCTCGGTGGCTACCGGGTTTAGATGCTGTAATTCGCAGAGCATTTAGCACAGCACCGCCGGGAGCACACAGCCTGTAAGCTGCTTTATTGTCCTTTAAATCTCGTGAGGACAGAGGTTGGCAGCAGGTGGGCACACAGAAATCATTCCTCCCCCCCACACCCCACCCCCGTCCTCGCCACGGTGGAGCCGCAAGGAGGAATCCTAACTTGTGCCCTCTTGGCCTTGTGCCCTCAGAGGGAAAAGAGCACATGGGGCCGAGGGCCCCAGGCATGTGGGGATGGAAATGGTGGCTTGGGTGTCACCAGACTCCTCCCGTCCTGACCCTACTTCTGCCCGGGACTGAGGCCAGTTTAAGTAGATTCCAGTGGGGCAGTGAGGACGGCTGGGCCAGCTGCTAGAGGGCCGAAGGGGGAGGGCCCGGGACACTCAGCTCCAGTGTCCCCTTGCGATGTCAAACGGGGGCCCAGGGACCCAGGAGCCTCCTGCGGAGAGGGGTGGCGAGAGGGTACTCCGACGGGACTGTCTCTGCCCTCGCCCTGGTTCGCCTTCCAGCTTCTTTTTGGTCAAGACCAGGATCTGTCTGAGCTGCTGCTCTCAGCGCTGAGGATGGGGTGTAAGGCCCACCCCGAGTCACCAGGGACAGAGGCACCCACAGGTGCCCACAGCTCCCATCACGCACATGTGGACGGCTCGAGCTTAACAGCCAGAGTTTGGTCCGCTGCCAGGGAGGTTCACTCCCAGCATGCTCCTGCCCTTCTGGCCAGTGCCACCTGCGATTGCTCCAACCGCAACCGGAGCATCCCCACTGGGAGATCTCCCGTTCGCCAGGCAGCCTCCCTGTTCCTGGCAGGAAGAGCTCTCTGTGCCTCCCGGGCCCTTGATCATGAACCTCAGGTCTACACGCTGCACCCCACCCCACCCCTCTTGACTGCGAGCTCTGAAAGCCACATTGTTTGCCTTCGTCCCTCGGCCCCTGTGAACTGCCTGGCACTTGGCAGGGCCATGTCTTCGTGGGGCCAGCAAATGTCCATGGGCTCCGGGAATGCTGACTGCTGTGTTATCAGCCAGAGATGACCTGGCAAACATCCGCCCCCAAATCACACGACCGACACTCTCCCCCTGCCCTCACTTTCCCAGCCACTTCCAATTCGCACCTTAAATTCCCGGCGAAGAACCCAGGTGTGTGTAAGGAAAAGCAGCGGAAGTATCATGGCACGCACCCCAACAATTCCTGGGTGCCTGGTCTAAACGTGTGCCAGGCCCCACAGCATCCTCGTCCCTGCTCCTCACGGGGGCAGGTGACAGGGTTACAGGTGCCTGTATCTTTAAGGACGGCTGCTATGAGGCGACTCTGCGCAGACAAGCTAGGTCTGGGAGGGAGGGATTCCTTGCACAGAGCAGCAGTTCTCAACCTTCCTCATGCCGCGACCCTTTAACACAGTTCCTCATGTTGTGGTGACCCCCAACCATAAAATTATTTTCATGGCTACTTCATAACTGTAATGTTGCTACTGTTATGAATCGTCATGTAAATACCTGATATGCAGGATGCATTTTCATTGTTACAAGTTGAACATAATTAAAGCATAGTGATTAATCACAAAACAATATGTAATTATATATGTGTTTTCCGATGGTCTTAGGCGACCCCTGTGAAAGGGTCGTTCGACCCCCAAAGGGGCCGCGACCCACAGGTTGAGAACCGCTGCTATAGAGACTTCCTGCCTACCCTAAGCATTCAATCTAGTTGGGGGTGGCGGGAGGGAGGGAGCACCACCAACTGTAATTCCAGCTGCAGCCAGGTGTGGGAGCCCCCACAAAGTCAAGCTAAGGACTCTCTGCAGACTAAAAAAAAAAGGAAAAATATGCCCGTCCATTTTCCCTCTTTCCATCCCCTTCACCCTGAACTGAAATACTTGGTTAACCATGCCACGCCCTGCTGTTATTGGCCCAGCCAGTACGTGCAAAACACACACACACACACACACATACACACACACACGCACGCATAGACACACACACACACACACACACACACGCACGCCAGTCTGACTCTCTCTGACCCCACCCGAGCCATCTGCTCTCTCAGGCCTGTGCTTGCTCCTCTCCTAAACACACAGGCCTCAGACTGAGTGGCCCAGAGCAGGACCTTGGAGCCAGCTGTCTGGATTCAGATCCCGGCTCTGCCACTTACCAGCTGGTGACCCTGGGCTAACGACAGCTCCTCCGAGCCTCCTTGCCTTACTTTTCCATGGGGGCTGCCCATTCGCCGTATTGCTGTGGGGAGCACACATGCACAGTAGGGAAGTGCTGAGAGCAGTGACAGCCACTGTTATTGTCATTGGAACTGTCACTGTGACGGTGAGTCGCCTTCCAGGCTTCTGTGGTTCTCTACACACTCGCAGACCCACTCCCGACTTCGCACAGGCGCGCTGCTGTGCCCGCACGCACATGTGCACACAGATGGACACACTGTCGCACCCGGAGCTGAGCCGACACAGAAATGCACACGCACATGTGCAGAATGCTGACCAACCTCTCTTCTGTCAGGAAACCAAGGCCTGCAGTCACCCAACACCCCTCTAGACACACAAGTCATCGCTCACGGGGACGAGCAGAAACGGAGCCCAAGACTGGCTGGCGGCTGCACAGCAGGCCTGGACCTGCTCCCCCAAACCTCCCTCCTCACCCCCTTGGCCAGAGTTCCCCAGTGGGAGGATGACTCCCAGGACACGCGTGGGAGTCTGAAGTGAGAAGAGCCTCCCAGACAGCTCACTGAGGCCGGCTGGCACACAGTCGCCAGGAAGGGACTGGCCGAGCCCAGGCCCAGAATCCAGGCCTCCTGACTAACTCTGGGCTTTCTCTCTGCCCCAGACTGGCTCCTCCCTAGACTCCGTGCTTCCTGTGGGCACAACCTATTGTGCATATGACCTCTGATGCCTCGGGTGCCCGGCCTAGAGTAGATGCCCAGTAGGCGTGGGATGAACAAATGAATGAGCGAATAAGTGAATAAGTGAGAGGGCAGTGACGGAGTCCCAAACAGATCTTGCTCCTATTGCTTCCCCAGTGCTGGTCCCAGGGGACAATGCTCAGGGCAGCAGCACAGTCGTGCTGGCCCACACTGCCCCGGTCGAGCCTCCAACACGGGCTAAGACATCTCTGGGTGAGAGCTCACGGAACCCTCTTTTTGAGCCCCCAATTCTCCAGAGTCCCGGGCAAGGCCAGGATGCACACTCCTCTGGACCTTGACTCAGAGTCCCCTCTGCTAGACACAGGGATGGGGCTGAATACAGCCCTGCCTGCCCCTCTTCAGGGCGCCGCATGCTCCGGGGCCGGGCCTCTGGATCTGAGCACGAAGCAGAATTGGCCCCTGCACCGTCCCATCTCCGGGTGCATGTCTCCAATGTGGCACAATAAAGTGATAAAGTGACCAAGTGAACCGCGGCACAGCCCCTGAGCCCCGCACCCCTTCCGGGGCTCTCCCAGCCTCTGAGAGAACACGGGCCCCGCTCAGCACCCGGGTAAGAGTTGGCGCCACTTTCTGGATCAGGCAGAGGTCAGCTCCTCCCCACGCAGAGAAGCCAGGCCCGGCCAGTGGCCTTCCGCTGCGCATCCTCAGCCGGCCATTCGCGATTTGGCCACCCCCACCCCGTCCTTCCAGCCTTGTCTCTCAGTCCTCCCATACGAGAAGGTGCCACTGCAGCCTAACCGGGTCCTCCCAGGGCCCCCAACATGCCCGCCCCTATGCCCAGTCCAGGGTCCCTCCTGCCCTGGCTCGGTTCCCCCCTAACACTGTCTGTTCTCCCTGGCTCTCAGGGCTCACCTCCCGCATGGAACCCGCCCCAAGCACAGAAACCTCCCTGCCCTCCCTGCTGCCCTCACCCCCTCAGCCACCCCTTCCCTGGTCTCCAGGACCCCTCTCCTGGGTGCTGCTCCCAGCTTTGGCCCCTCTTAGTCCTTCTCCAAACCCCTTTCCCTCTTAGCACCCCCCCACCTGGCCCCCCGCCGGGGCTGTTTCCTGGCTCTGCCCTCAGCCTCGGTTCTCCCCACCCCACACGGGGACTTGGGTGACATCACCCACTTCTGTGGCTTCCATGACTCCCAAATCCTGTCTCCAGCTGAAATCTCTCCTGAGCTCTGAGGCCTCCATGTGGACAGCCCCAGAACCACGAGGTCCCTGTGTCCAAATCTCAGTCCATGTTCCCTTCAAACCATTCTGTGACGGCACCGCCATCCAGCCAGAATGCCGGGCATCAGCAGAGGCCCCCTCCAGCCTGTCACAGCCCAACACCTCTTGGCTATGTCCACCTGACCCACACCCAGAGCTCCCACCCGGGTCCGAGCCACCAGGGCGCTCTCCTGCTGGTGCCTGCACGTGGTCTTTCTGCTGTGAGTTCTATGCCCTCCGATCCACCTTCCACACAGCAGCCAGAGGGGTCATTCAGAAAGACCAATGTATCCCGTCACTTCCTGTTTCAAAGACGCCGGTGGCTTACCCAGCTTTCGGATCGAGCTCCAACCCCTGAGCTTAGCCCCAAGGCCCTCCGGGACAGGGGCCCAGGGCCCGCCTCGCAGCCTCCCTGTTACAACATGCAACCAGCGCAGAGCTGTCTGAGGCCTCCTCGGGGCCTTGGCACGTGCTGGCCACTTGGCTGGGAGGCCTTTCTCCTGCTCTGTCCCCCGGTGGCCCTGCCCATAACGCAAGGCTCAACTCAGAACTTGGAGGGCACTTCCTCTGGGAGCCCCGTCTGCCCCCCCACGCAGAACTTCACACCCTGGAACCTGCCTGCCTGCATCACCGCGTGCAGCTGCTGACGGTTGGCGGGGGAGCCCTTGCACCCAGGCTCTCCTGCCATGACTGTGGGTGTCCAGGGGAGGGGTGTGGGGTGCAAACCCAACCTTACCTGCCTCTGAGGGCCAGTGGGATCCGACTCTCTCCGTCGAGGGCGGGGTCCGGAGTGCAAGGGTGAGTGGGAAGGGCTGCCGGGCGTGGGGGGCTGCGACGTCTCTGATCGCCCATCGGCCTGGCTCAGCTGGGGTGGTGGGAACTGGCACGGTGTCTGTCGCAGGTCCTCCTCGGCCAGC
>NW_006300048.1:2815758-2824085 GCF_000327345.1 Myotis davidii | reverse complement strand
CTCGTCCGTGGTGCCCGATGTGCTGGGCTCGGCCCCCGGGGGGAAGTCCTTGAGCTCTGTCTCCTTGTCAATGATGACCCACTCCTTGCTGTCGAAGTCCTCCTCCTCAGCCAGCGGCACCGAGCGGAAGGCGTTGCTCAGGGCCTCCTGTTCCACGGAGGCCGACACGTCCATGCGGCCGCTGGCCTGCCGGTCGGCCTGGCCCGTGTCCACTGACAGCATCTGGGCCGGCTGTGAGGAGCAGGCCTGGCGCGAGGGTGAGCCGGGCAGATCCATTCGTGACCTGCAAAGCCAGCCAAGTGGGGCTCAGTGCCAGCCTCTCAGGAGCCCCCAGGACTCCACACAGGCGGCAGGGTGGCCCGCGACCTCTGGGCCCTCCTGACCACGGCACCTCTCCCACCCTGGCAGCGGCCCCGTCACCTGCTGGGTTGTCACCCTCTGCCCTCACTCCCAGTAAAGCTCTCATTCATTCACTCACACATTCGTTCGACAAGCTTACTGTATGCCAGGAATGTAGCATACAGGAAATAAAGCCTGCTTCCTGTGCTCAAGTGTGCTCTCCCAGACACCCCAGGGACCCTTCATCTTCCTAAAGCCAGCTTTCCGGCTGCCTGTCCAGTGCTCACACCCACCAGGCGCTCCCTCCTGCTGCATCCGGGCCAACACCTGGCCCTTGGGTTTGCAGTCGGTTTTTCTAGGCTCTTCTACTCCCACCCTGCAGCCCTGCCTGGTGGGTTTCACCACCTCTGACAACTCCAGGGACTCCCAGCCCTGAGGAGAAGTCCACATTCCTTAGTGTGGCGCCAAGGCCCTCGACCGCCAGACTCAGGCCCCGTTATCCATTCCTCTGCCAGACCCAGCTCAGGTTCACACGCTTTCCCAAATGGCCCACACGCTCATGCCTCTGTGCCTTTGTGCATGCTGTTCCCTCCACAAGGCCTGTCCTTCCACCCTGTGCTGTCCATCCCAGCTCAGATGTCACCTGTGTGCAGCCTCTCCATCCTCCGTGGCGGAGAGTTGCCCTCCCGGTGCTCCCTGGGCCCCCTCTCAGCACAGAGCCCGTGAGTTTACGTACCTGCCTCCCAGGGGCTGTGAGCTCTGCCAGGCACGGACGGGCCGTCTGACTGCTCACACTGGGGCACGGACCTGCCTCGGGACAGCTCTCACTGTTACCTTAGACTGTGCTGTACCCTCACATTACTTCCCGAGGTTGTCACCAGGGGTGCACAGCCCCAGCGTGGGGGACTCCTGGCTGACAGTGAGTGGAGGACAGGCCACTACACAAGGAAGAACAGTCGCCTCCCAAATGCCTGCAAGTGCCCCCGCCCCCCCAAAACCGGGGAGGCTTGGCCCTGGGTGTGCTCACCCCACCCTCAGCCTGTGGGCAGGGGGCTGGCTCATCCTCCCCCACATTGGGCTGGGAGGGGAGGGGTGCAGGTCGCAGCCCCCTGTGGGCTTTCCCAACACACTGCCGCCGGCCTACGTAGGACCTGCCCCCTCTGACTGTACACACTATTTTCATGGATTTGCTAATAAATCCATTTTGTTAGAATAAAAACACCCTGAGGGAGCTGCCCAGGGCCTGACACCGAGAGTCCCATGTACATGGCTGCTGTCCCTTCCTTCCCTGAGACACTGTTTCCAGGGACATAGAAGAGAGGGGCGCCCAAGGAAGAGGGGGCTGAAGAGCAGGAGTGAGGAGGGGCGTGGGAACTGAGGGGGGGACAGGGGAACCCCAATCCCATCTGCTTTAGACTTTCCCCTGCTCCCCAGTACCCCCGAGCCCACCCAAGCCTTCTGCCCTGCCTATGAGATCCTGAAAACTCCCTTCCGGAAAAACCTCTCCTCCCCCCTCTCCTTGGCTCACTCTTGCCCACCATTGGCTCTGCAGGGCTGCCCACCTCTCTTCTCCACTCATTTCCCTTCCTCCCTGTTCCGGAACTCTCCAGGCTACCCCGGGTGAAAATGAGGCCAGTGAGTGAGCGCGAGTGTGAGAGTGAGAGTGTGAGCGTGAGCGTGAGTGTGAGTGTGAGAGCGTGAGTGTGAGCGTGAGAGTGTGAGCATGAGTGTGAGAGTGTGAGTGTGAGCATGAGTGTGAGAGTGTGAGTGTGAGCGTGAGACTGCCGGCTCCCGAAGACGGTCCGCATCAGCCCTCCGTCCTGGCGTCAGCACAGGAACTGGGATGGAGCTCCCTGTCCCGGGTTTCCACACCGCCGAGGAGCACGTGCCCAGCCCAGAGGTGGGGTGTGGTTTGGGGCAGAATCCGGAGGAGGGGCCACGCACTGGGTGTGGGAAGGCCCTCTTCCCGGAGCTGGGCCTGGGGGAGACATCCCCTTCCTGGAGCAGAGAAGGCCTCCGCCCTGCTGGGGGGTGAGGCCCTACCCGGGGCCACGGGAGGGCGGGACAGCGCTCCTCCACCCGCCAGACCTGGGGCCCTGCTGGCCATCACCACCTCGGCTCATCTGAGCTCCAACCGCCAGCACTGGGCCGGGCACGGACTGAGTCCTGAAGACCAGGTACACGCCTCTCTGCACGGAGTCCCTGCCTCTGCCTGAACCGACCTTTCCTCCAGCCCAGCCCTGGGCGGAGGGAGCCAGAGCCCTGGACCCGCCCCTGGTCCCCGACCCACCTCCTCTCGTGTAGCTCCGCCCGCCCATCCGCAGTGGAGAGCCTCTCCGACTCCGGGCTGTTGACCCTCCGGTAGCGCAGAGAACGCACTGGGGTTGTCGGTGAGTCTGGAGGGGCTCGCACCGGAGAGCTGGGGACCCCCACCCCTCGGTTCTGCTCCTCTTCCGCCACGCAGGGGGTCTGCAGGAGAGGGGAGTCCGTGAGCCGGGCTGACAAGGCGGCTGCGGGTCAGGTGGTTTCTTGGGGTGAAGGAGACAGGGAGGGGGAGCCCCAGGATGCAGTGATCCTGAGATGGGGGGCGGGGCAGGCCTGTGGTGGGGAGAGGGCGCTCAGAGGACGGGGAGGGGCCCGCGGGCTGGGAAGGCCGCCATGCCCTGCCCGCTGGCTGCAGTTACTTTGCCGATGTTGATCCGGAGTTTGTTCCTGTTGACATCTGTCTCCTCCCAGACTTCAGCTTCAGGGCCCCCGGGGTGCGGGGCGAGGAGGGGGCCGGGGCCCAGCCCCTCGGGGAGCCGCCCAGGCAGGATTGGGGGTGCGTTCTCCTGGTCACTCAGGTGCTCGCCCTGCAGCACGTCCTCCGTGTTCTCCCGGAGCAGGTCTCCAGGCACCGGCGTCACGTTGACCACCCTGGAGAGGCCAGGAGGGGTGATGAGCAAGGCTGGCATGGGTGCCCTCTCCTGCCAGCACTGGTCCTGGAGATCACTGCCAGGTGGGCATGGGCATGGGCACAGGGGAGGCCCCCGCAGGGGTGAGGGTAGCCCTCGGCCCGTCACCACCCCAGCTCACAAAACCTTTGAGGCCAGAGGGTTGTAAGATGTGGCTGTCCGGACGGGCACAATACCACCTCGGTGGTTGAGCGTCAGCCTATGAACCAGGAGGTCACGGTTCGATTCCTGCTCAGGGCACATGCCCGGGTTGCGGGCTCGATCCCCAGTGGGGGGCGTGCAGGAGGCAGCCAACCAATGATTCTCTTTCATCATTGATGTTTCTATCTCGCTCTCCCTCTCTCCCTTCATCTCTGAAATCAGTAAAAATATATAAAAAGAGAGAGAAAGAGAGAGAGAGACCCAGCTGCTTCCCAGGCAGGCCCAGCCGGATTCCCACTGCGTGCGCTGCTTGGCTCGCTTTAGTCCAGGAGTGGGTCTAAAGAGAAGCATCTCTGTGAAGTCATTTGAGCGACGTCTTTATAGATCTGAGCACCATAACGTGCTGACAAGTCCTGCGGAGTCCCCTTCCTACAGGTATGCCCGGAGCCCCTGCCTGCCTCTCCCTGGCTCGCTCCCGGGGCTGGCAGGGAGCCCTTCTCACGTGGCCACCTTCTCCTCGTGCTTGTCACAGGTGCTGAAATGGCTCCCACCATTACAAATACCCTCGACTCCACTGGGAGCCTCAGGGTTTACCTCTGCACCCCCGGGGGCGGGGCGGGCCTCCGACATGTTTCCTGAGAAATAACACTGTGGGCTCCGCAGTCTCACTGGGGCTTCCTGGCCCCCCCTGAGGACAGCAGCCCCAAATGAGGCCCTAACGCCGCACCCGGCTGAGGGTGCAGATGTGGCAGAACTTCCTGGGATTTGAACCCCGCTGTTGAGCACCAAGAATAGGAGAGACGGCCAGGTGTGCCCAGGTGGGAAGAGGAGAGAGCAGGCAGCTCTGGGCAGAGGCCATACGGCCCCCCAGCCATCGCCCCTCCCAGACTCACCCGAACATGGCTGCTGTCTGCCGCGTGTTCTGCTGGGGCGGGGTGGAGGTGCTCGTGGACAGGAGCGCGTCCGTGCCAGCCTTCTCCCAGTCGAAGGCCTCGTTCTCCGCGATGCCCCTCTCCTTCATGCTGTTCTCAAACACCGACATGATCAGCTGCAGGGGCGGGGGTGGCGGGAGGACAGAGAGGTGACCCTGGGCTCCCGGGAGGAGGGGCGTTGCTGGGATTGCAGTGGGGGGAGAGGGGCCTTCCAGGGCAGGGAGGGCCAAGAGGAGACATTGGAAGGAGAAGGGCACATTGATTTTTGAGTGAAAACATGCACATAATATGCAGATCAGCATGCAAATTATCATCTTGGTTTAAGCCCCTGAGACCTGCCCCCTGTAAGGCTCCAGAATCCTCAGCTATTTCCAGCATCTCAGCCGAAGCGACAGCAGCTCCAAACCACTGTAGTTCCCCAACCCACCACCTGGGGTCAGCGGTGTGCACGGGCAGCTTCCTGCTGCCATGCCTCCCGCCCACCTCTCCTCTCTGAGGCCTTCCTGGATCCCCCACCACACAGCTCCCTTGGTTGGGCACAGTGCATGGGCTCCACCTTCACACCCACCTGCCAACTCCACACTGTAGCCGCCAGCACAGGGCCCAGCACAGGGTGTGCTCTCAGCCGTTTGGTCTGGGGGACCCTATGAGGCTGAGCTAAGAAATGGGGCGGGGGGAGCAAGAGGGGGACAGTATGGCCTCCTACTGCCCAAGTGTGGCATCTCTGCCAGCAACCAGGGCTCTGTGCTCAGCTGTTTTCCCCACTCTCTGATCAGGGTCATGGGTCCTACAGGGGTGTAGGGTGGCGCCTTGGAAAGAGCACTGGACTTGGAGTCAGATGTGCCTTAGGCCAGCCCTGCTCCTACCCAGGCTACCAGGCCTCAGTTTCCTCATCTGTGACATGGGCACAGTCACCCCACTTGGACTCCTGCAGAGTTTGGGTGTAAAGTGCTTGAAAGCGCTTGGCTTAATTGTTGAATGCTGGAACAATGACATAAGGAACACACAATTATCACCAAAGCCTTGTTTTGAAACTTAAATAAATTAATGCATGAAAAGCACGGAAAACAGGGTAAGCTCTTGATAAATCTTAGCTATGCCTACTGTTCATGAGAGTGCAAAACAGTTTCGTGCAGTTGGAGGACCAGGGGGAGACGGCAGGGGCGCGGGCCTCGGCGGGAGGGTGCTGCTGGCCATGGTCGCCCACGGAGAGGTGTCCGGGGACGCAGGCAGGCGGCAGGCTCCCCCACCTGGTAGTCAGGCTTGGTGAAGTAGTCGAGGCTGGCGATGTGGTCCAGGAACAGGTGGAACTCTGAGGGCATGTGCTTCAGCAGCATCCGGTGCTCATACTTCTCCTTGATCATCCCTACCTGCTCCTGGAGGCAAGAGGCACAGAGAGATGGAGCCCCACTGCCCCACACCCACCCGCCGCCTCAGACCCAGCTGTGCAGGCCTCACCTTGTCCTTGATCTTCCTCCAGGGCAGCTGCCCCACTGCAAACTCCACCAACATGTAGAAGAGGGACCACAGGTCATCGTGGCGGCCCATCTCCTGGGGGTGGAGAGATGGGGGGGGTCACCCACAGCCCTCAGGTCCTTCCCTGGGAGCAGGAGGCTGACCCTCCACTGAGGCACTTCAGTCAGGGAGGCCTGACACCCAGGCGTCTATGGGCACAACTGAGGTCTCCCTGAAGCCATGGCTCTCTCCCCGATCGGCCAGCACACCGAGAATCACAGTCAAAACTTCTGTGTGTGCTGCCCGGCTAGGGTGGTTCAGTGGTTGAGTGTCGACCCATGAACCAGGAGGTCACGGTTCAATTCCTGGTCCAAGTTTCGGGCTTGATCCCCAGTGCGGGGCATGCAGGAGGCAGCCGATCGATGATTCTCTCTCATCATGGATGTTTCTCTCTCTCTCCCTCTCCCTTCCTCTCTGAAATCAATAAAAACATATATGTTTTTTAAAAACTTCTATATGCTTTCTCACCCCACAGAGATTGGTGCTGGGAACAGAGAGGAGAGGAGCCCCACAAACAAGGAAGAAGGGGAAGTCGCAGGCAGAAGCTCCCTCCAATTGGGGTCGCTGGAATGGCAGCCTGCAGCCCCTGCCCCATCCTTCTCTCCACGCCTGCAGAGCTGCCCACTCCACCCTCTCCCCCAGCAGCACACTCTGCCCCGACCTTACTGCCCGACGCCCCTCAGGCCCGGCTCTGCCACTCACCCGGTTCTTGTGGGCGTTGACCGAGGCGTACCGGACAGTCCCTCGAAACCCGGCCACGTTCCTAGGCTGCAGCGGAGAGAACATCACCAGGAACCTCGCCTGCTGCCCCGACCTTGGCCCTGCCCAGCCCTGCTCACCACGCCCGCCTCTGCCTACATGAGCCCTGACTGCCTCCCCAGGCATCCCGCCTCCCGTCACCTTGGCCTGGTCAGGAGCAAACCTGACACTCCAACCTCAGTCCTAAACCTGCCTCCTGCCCGTGTCCGTCCTTGACCAGAGGGGCAGACAGATCGCAGAGTGTGGGTGTGGCAGCCATCCAGAGTCCAGGCTGAGGGAGTGAGGGGATGGCCAGGTGTGGACCCACAGTGGGGAGCTGCTGGTACCCAACACGAGCCGGGCCTGGTCAGGCGGCAACAGGGAAGCGGGGTGAGGTCCCCAGGAGGCCAGGACGGCTGTGAGGCGATACTCACGGGCCGAACGTCCCCCGTGGTGTTGGTGTACTGCCGGGCCAGCCCGAAGTCCAGCATGTAGCACTTCCTGTAGGTGGACGGCAGCCGGCCCATGGCAAAGTTCGACTGCAGGAAGACAGCAGTGTGAGCTGGGCTCCACCCCTACCTGGCTCACCTCACGGGGCTCCGGAAAACAGAGTGAGGGACCCTCAGCCCACGTACCCTCACACAAGAGTAAAACGCCAGCCTGCAGCCGGCACAGCACCTCATCTGAGGGGCGGTGGGATTCTCCCCATTTTAGAGATGAGGAAAATGAAGGTCGAGGAGCTTAGGGGGCCACTGATGGCTGAGCTGACAGCTGAAACAAGGTCTGCCTGGCTCTAAATCCTTGGGACTCCCCAGTAGGACAGGGAGGCTTAGTCTAACTAAGGAGTAGGGCACCTACAGTGCTCTTGCTCTGTGACCTCGGGCCATTCAACCACCCTTTCTGAGCCCCCGCTTTCACCCCTTAAGAATGGCACTGTTCTCAGCCAAGAGCCAAGATGTCACACACTTAGCTACTTGGAGTTCTTGACGAAGGCCCAGCCCTGGTCCCCGTCCCTCAATGCCCCCGTGCTTCCCCGCCCTTCACCTTTCTAGTTCAAGGACTCTTCAGGTCGGGGGAGAAGGAAAGGGAGAGTACAGGAGAGGGCCCGGGCATGGCCCGGGGCGGACAGGGCTGTGTGCTCCTGCGAGGCAGGTAAGAGGCAGAGGTGGGGCTTGGGATGGAGGAGAAGCCAGGGGCCCCGAGAGGGAGGGTGTGGGGCAGGGCAGCCCTCACCGGCTTGATGTCTCGGTGCAGGAAGCCCACGGAGTGGATGGCCTCGATGGATTCCAGGATCTGCTTGCCCAACCGCAGCGTGGTGCGGGCCACCCACCACCACTGGGCCACTCTGCCAAGCCTCGCCCCCAGGCTGTGCCCACTCCCCCTCCTCCTGGGGCCGCAGTCTCCCTTCCCCACTGCCCCCACAGGAGTGGCAGCCCACGCCCCTGGGTGACTGGAGGGAGGATGCGTGGGCCACGCGGACTCACCTGGAGCTGCATCACCACGTAGTTAAACTTCTCGTTCCGGCCGCAGCCAATGAACCGGCACACATGGTCTTTCCCTGAGGACACAGACAGGCGGATCCCAATTCCCCCTCCTTCTCACTCCCACCAGCAGGTGGGCTCCCAGTGTATTCTGGATTCCTGGTCCCCCTGCCCTTAGTCCCATCGTCACTCTCACACTCTGGTCCTCTCTTCCCTCCACCACACTA
>NW_006300048.1:2814742-2815487 GCF_000327345.1 Myotis davidii | reverse complement strand
TCCCAGCCCCTGGCTCCATCTCCTCTCCCAGCCCCTGGCTCCATCAGTTCCCCCACCCATCCCCCTGCCCTAGGCCCATACCTTGCAGCTTTTTGAGCACGGCCACCTCCATCTTGAGGACCTGCTTGGGCTGCTGGGCTGACTCCACCTTGAGGGCCACGTTCTCTCTGGTCAGCAGGTCCATGGCCTCGTAGATCTCACCAAAGCCCCCACCTCCAATCTTTTTCAGCTACAGAGACAGTGGGGGGGGTGGGGGACACACAGGGATCAGGCTGAGCAGCTCCTCATCCCAACCACTGCTGGGTGGTCTCCTTCACTGATGGGGGCGGGGCCATCCTTGAAGGGGAGGACCTCATGTCCTTCCTTGTCCCACCCACCAGGGCCCCCACCTCCTCTCCTAGTGCTGGAGACAGACAGCTCTGCCATGGTGGACACACACACACACACACACACACACACACGCCCAGATGTCAGTGGGCAGTGGGAAAGGGTATGAGACGTGTGACTTCATAGAGACATGGAGCCATGGTCACGCGGATTCTGAAGAGGTAATCAGCTGTCATGAATCTTTTCTTCTCTGGACAGACAATCGATATCATGCCCCCCCCCCCCCCATCCGCTGCCTAGACTGAGCAACTTCCAGAAGGAAAACCAATTTCCAGAACCTCCCAGCTTCAGGGCAGACCCCCCGGAAGGGGTTAGCAGAATCCGAAATGGTGTCACCAGAGTATTGGGTGGGGAGTAT
>NW_006300048.1:2807828-2814562 GCF_000327345.1 Myotis davidii | reverse complement strand
TTCCTGCTCTGAAGCTCACATCCCTCTTAGTTCCCTGCAGGTGCCCAAACCCAGGGTGGGCCTCCTCTTTGGGGCAGGGGACACGGGAGCATGTAGGTAAGGAGGTTTGGAGTGAGTCTGCTTATCCCAAGGCCAGTGCAGTGCAGAGCTAACCTCCCAGGTCCTCCTCCTCCTCCTCCTCCCAGGGCAGGTAGTGAGGAAAGACAGAGAACTGTGATGGAGGAAGGATCGGCCTCGGAGATGAGCAAAGCTGAATTGTGGGAGGGATGAAAGTCATGTCAAGTCAGAGGCCCAGGGGTGTTGGAGAGTGAGGGTGCTGCTGGCACTGATGGGGGGACAAGGGAGAAGGTGCTGAGTTCTTTGGTTGAAGAAAGATGGACAGCTCAATTCTCACCTCCTGGGGAGCCTGCCCCTCATGGGTGGCCAGCCCTCTAGCACCTTTATTTGCATCCTGTTGGCTAATAACTCAGCCACAGCTGCTAATGTTTGGATGGAGGCGCTCTGATCCGCCAGCCTGTAACTGACTTTGAGCCTCCTGCACCGCGAAGCCACCACTCCCCCGCCCCGCCCCCTAGTATTTATTCAGTGGGAATGAAGGGAAGAAGGGAGCAGGGAGGGAGGATCTAGAAGAGAAGTGGAAGGCCCGATGGGATCTTGGAGACTCTTGTGCCCAGGAAGGAGGCAGGAAGAGAGAGGGGGGAAGAACAGTGAGAAACCAGAGTCCCTCTCTACTTGAGACAAAAGTTGAAGGTCCGACTTCTAGGAGAATTTCAGAACCAGGAGGGATAGGAGCAGACTCCAGGAAGCAATGGCACGCCTTCCCTGGGGAACTTTAAACGCAGGGGAATTTCAGTATCGTCTGGCTGCCTTTGTGGTTTGCTGTGTGTGAGCATGGAGGGTAGGGCGAGGGGGTGGAACAACCACCACCTCTCGGTTCTGCGCTCCAGACTCACAGACGGCATCTCAGCTCGTCCCAAAAGGGTCCCAACAGCACAGGTGAGGAGTCACAGGAGTCGCCGTTCTGCACAGAGGTCAGCACCTGGCCCCAGGTCACAGGGCTAGGAAGTAGCAAGGCCGGTGACATTCAAACCCAGGCAATGTGATGCAGAACCCACTCTCTGAGCAACGACGTTACAGCAACAGTGGGTCACACTGGGGTTAAAGGTGCCGGGGCTGGGACTCCAGCTCAGATCTTCCAGGCTCCGCAATCCTTGCTGGGGGTGGTAAGGAGGGTTCAGGGCAGCCAAGACATTTCTGACACCGGCTCCCCAATTTCCCAGGGTGCCCAAGGTTACTAGTATTTCTCTACCACATTCATTTCCAGAGTCTATTGTTCCTTCCTTAGTCCCCTTCTTACCACCCCACCCACTCTTTACAGCACCTCCCTGGGGTGGGGATACGGGCATCGTCACCGACCCACTCACCCAACACCCCTCCTCCCTGGGCCCTTATCCATGGGCCACAGCAGGCACAGTGACTAGGCCCATAATACTTTCAGGAGACAATGAAAATGTGTCCGTTTCTTTTAAAATCAGAAGGAGAGAGAAATTCATGTTTAGGTGAAAAAGAAAATTTAAATATGTAATACTGATGTATTCCTCTTTATGCCAGTGCAGTCATAAAATACAATTTTTAGTAATTTATGATTGAGGAAGGGGCCCAAGAAAGCCAGAATGCAGCCCCGCCCACAGCCCCGTAACAGGAATATTCTCTCAAACTCCCTTCACCAGGCCCTATTCACGGCCCCCTCACCGGCCAAAGGGCCTCCCTACACTGGGGGAGAAATCTAACATAACAGGACCAACATCCACATCGGAAAAAGGGAGCCCAGTTTCTCGGCCCAGCTCTGGGTGACCTGGGGTCAGTTTTTTCAATTTTCGGAGGTTCCACGTTTCCTCCTCTTGGGCTAGAATTGGTCACAAAGATCCATCAGCTCTATGGTCCTGATTTTTGGATGGGCTGATTCCTGGAAAGCGTTAGTGTTGGCCCGGCATTTAGACAGACCTGCTTCTACTGACCGGTCAAGGTAACGGGACAAGTTAAGGAATCTCTGTGCCTCTGTCCCCACACCTGGGACACCGGGCTAACAGTGTCTACATTTTTCACAGCCTCTGGCAATAGTAAATGCTCAAAACAAATGCTAAGTTTTTGTTACTATTATTGTTTGTGATTCTACTTCTGAGAATTCTGCCTCAAGAAGAATACAGCGTTATTATTTGTAAATACTCCATCTAGTGTCACTGGCCCTCATTGTCTCCTGGCTGCAGCCTGTCTCTGGCAACTTGTTCTTGGTTCCTGAGCTCTGCCTCACGCCTCTGTCCCCTCCCTCACGGGGAGATGGCCGAGGGGAAGCGTCTGGCACCCACCATGGCTAGTTGTCCAGGGGCCAGGGAGGAAGTGAGCGGTAAAGAGAGGTAAGCTGGCAAAGACTGCATGCATGCCCCTTTCCCTAATTCCCTCTTGTCACTTCTCTCCCACTCATCTCCCACTTCCTCTCAAAGAAACACAAGAAAGTTCTAACCCGAACTCAGGAACACCATCTTTTTCTCACCTCTTCAGTGCAAATGTCCGTCTGCCTCCAATCTGCCGGCACAAGAAGCTCCGGTAACACTCCTCCTTTTACCAGACCTCAGTCCTTTGATTACTGGCCTGGCTCCTCCTCCCCCATCTCTGTCTTGTCACTCTCCCTCTCTGGAAGTCCCCTTGGGGACGCAGACAGCCCCTACCTGCAGCTTTCCAGCCCCTCCAGTGCGACCCCCTCCGGAGACGTCCCTGACCAGGCTGCCACCTTTGCCCCTATCCCTGGCCTCTAAGGGACCTGCCCAGCGGAGTGGTTGTTGCCATGGAGACCCACCTGCACCCAGGCCCCACTCTCCTCTCAACCCCTAACCTAGTTGAACCCCTCCCAACACACACACACACACACACACCCCGAAAGAGAGAGGCTCAGTATAGACCTGACCTGTACTGCTTTCCCTCTCTTCCTCCTGGCTCCCCACCCAGGTGCAGACCCACAGTTCACAGGCTGTCACCCCGCAATCCAGGGCACAGCAGCCTGCCCCCACAATGATAAGAGGCCAGCAGAAGCTCTTATGCGACGGAAAGACGGGTGGGGGTGGGACAGGGATTGGTTTATAGTAGGTCCTGTTCCCCAGACATTGCCATTTCCCTAACCTTCAAGTGTCCCCCTCCCATCCAAACCCTCGCCCCCCGCGCCGGAGGCTGGCTTGGACTACAACTCCCAGCAGGCCGAGCAGCCTGAAGTCCTGGGCTGGGGGAGCAAGGCACGCTGGGAGATGGAGTCTCGGCGTGTTGCACCTGCCGCAGGAACCAGCGAGGGGGGGAGGGTGGATGGAGAAGATGGAGGAGGGAGTGCGGGTGCGGTGGGAGCAGGCTGCGGGGCCTCTTTCCCGGAACCCAAGCCTTTCCATCCTCTGCGGAAGCGGAGGGACACATGCTCACTCGCTGCCCTTCTCCAAGGTCCGGCAGAGAAAGAGCCCCCTCCCCCACCCTCCCTCCGCCCCCACTGAGCTCTGCAGCTCCAGCTCAGACTTCCAACCAGGAGTTGCTCCAGGCTGGGACGGACCGGCGTGACCCAGCCGGGAAAGGGGTGAGAGAGGGCGGGCTGGAGCGAGGCACTGGGAGAAAGCGAGTGTCCACAAGTGCAGGCAAAATAAGGACCTGCAAGCACTATGCACATGAGCTCAGGGCGCCTCCCTCATCAGGGTGGTGCGCTAAAGGCACCCGTTCTCACTGGTCTCCCGATCCCCTCCTCCCCTCCTCTCCCGCCCCTCCCTCGGACCCGCCGGTCACTCACTCACCACCTTCCAGCGATCCTTGACCACGTAGTTGGCCGGCAGGATGTCGGCCTGCTCCCCTCCCCCACTCATGTTGGTTTCGTCCTTAGGAGCAGCCGCTAGGCCCTGCATCCGCCAGCCGGAGGGAGGGGTGTCCGCAGGGCCTGCCCTGGGGGGGCCATCTACCTGGGGGAGTGCGGAGGGGCTGTGAGTGGAGAGGACCAAGGACCACCTTGCAGAGATGAAGGGGAGCCCCATCCTTCCCAGGCCCACCAGGCAGATGCTCCGGGGACTGCTGGGGGGAGCAGCCTGGAGGTCAGAGGAGAAGGCAATTACTCTCCCAGGAAACGAGATACAAACTACAAACTAGAGATGTGAGAACCAGCAACACACACGGATGGGAAAGGAGAGGACAATGATGGTGAGCAGGCGGTGGGGGAAGTGTTTCCCAAAGAGACGTAGGCTAGTCAATGTGGGGGGGACTGCCCACCAAGGAGCACACCCGCCTGGGACCCAGGCTTGTACTGGGGAGACCTAGGCCGAGAAGGACCCATCTGATGACTCCACCTGTGGCCCCTGGCACCCACCCCTTCCCTGTGCCACAACATGCCAGGGAGAGGTGCAACCGAGGCTATTGAAATGGGAGAACTGCTGGCGAAGGGGTGACCCATGGGGACACACAGCAGAGTGACAGAGTGGGTTCTCTACCTGCGAACCCACCAGGGGAGATGTGATCACCAGAGAATGAGGAGACACCCAGCAGCCCCTTGAGCCTGGTGCTGAGTGAGGGGATGCAGTGTGCCTGCGTGCAAGGATGGGAGTAAGGAGGAGAACATAAGGCAATGGACCCAAGACGTGGATTTTAAAGGGATAGCAGCGATCAGGCCTCTCCGAGGGAGAGAGGCAGGTTGAATTGGGAGGAACTGGGGACTGCAGGGAAGCAGCCGAACAAATGAGACGCAGGGAGGAGCAGGTCTGGGGGGCGTGGGGTGAGAGAGCCTTTGACCACACCTCTCGGTGTCTGCCCAGGGACCAGGAAGAACACAGCTCCTGTTGCATTAGGACAGGTACAAGCTGGGTATCAGGGAGCATGTCCCAACTGTGAGGGCTGGGAGCCAGCCAGTGTTACCCAGGGAAATTCAAGGCTGTGCATGTGTGTCTGCGTGTGTACCTGTGCATGTATCCCTCTGCATGAGTGTGTGTGTATGTATGTATTATGTGTCTTTTCTATTAAATGTATTTGGGTGACATTGGTTAATAAGATCATATTGGTTTCAAGTGTACATTTCTATGATATATGTCCTGCATATTACATTGGGCCCAGATGACCACCCAAAGTCAAGTCATCTTCCATCGCCATGTATTTGTCCCCCTTTATCCTTTTGCATCCCTGTCTGTATGTGCCTGTCCGTGTGTGTGCGTGCACGCGTGCGTGTGTCTTTGTGTCTATGCCTGTACATCCACATCTGTGTGTGCCTGTGTGTGTTGTGTCTCTGTGTGATATGCACGTGTAGGCAGGGAGCCAGAAGAGAGAACTTGAGATCTCTGCCAGCCCAGTCCAGGAGCGGAACCAGGGTCTTTTCTTCCCTTCTCCCCCTACACTGTTTATAAGCGCACCGCTCTGCCCTCACAATGACCTGGCATCGCAGACGGAAGGAAGTCACTCCGGCTGGGGTTGGGGTGGGGTGGGAACTCCATAGACCTGTCTTGCCTTGGGATGGGATAATGCCCCCAGAGCTGCTGTGTCTAGCCATCCTGATTGGGGGGCAGGGGGCAGCATGGAATGCTGACGGCCTGGAGACAGCCTCCGACAGGTCATGGTGTGCCATGAGGGACAGGTAGAGAAGGGATCTTCAAGGGGAGGGCGCTGTCACTCTTTTTCTGTCTTTCTTCGAGTGACTCGGCTGGCTGTTCCCTCCAGTCCGCACAACTGCAGGTGTCAGAACTGATATCAAACAGGCCTTTGCCCTGTGGCACATGGGGCAGGAACTTGCAGGGCAGGATGAAGGGGTGTGAGGGTTGGGAGGAGGGTGGAGAGGGGGGAGTCTGGAATACATGTGGAGGAGGCAGATTGAAGACAAGACGAAAGGACCCGTTGACCAGTAGGGAGGGATCCTTGAGGAGTTGACAGGGTGACCTCTGGTGGGCCTCGCAGTCCTGTGATGGTGGAGTCTATAGGTTGATGGGGGAAGTTTAGGTCCTGCTCCCATGTATTGATGGGCAAGCCCAGAAGGAACAGATGAGGTGGCAAAGAGTGGACACAGGAGGACAAATGAGGGGTCCCTGCTTCTCCCTACTCACCATCCTTCCCACGCCCTGCCTCAGAGGACTACACTCAACTCAGACTGGGATTGGGTGACGAGAAAGTTGGCTGCCCCATCACTGCCCCCTCAGGACCCCTGGGGTGTGTGGTGGCATGGGTGTGAGTGGGCGCGGGCTCTCAGGGGAGGTTTTTAAGGACATGTGTCAGAGCGCATGTCTGAGAGTGTGGGGCTGGTGAGGAGAGCGAGGTCTGAGTGGCTGGGAGCTCGTGGTATGTGAATGTAGGTGTAGCTGTGCAAGGTGTGCGCCAGGCATGTGTGGGAATCCGGGAGCCCGGGGAAGGAGAGGCAGCGGAGACCAGTGAGGGCTGATGGAGGTAGGTGAGGAGATGTGTGGGAGGAACAGGGGAATGGAGGGGACCAGGAGTGGCAGGATCAGAGGAGGGGGTTGGGTAGAACAGAGACAGGTGAGAGGGCACGATGGCAGGGGCAGCCACAGGACCCTGCGAGGGGCTCTGGGCGCAGCTGAAGGGGTGGGGAAGTTGGTAAGGAGGCCGGTGGCAGGAGTGGAGGGCAGGACAAGGGAGCGAGGTTATGGAGGCAGCTCAGAGCGACTGGTCAGGGGGACCGAAGATGAAGCCGCGGAGACGGGGACAGAGGTCGCAGTGAGGAGCAA
>NW_006300048.1:2805911-2807605 GCF_000327345.1 Myotis davidii | reverse complement strand
CAGCGGTGGCAGCGGCAGAGCGGGGAGCTGCCCACAATGCACTGCGCCGCCAGCATCAGCACCAGCCCTGACATCACCGCCCCGCCGCCCTGGCTCTGACATCACCGCCCTTTCTCTGACATCACATTCTGCCCCGCTCTCTCCTCTCCGGCAGCGCGGGGGCTCTCGCGCGCGGGGTCCTGCTCTGGCTCTTAAAGGCTCTCCTCACGGTCTCAGCCGCTCACTTGATCCCCATCCCCCCGCGGGGCCGCTCACTCCTTACCTGTCCTAGACGCCTCACCTGTCTCCGGCAGCCTTTACCCCTGCGCTCCCAGCATGTCCCTGTCACTCCCGCGGGTCCCCGTCAGCCTCAGCCCATCCCCTCACTCCATCCTCCATACGCTCATGTGACTTTCCTCTAAGCTCACTTCCCCTCCCCGGCCATACGTCCCCACCCGCTTCCTTCTACCCATCCCTCACCTATAACTCACCTCACCACATATGCACCTTACCGCCTGGCTCACCCTGGCTCGCTCTCTCTTTGGCCCTTTCTCCCATCTGCTGACAAACTCTGCTGTCCTCTCTGACTGCTCACCAAATAAATGCACACTCCTCACTGAGACGTTAAACATTCTCTCTCCCCCACCAAGGCCCCACAGAGGCTCCGGCTGTCCTTCTGACAGATTGGGTTGCTCAGCATTCACTGAACACGCTTTGCACATTGTCTCTCTCAGATCCTTCCTTCCATCCTCATGCCTCCGATAAATGGGTACTGAGCGCCTTCACCACCAACACCACCACCAACAATAGCAGCAGCTATTTACTCCTGCCACTATGCTGACTGTACACATATTAATTCATTTAATTCTCATAACAACCCTATGAGGTAGCAGTACTGATGCTGTGCCCATTTTATAGATGAAGAAACTAAGGTACAGAGCTTTGAGCACTTGCCTTAGGCCACATAGCTGGCAAGTGGCAGAGCTGGGACCCAAAGCCCGGCTCCGGAGCCCATGCTCCCGGCCACTCCGCTGGCAGGAAGTGCCATTGAGTCTGCAAGACCGGTCAGGAGGCGTCTCAGAGGAGGTGCATTCCACTGTCATCTGAAGGATCAGAAGGGGCCAGGGCGGAGGGTGGGAGAGACTTCCAGCTGGGGGGAGGGCCTGAGGGGGCAGGGGAGGCACGTGCAAGACCAGAAGGGCCTTTTGTGCTGTGCTAAGACTGGATTTTCTCCACTTGGTTTTTGAAAGTGTAGTGGATGGTGGGGTGTCATCCAGAGGCCCCTTCTGAGTCCAGGCCGCCATTCCCAGGCTGGGTCCCTCTCTGGGAAGGTCCCTTGGCCCAGGACAGTGGTTCTCAACCTGTGGGTCGCGACCCCTTTGGGGGTCGAACGACCCTTTCACAGGGGTCGCCTAAGACCATCGGAAAACACATATATAATCACATATTGCTTTTGTGATTCATCACTATGCTTTAATTATGTTCAATTTGTAACAATGAAAATACACCCTGCATATCAGATATTTACATGACGATTCATAACAGTAGCAAAATTACAGTTACGAAGTAGCAACAAAAATAATGTTATGGTTGGGGGTCACCACCACATGAGGAGTTGTATTAAAGGGTCGCGGCATTAGAAAGGTTGAGAACCACTGGCCTAGGAAGATGCTTCATCCAAGACCACGCACCCTCCCTGGGGCATCCCAGACCTG
>NW_006300048.1:2794301-2805800 GCF_000327345.1 Myotis davidii | reverse complement strand
CTCAGGACAGCTCTGGAGGGACATCCATTTTCAAAACTCCGGAGAGGGTCCGCTGAGGCATCTGCTGAGACTGCATGGAAGCCCCCCTTCCTCCGCCCAGCGCTGCTTTCTTCACTCCTCGGAGCACTTACCTGTAAGCCTGCTGCACGGTCACCTCTGTCTCAGCGTCCGTGCCCACGGCCATCAGACCTTCTGACCGGAAATCACTGAAGAATTCTGAGCAGCAATAAGACCCAGTCTGATCTGAGTATTAGGTTAGAACTCTAGGTTGACCATTTGTTTCAGGACTTAAAAGTGTTGCTCTACTGTCTTCCGGCTTGCATTGTTTCTGATGAGAAGTCTGCAGTTGCCCTTATCTTTGGTTCTCTCTATGTAATGTGTCTTTTTCTCTTCTGACTACTTTTCAGATTTTCTCTTAATCACTGGTTTTAAGCTATTTCATTAGGTGTGTCTTGCTGTAATTTGATTCATTTTTCTTGAGCTTAGGGTTTGTTGAGCTTATTGTATCTGTGGATTTACAGTTTTCATCAAGTTGGAAACATTTTTCAGCCATTATTTCTCCCCCCCCCCCCCCCAGTCATTCTTTATTCAAATATTTATTCTGACGTCTGCTTTCCTTCACGGACTCGCATTGCCCTGGCTGTCGGGCTGTTTGACGTTGTCTCATTTACGCTCTGCTCATTTTCCCTCCCCCACCCTGTCTTTTTACTCACTGTGTTCGTTTCTGATAGTTTCTACTGCTCTGTATTCAGGTTTATTAATCTCTTCTTTTCCAGTGCCTGATCTGGTAATAACCTCATCCCCTGTATTTGCACCGTAGCTTACATCTCTAAAAGTTCAATCTGGGTCTTTAAAAATCTTCCATTTTGAAATCTTCAGTTTTTCTTCTAACTTCGTCAACATATTGAGTAATTATAACAACTCTTTTCATGCACTTTTTTTAAAAAATATATTTTATTGATTTTTTACAGAGAGGAAGGGAGAGAGATAGAGAGTTAGAAACATCAATGAGAGAGAAACATCGATCAGCTGCCTCCTGCACATCTCCCACTGGGGATGTGCCCGCAACCCAGGTACATGCCCTTCACCGGTATCGAACCTGGGACCTTTCAGTCCGCAGGCCGACGCTCTATCCACTGAGCCAAACCGGTTTCGGCTTTTCATGCACTTTTTTTTACTAGTTTTATTATCTCAGTAATTTCTGCATTCACTTTTTAAAATATTTTTATTGATTTCAGAGAGGAAGAGAGAGGGAGAGAGAGAAGAAACATCAATGATGAGAGAGAACCATAGATCCATCGCCTCCTGCACGCCCCCCGCTGGGGAGCGAGCCTGCAACCCAGGCATGTGCCCTGACCATGCCCTGACAGGGAATCAACCACCAAGCCATGCCGGCTGGGCTCTGCATTCGTTTTAATTTTTCTTCTCACTCTGGGTCATATTTTCCTGCTCCTTTCCAAACCATAAATTTTTATTGGATGCCAAAGACTGAATTTTACCTTGCTGGACCCTGGCTATTTTTTTGTTTCAGTAAATATTCTTGAGCTCTGTTCTGGGATGCAGTTTATTTACTTACAAATAGTTTGATCTTTCCAAGACTAACTTTTTAAGTGTTTGTCAGGTGGGACCAGAGCAGCCTCTAATCTAAGGCTAATTTTCCCCGCCCCTGAAGCAAACCCCGGGATAGTTTACCCAATGCCCCACGGAGGGTGAGGGCTCCCAGTCAGCTGGAGGGAAGGGTCACTATTCCCATACTTGAGTGAGCCCCTAGGCCGTCTGCTCTGCTCCTTTTAGATCAGCGGTTCTCAACCTTGGCTGCACATTAGCATCACCTGGGAATCTTTTTAAAACCCTGATTTCTGGGCCTCATCCTCTGGAAATTCTGTTTCTTTGTTATGGGGTGGGGCCATAACATGAGTAACAAAGAAACAGAATTTCCGGAGGATGAGGCCCGGAAATCAGGATTTTAAAAAGATTCCCGGGTGATGCTAATGTGCAGCCCAGGTTGAGAACCACGGTTTTAGATGGTTCTTTCCCCACTTTGGGGCGTTTCCTCACACCTGTGTGCTGATCAGGCCTCCGCTGACTGTCACGGGAAACCCTCTGGAGATTCCAGAGCTTTCCCTCCAGTCCTGGGCTCTGTCCTGCAGACTGGCTGCCTTGGCCTCCCAGGACCCCCTACTCCCCCTCCTCAGCTCGAGGAGACAGCCAGGCTCAGCCTGCGTTCCTCCTGCCTGCAGCCCGACACCCCGCAGGCCACACGTGGGGCCATGCGGAACTCACCTGGCTTGTTTTCAGGGTTCCCAGGGTTACTGTCCGGGGCTGCTGATGGCCAATGTTCAGACGTCATTGTTTCATGTACTCCGGCCGGGATTTTGGTTATTAAACGTGGGAAGGTTTACAGCAAGACTCACAACATCAGAATGAGCAGCGGAGCCTGGCCCGGTGGCTCAGTGGGTTGGAGCATTGTCCCATGCACCAAAAGTTTGGGGGTAAAATTCCTGGTCAGGGCACATACCTAGGTTTTGGGTTTGATCCCTGGCTGGGTGTGTACAGGAGGTAACTGATTGATGTTTCTCTCTCTCTTTCTTTCCCTCTCTTCCTCCCTCTTTAAAATCCATAAACATATCCTCGGGCGAGGATAAAAATAAATAAATAAAATGAACAAAGGGTCTGAAATAGACATTTTTTCCAAAGAAGACACACAAATGACCAACAGGCGCATGGAAAGATGCTCCACATCACTAATCATCAGGGAAATGCACACCAGAACCACAGTGAGGCACCACCTCCCACCTGTCAGAAGGGCTACCAGCAAACACAGAAGGAACAAGTGTCAGCGAGAATGCAGAGAAAAGGGAGCCCCGGTGCACTGTGGGTAGGACTGTAAATTAGTGTAGCCATTAGTGTAATGGAAAACAGCATGGAGATCCCTTCAAAATTACAATAGAACTATTATATGACCCAGCGATACCTCATCTGGACAGTGATCCAGAGGAAATGAAGTCACTGTCCTGAAAAGATATGTGCACCCCCATGTTCATTGCAGCATTGTCTGCAATAGCCAAAATGTGAAGATAACCTCCGTGTTCATTGATGGATGAATGGGCAAAGAAACTACATTATTCAGCCAATAAAAGAAGAATATCTGGCCAGTTGAGGCAACATGGAGGGACCTTAAGGGCATTATGCTAAGTGAAGTAAATCAGACACAGAAAAACAAATACTGTATCATATCACTTATGTGTGAATTCTAAAAACAACAAATTCATGATACAGAGAATGGGTTGGTGGTTGCCAGAGGCAGGGGGTTGGGGTGGGTGAAATGGGTGAATGTGGTCAAAAGGTAGTAAACTTCTAGTTATAAAGTAAGCAGTCCTGGGGTGTAACGTACAATGTGGTGACTATAGTAATAATACTATGTTATATATTTGAGAGTTGCTAAGAGAGTAAATCTTAAAAGTTCTCATCACAGGAAAAAATAACGTGTAACTACATGTGGTGATGGATGTTAACTAGGCTTATTGTGGTGATCATTCTGCAATATATACAAGTACCCAGTCATTATGTTGTACAGCTAAAACCGATACAATGTTATATGTCAACTATATCTCAATTCTTTTAAATCCACATAAGAAAAAGCTGAGAAACAAAAAAAGGAGCAAGGAAAAACCATGGTAAAGGTATGGCACAAAAGAGGAAATAGGAAAAAATCCAAGTTTGGAATTAATCACAAATATAAATGGATAAAAGCCATTGATTAATAGAGCATCATCTTTTCTAAAATGCAGGTATAATAAGCCGTAGCTAGTCTGGCTCAGTGGATAGAGCACCAGCCCACAGACTGAAGGGTCTCAGGTTCGATTCCAGTCAAGGGCATGTACCTCGGTTGCAGACAGAGGCAACCAATCGATGCGTCTCTCTCACATTCTCTCTCTCTGTCTCCCCACAAACACTCTCTCTAAAAATCAATGGAAAAATATCCTTGGGTGAGGATTAACAACAACAAAAAATGCAGGTGGAATAAGCTGCCTATTAGAGACACACTCATACTATAGAAAGGCTGAAACTGAAGATGTGAAAACATGTAAGTCCAAAGGAATTTATTAGAAAAAAAAAACTGAATCACATAATAAGGATAGAAAGTATACCACCAAGAACACATAACCGTTCTAAGCTTGTACTCAATGGCAGTCTCAAAATGTAAATAAAAATAGGTAAAATTACAAGGAAAAATTTTAAAATCTACTGTCAAAGGGAGATTTTAACAAAATTACCTCAGTAATTGATAAAAAATGGGCATCCCCTAAAAACAATAAGGATATAGAAGATTTGAAAAATAAAAATATAACAAGCTTGATCTAATGTACTAGTATATGTGTGTATAGACTATCATATACAGATAATATATTATCTGTTATAGTGTATCTATTATATCTATTTTAGGTACTATATGATCTATTCTATACATGGATATCTATTATACATAGATATTATATTCATACTATTATATGCAAACTAGATAATACATGTACTTCATAGATAACCCTATATAATAAAAGCATAGTATGCAAATTGTCCCCTCGACCAGGAGTTGTCTGGGAGTTCGATCAGGGGGCAGGGCTGGCCAGGGGAAGGGAGGGAGTACCCGCTGGCAGCCAGCAGCCAGCAGCCGGCAGCCGGCAACAGCTAGGGACCCTACCAGTGCACAAATTTCATGCACTGGGCCTCTAGTATATTTATTATAGATATTCTAATATATGTAGATACATCTGAAGTAGGTATAACAAAATTTTAAGATTTTATAAACCTGGGAAGTAGACACAAGGATATTTGGTATGCTATTCTCCATAGTTTTCTCACACTTGACATATTTTGTAATAAGTTTTTTAATTAATAATTATCACAGGAAAGTCTGAAATGGAGCACAAAGGCTCTGTTTTGGTCTCCACAGATGCTGACAGAGAAGAACGACCGAGGAGCTGAGATGTTTCCCCTTTCACAAAATTTCCATCAGAAGTAGTGTCACTAGCAAGGAAACACCCTAGCAACTGGGATGGGGAGGAAATCAGACTAAGAATATACCCAAGTAAGGTGGGTATCCTATATAATCCTATATAATAAAAGCCTAATAGGCAAATCGACCGAACAGTGGAACAACCGGTTGCTATGATGCACACTGACCACCAGGGGGCAGACGCTCAATGCAGGAGCTGCCCCATGGTGGTCAGTGCGCTCCCACAGGGGAAGTGCTACTCAGCCAGAAGTCGGGCGGTGGCAGCACTAAGGAGCAGGGAGCCGGCTTCTGGCCTGTGGGAGCACTGCTCAGCCGGAAGCCGGGCTCATGGCTGGCAGGCACAGTGGTGGTGGCGGGAGCCTCTCCCGCCTCCGCTGCAGGCGGGCAGTAAGGAGTGAGGGGTCCCAGACTGTGAGAGGGCACAGGCCGGACTGAGGATCCCCCCAACTCCCCAGTGCATGGACCTCGTGCACCGGGCCTCTAGTAGTATATATTCAGGCAGAGATTGTCATCTCTATTTTCTCTGCAACATAAATGAGAAAGGAAAATCACACTTGAAAGAAACAAACTAACAAAAACACAGGAGGGTAAACCTGGTCCCTGCTCCTCCTTCGTGGCCAGAGGCAGATGTTTGATCTGGGGGTGCAGGAGACAGCATGTGAGGCTAAACTGGAAGGGTCCTCCGCGTGCCGGGTTTCTGTCTTCTTTGCGTCGCCCGGCCCTCTGCACGTCGCTGCCTGACATCATTTGATTCTCCCATTCTCGAGCTAAGGCTGGCCCTTCCCAAAGCCAAACGGAGAGAGCCTCAGACTCTCCTTCCTCCTTGTTACAGCTCCTTTAGTGCCTAGTGTCCTACACAAAAGGCTGCTTTTGAATATGTGTCCCCTGCCCCGCGGGTGTGGCTCAGGTGGTTGAGTGTCGTCCCCTGCACCAAAAGGTGACCAGGTCGATTCCTGGTCAGGTCACAAGCCCAGGTTAGGGCTCGATCCCCATTAGGGGGTGAGCAGGAGGGAGCCATTGGTGTTTCTCTCTCACATGGATGTTTCTCTCTCAATAAAAACATATTTTTAAAGATGCCTCCCCAACACTGTTAAAAGACACATTAAAACACGAGTAAGGTTAAACCATATGTGCAGAGATGCACATTTGGGTTATAAAGAAGCATGAGGAACTTGTATGCATGCATATAAGCATAACCAATGGACATAAGACACTGGGGGATGGGGGAGGCTAGGGGACTGTCTTGGGCGGGGGGAAAAATGGACACATATGTAATATCCTTTGTAATAAATAATAAAAAAAAAATATTCAACTTAAAAAAAAAAAAGAAGCATGAGGAAGTTGATTTGTGTCCATTTTTAAAAAACTTTTTTATTGTTGCTGTTAATCCTCACCCGAGGATATTTTCCCACGGATTTTTCTCTTTTAGAGAGTGGAAGGGAGAGAGGGAGGGAGGGAGACAGGGTGGGAGAGAGAGGGCGAAACATTGATGTGAGAGAGACACATCGATTGGTTGCCTCCCACACGTGCCCAGGCTGGGACAGGGGATTAAACCTGCAATCCAGGTACATGCCCTTGACCGAAATCGAACCCACGACCCTTCAGTCCATGGTCTGACGTTCCTAACCACTGAGCCAAACTGGCTAGGGCTGTGTCTATTGTCTTAAAAATACGTTTTTATTTATTTCAGAGAGAGGTAGGGAGAGGGAGAGAGAGACAGACACATCAATGATGAGAGAGAATCATTGCTCCGCTGCCTCCTGCACGCCTCGCACTGGAATCGAGTGCACAACCTGGGCATGTGCCCTGACTGGGAATCAAAGGTCGATGGTCAACCACTGAGCCACACAGGCCGGGCACTGTGTGTCCGTGTTTATCCTTACAATAAAAGCAAGCATGGCGGTGACTCTTGGAGGGAGCAAGGGGACTGTGATTGAGGTGGCACAGATGGAAACCTCTGGGTGGCTGGAGATCTATTTCTTAATACAAGGGGTGATTGCAAGAGCGTTTGTCTCATAATGTATTTGCTTTACAGTGGTTTTCAGCTGGTGGGTTTTACCTTATAATAAAAATACTTTTATTGTTATGTCCCCTGAATGAATGATGGATGGATCTAGGCATTGAGTTGCTAGCATCAAAAAAGAAAGACAACCAGACACTGTGCCCCATGAGGGGAGTGCACGCCACCGCCTGTGAAGCAGTCTTGCCCAATATCGCACCTGAACCTGGTCAAACCTCTAGGTCCAACTTCAGTCGAAAGGACAGAGGAGCACTTTAAATGACACCCCAGGGACATATCATCAGCCCCCTCCAGACTGGGGGAAACTGCAGGACAAATGAGGGGAGAGGAGCGGTTCTGCCGCAGAACATGTCGGTTAAAACAGACTCAAAAGACATGCCCACCCATCACAATATGTGGACTTGATGTGACTCCTGCTTTTAAACAAATAAATTGTAAGCAAACATTTCTAACATTTCTAAACAACTGGAGATTTGAACACTCATGGGATATCTGATGACGTTAAAAGCTCTTGTTAAGGGCCCTGGCCGGGTGTCAGTTGGTTAGAGCATCGATCATCCCAATATGCCAAGGTTGTGGGTTCGATCCCCAGTCAGGGCACATACAAGCAGCAACCAATGAATAAAGTGGAACAACAAATTGATGTCTCTCTCTTTCTCCTTTCCTCTCTTAAAATCATAAATAAAACATTTTTTAAAAATCTTGTTAATGGAGCCCTAGCTGGTTGCTCAGTGGTTAGAGCGTTGGCCTAAGGACTGAAGGGTCTCGGGTTTGATTTCGGTCAAGAGCACGTACCTGGGTTGCAGGCTCGATCCAGGGTCAGGTGGGTGCAGGAGGCAACTAATCGATGCGTCTCTCTCACACCGTGTGTTTCTCTCTCTCTGTCTCTGCCCCTCCCTTCCACTCTCTCTAAAAGTCAGTGGAAAAAATATCCTCAGTTGAGGGTTAACAACAACAACAAATCTTGTTCATGGATATGGGTGTAGGTGAAACAAGATGGGCCATAAATTTATAATTGTTGAATCTTATTATACTATTGATTATTTTCCATACTTTATCTTTGCTTCTTTAAAAACAGCATTCTGGAGTATAATTTACATATTGATAAAATTCACCAGTTGTAAGTATACAATGTAATAACATTGTAAATTTCTAGAGTTGTGCAATCATCACTACAATCCAGCTTTAGAACATTTCCATCATGCTTAGAAAGTTTCACTGAGCCCACTAGTCAATGCCCTTCCCACCCCAGCTGGTACTGGTCTGCTTTCTGCCTCTCTAAATACATATGTCTTTTCTGGACATTTACACTAAACTAGAGGCCCGGTGCATGACATTAATGCACTAGAAGGGGCGGTGAGGGGGGCCCCTTAGCCCAGCCTGCGCCCTCTTGCAGTCCAGGAACCCTTGAGGTATGTCCACCCCTGAAGCCCGGCTCATGGCTGGCGAGCACTCCTACTTCCAAGGCAGCACTAAGGAGCAGCAAGCCCGGCTTCTGGCTGAGTGGCACTCCCCCTGTGGGAGTGCACTGACCACCAGGGGGCAGCTCCTGCGTTGAGCATCTGCCCCCTGGTGGCCAGTGCATGTCATAGCGACCGGTTGTTCTGCCGTTTGGTCGATTTGCATATTAGGGTTTTATTACATAGGATGGGATCATACGACATGTACTCTTCTGATACTCTCTCTGTTAATGTGCACTTGACATTTTCCATAATGAAAACAATTTTGTTGACTTGAATGATGACTTGTTTGCATAGCATTTTGTGTTTGTAAAGTGCTTTCATAAACCAGCTGAGTAAGGCAGGGGAACATTTGTCACCAATTTTACAGATGAGGAAACAGACTCAGAGGGCTTAGGGCACCTGACCCAGGTCCCAGAGCTAATTAGTAACTGAACTAACTGAACTGGGACTCGATTCTGGCCTCCTGTCACCTGGAGATACTCCTCCCTGCCCCAGCCCCCACCCCCACCCCCCATCATGCTGCCTCACTAGACTGCCCACCGCCCTTGGTTCCCCAGCCCATCACTTAATGAAGGTGAAGGAGGTGGCCCATCAAGTCATCTGGCACATGCGGCTTCCTTCCTGAAGGTCATGTGTGAGGGGCTGGTGGGGGCACTTTTGTCCCAGGGTTTGTGTATCTGTGGCTGTGCCCAGGAGTGGACAGAAATATCCTGAAATCTCTCCGCCTTCTCTTTGTGTCTTTGTATTTTAAAACATTATTTTTTGTTATTTTATTTATTTTTTTAAATATATTTTTATTGATATCAAAGAGGAAGGGTGAGGAAGAGAGAGAGAGAGAGAGAAACATCAATGATGAGAGAGAATCATTGATCGGCTGCCTCTTACACACTCCACACTGGGGATCGAGCCTGCAACCCGGGCATGTGCCCCACGGGAATCGAACCGTGATCTCCTGGTTCATAGGTCAACACTCAACCACTGAGCCACGCCGGCCGGGCTAAAACATTATTATTATGTTGAAAACATTCTTATTTTTACGCCTGCTCTGGGACCCTATGCTTTGACATTTTAATCATTATCATTCAGAAGAAACTCCAAGGGTGCTTCCCTCTGGGGAATGAGACTGGGGTCGCAGGCCTCACTTCCCATTGCATGCCCTTTGTTCCATTTGAATTTTCTGTCCTCTATTTGTGTTATTTTTATAATAAAACGAGGGGGGAATCATTATTATTACCAGTGAGCAATGGTGTGTTTGCCTGTCTCCCTGAAGATCCTACTTCTACCAGCTTCTTAGGATTGAGCAGATTACAAAGTGCTGCCAAATGTAACTTATTTAATCCACTCTTTCACTCAACAATAGGAATGCGTCCTATGTTCCAGGCACAAAATTAGAAGCTGGGGATACAGCAGTGAAGCAAACAGATAAAAAGTCCTGCCTTCCTGGGACTTACATCCTACCGGGTGTAGAAAGATTTACAACAAAATTAATAAATGACATGGGACGTGAGAAAAGGCAAGTCAGGGAAAGATGCTAGAGAATACTGGGGGCAGGAGGCTGTCCTGTTGAAGAGGGTGGTCAGAGAAGGTGACCTGTAAGGCTTGGAGGAGATGAGGGAGTGGCCCAGGGACAAAGGGGACATCTGGGACAAAGGGTCCCAGGGAGCAGGAAATGGAAAGGCTCTAGGCCAGCCTGAGGAGCAGCACGGAGCAGCCTGGCCGCAGAAAGGTCAGCGAGAGTATTTGGGCCGGGGCTACAGCGGTTAGAGAGTCACCGATTGTTGTGCCCAGATCTCAAGGTTCCCAAGAGCCCACCAGGGAGCCAGCGAGTCCGATGCAAAAGCAAAGAGTCATTTATTTCAAACCTAGGTTTGGCTCCCCTGCCACACTCACGATGCAACGGTAAACCCCAGTGGCCTAGAGAGCGAGGCCTGATGGGATTATGGGTTTTATAGTGAGGGCAGGGGAGGGGACTGTGGGCCCCGCCGATTGGCCAGGCGCAAGTCGGGTCTTGTTCATCTCTATGGCGGCACGTCCCTTGATTGTCATTGGTTAGTTCAAAGAAATCCCGGGCGTGGCCAGCAGGGGCCTGGGCTTCCGGGAAGAAGGCACTCTCCTGAGCACATGGTGGCTGCCCCAAAAATGGAGGACCCAGGGCAAGATGGAGGGTGCAGTCCTAGCCCCTCCCAGGGCGAGCCCACATAGGCCCCGCGACGACTCGCCCCTTCACCGATCATGTGGGCTTGGTGGGCCACTGTGTGGTTTTGGTGTTTTTGTTTGTTTTTAAATATGTTTATTGAATTTAGAGAGGAAGAGAGAGGGGGAGAAACATCAGTGATGAGAGAGAATCACGGATCGGCTGCCTCCTGCACACCCCACACTGGGATCAGGCCCACGACCGTGACCTCCTGGTTCATAAGTCGTTGCTCAACCACGGAGCCTCGCCACCTGGGCGGGATTTTGGTTTTTAGCCTAAGTGAGAAGGGAGCCATTGGAGGGTTTGAGCAGAGGGTCATGACCCAGCTAATGTGCTCACAGGGTCAGTGTGGCTGCTGAGTGGGGACCTGACGGGGGCAGGGAAGTGGGGAGCCGGCGAGGAGCCTGCTGAGGGAGGTCAGGGAGGTTTGGGTGAGCATGGCTGCACTGGGGTGGTGGGTGGGTATCAGAATCTGGAAATCTTCACAAGGGAGAGCCGCCTGGGGTTGCCGATGGATTTGAGAGAGAAGAGCCGGGGGTAACTAAGGTTTGGGGCCTGAGAAGCTCGGAGGATGGAGTTGCCTTTGGCTGAGATGGGGAAGACTGGGGAGCAGCGGGGAGCCAAGTGGGTGAGGGGTCCTCCGGGACAAGTTAGAGGTAAGAAGTCCAGGAGGCGGTGCGTTCCCCACGCATGGGTGTGGTCACTCATCCTCTCAGCTCCGCCCCATCTCACAGGTGTGGACACTTGCGCGGGCCCGGCGGGGTCAAATGGCCGCGGGCTGGCGCCCCCTGGCGGGGGAAGGTGA
>NW_006300048.1:2791917-2794134 GCF_000327345.1 Myotis davidii | reverse complement strand
GACTCGGACCGCGCCGTCCGCACGCCGCGGCGGTGCGCGCCCAGCCTCCGCGCTCACTCATGATCGGGGCTTTAGCTCCTTCTGGGAGCACTTTCTCCAGCGCTTTCCGGGGAAGTTGGGGCGCAGGGGTGGCGGGAGGCAGAGTGGGCGCAGACGGGGCTGCTTGGGGTTCCACATCCCGCTGGTACCTTCTCCCCGACCTGAGACCACGCTCATCCTCCTTCCTGCGCCCCCGCCCCAGCTGCCAGCCCTTAGGCCCGGCAGACACCGCGCTCCGCCTCCCGGGTCGCCTTCCCCTGTGGTCGGGCTGGGACTTAGTGTTCTGCTCCGGGCCGCCGGGTCTTTTTCCTTCTCCCCAGTTTTACGGGGCGGTAATTGACATAGAGCACCGTGTCGGTCTAAGGGGGACAGTTTATTGGCTCGACTTTCATACAGAGCAGTGGTTCTCAACCTTGGCTGCATTGCACATTAGAATCACCTGGGAATCTTTTTTAAAATCCTGATTTCTGGGCCTGCCGCTGATATAGCGTGAAAGGATTAGCACAAAAGTTTAGTGACCATCAGTCACCGCGTGAAAAAAATTCCTTTCCTTGTGATAAGAACTCTAGGATCTCTCTTAACAAATTTGAAAAAGCCATACTATGGTCGTCATGTACATTACAGCCCTAGAACGTATTTTATAACCGGAAGTTGGTGCCTTTTGACCACCTTTATCCAATTTCCCCATCTCTTGTTCCCCCACCTCTGGTAACCACAAATCTGATCTTTTTTGCTAGGAGTTTCAGTTTTTCTGTTTTGTTGTTGTTGTTGTTGTTGGTGGTGGTGGTGGTGGTGTGTGTGTGGCACGAGCTCACGCTAAGATTCCACATATAAGTGAGATCATACACTCTGACTTATTTCACTTAGCATAGTGCCCTCAAAGTCCTTCCGTATTTTTCCAAATGGCGCTTTCATTCTTTCTCGCGGCGGAATGATGTTCCATTGTATCTATACACCACAACTTCCTTATTCATCCACCTGTAGACACTTATTTCCCATGTCTTGGCTATTGTAGGTCATGCTTCGAACATCACTCCAACAGTGTTTTCATTTCCTTCAGTTATATTCCCCAAAGTGGGATTGCTGGGTCGTATGGTAGTTCTATTTTTTAAAAAAATATATTTTATTGGTTTTTTTACAGAGAGGAAGGGAGAAGGGTAGAGAGTTAGAAACGTCAATGAGAGAGAAACATCGATCAGCTGCCTCCTGCACACCCCCTACTGGGGATGCACCCGCAACCACAGCGCATGCCCTTGACTTGGGACCCTTCAATCCGCAGGCCGACGCTCTATCCACTGAGCCAAACCGGTTAGGACAATAGTTCTATTTTTTATGTTTTTAACATATTTTTATTGATTTCAGAGAGGAAGGGAGGAGAGAAATATCAGTGATGTGAAAATCGGCTGCCTCTTGCACACTCCACACTGGGGATTGAGCCCACAAGGTAGGCATATGCCCTGACCAGGAAGTGAACCGTGACCTCCTGGTTCATAGGTCTACACTCAACCACTGAGCCACGCCTGCTGGGTGGCAGTTCCATTTTTCATTTTTTTGAGGAACCTCCATTACTGTTGTTCTCCATAGTGGAAATTTATATTCCCACCAACAGAGCACAACCGTTCCCTTTTCTCCACATCCTTGTCAGCATTTATTTCTTGTCTTTTTTTATGATAGCTGTTCTAACAGATGTGAATTGGTATCTCACTGTGGGTTTTTAGATATTTTTTATTGATTTATTATTTTTTAAATTTTGTTTATGGATTTTAGAGAAAGGGAAGGGAGAAAGAAACATCGATTTGTTGTTCCACTTATTTATGCGTTCATTGGTTGATTCTTGTATGTGCCCTGACTGGGGATCAAACCTGCAACCTTAGCATATTGGAACGACATTCTCACCAACTGAGCTATAGGCCCAGGGCTCATTGTGCTTTTGTGTTTGTTTGTTTGGTTTTTTTTTTGTTGTTGCTGGGAGCCGGTCCATCCTTGCTGTTTCAAGGGACCTGGCATATATGGCATACTGTTCTTAATATGTTTGCTCACCTTCTTGGCACTATGTGTTTTAACCAAGGTCACCTCTCTGAGAAAGATTGTTTCCCCAGGTAGGGATTTTTCCCTGAAGTTAGGGAGGGAATAAAACCCCCTAACTAAGTGCCAGGCGGGTAGTTACTCACTGTAACT
>NW_006300048.1:2780710-2790242 GCF_000327345.1 Myotis davidii | reverse complement strand
ACGCCCCCAACTGGGGGTTGAGCCTGCAACCTGGGCATGTACCCTTGACTGGAATCGAACCCAGGGCCCTTCAGTCCACAGGCCAATGCTCTATCTACTGAGCCAAACCAGGTAGGAAATAGCATTCTTATTTAAAATTTGTTTTATTGAGTTCAGAGAGGAAGGGAGAGGGAGAGAGTGATGAGAATCATTGATTGGCTGCCTCCTGCACGCACCCCCCTGTAACCTGGGCATGTGCCCTTGACCAGAATCAAACCTGGGACCTTTCAGTCCGCAGGGCTCCTCTCTATGCACTGAGTCAAACTGGCTAGGGCTCGTTGTGGTTTTGATTTGCTTGTCCCTAATGACTAGTGATGTTGAACACCTTTTCATGTATCTGTTGGCCATTCATGCATCTTCTTTGATAAAATGTCTTTTCCAGTTCTTTGATGGTTTTTAATTGGATTATTTGTTTTCTTGCTGCTGAGTTGTATGAGGTTTGGTTTTGTTTTTAATAAAAGTGGGGAGGAGCCCTAACCGGTTTGCCTCAGCAGATAGAGCGTCGGCCTGCGGACTCAAGGGTCCCAGGTTCAATTCCGGTCAAGGGCATGTACCTTGGTTGTGGGCACACCCCCAGTGGGGAGTGTGCAGGAGGCAGCTGATCGATGTTTCTCTCTCATGGATGTTTCTAACTCTCTATCCTTCTCCCTTCCTCTCTGTAAAAAACCAATAAAATATATATTTTTTTAAAAAGTGGGGGGGAAAGTACATTTAGTTGTTTATATGGAAAATAATATAATAATAATATAAGAATAGCTGTGTTTCACATACTCACAACTGTAAACCTACGTTTGCCCCACCCTGTATTTTGGATATTAACCCTTGTCAGTACATGGTTTGCAGATATTTTCTCCCCTTCTGTAGGTTGTATTTTTGTTTTGTTGATTATTTCTTTTGCCGTGCAGAAAGCAGCTTTTTAGTTTGGCGTAGTCCCCCTTGTTTATTTTTTATTTTGTTGCTTGTGCCTTAGGTGTCGTATCCAAAAAACCATTGCCAAGACCCGAGTCAAGGAGCTTTTTCCCGTGTTTTCTTCTAGGAGTTTTATCGTTTCTGGTCTTACATTTACATCTTTAATCCATTTCAAGTTAATTTTTGTGAGTGGTGTAACTAGGGGTCTAGTTTCATTCTCTTACATGTGAATGCCCAGTTTCCCCAGCACCGTTTACGAAAGAGAGAGTCTTTTCTCCGCGGAGTATTCTTGGCCCCCTTGTCAGATGTTGGTTGAGTGTCCATGCGTGGCTTTATTCCTGGGCTCTTGATTCTGTTCCATTGGTGTTTGTTTTTATGCCAATACCATACTGTTTTGATTGTTTTACTTTATAATATAACTAGAAATCGGGAAGTGCGATGCGTTACTCAGGAGCAGATGCAGGATTGGTGGGATTAACGCAGTCCTGGGAGACCTCTTTAAAAAGACGAAATTGCCGGGGGTGTTGGAAAGGGCCTGTACGAGGGACCCGAAGCTCCTGGTTCGTGGTCTCAGGTGTGTCCACGCCTGCCTGGTGGGTCTCAGGCTTAGTGTGCTCAGCTGTCATCTGAGGAGCTTGTTCAAAATGCAGGTCCCCGTGGTTGGGATGAAGCCTTAGAAGCTCCTTTGAGCACGTTCTCCGGTGACTCTGCTCCGGTGCAGGTAGCTGTGAGCCTTACAGTCCTAACGCGTGGCATGCAATCAGGCTGAACGCCAAGCTCCGTCCCCTTTCCCCAGCTGCCTCTACCTGGATTCCCGCCGCCCCCCACCACCCCCAACAGGCCGCCTTGCATGCAGACAGTGGTTCTCAAACTTGGTGGGAATGAAGCCGCTGAGCCCAGTGACACCTGGGTCTTTGTAGTTTTATCAAGTTCTCAGGTGATTCTGGAACCTGCCAAAGCGTGAGAGCCACTCCATGAGGCTTCAGCCTGGTCTCCCTCCGTCCTTCATTGCACTGACCAGTCCTTGCTCCTGCCTGCCATTTCCCCCACCTGGATGCTCTTCCGCCTCCTCTCCACCTGTGACCACTCTGCCCACGGCCAGTTAGTCCTTCACTTAACCACTTGTATGCCATAAGCTTCTATAGATGCAAGCGGCGGAGCTTTTTAAATTCAAAATATCGCGGCGGTTAACTGGTTAATCTTATTTTGGATCACTCATCTGGCCCGTGTCATACATCCCAGCGTGCAGAGGGCTGGTTTTTCTCTTGTGGCTGTTCCATTTCCTCCTTTTCATAGACTTTCAGTGTTGGGCAGGCCCTGAGAGGTCATCTAGTCACCTCCCTCCCGCCCTGAGCAGGGAGGATGTGGGGGTGGCTCTGGCGGGCAGAGGACCAGATGAGAGCGCGGCCCTGACCAGCTTTCCCTCCACCACAGGGGAACAGCCTGCGGAGGGTGACAGGTTCATCCACGAGCCGGACCTGGCCTTGATGCGGCGGGCGGACTGTGAGTGCCCTCTCCCCCTGTGCGCTCCCCTGGGTGTTCATTCCCGGAACACGCCCGGCCTCCCCCCTCCCCCTTCCCCGCCATCTCTCTCTCCCAAGCTCAGATACTGAGCCTCTGTCTCGTTTTCCTTCCCAGTGATTGTGGCAGAAGTGACCCAGCCGGCGTTGGGTGTAGGCTCCGAGGTGGGCCGGGCCGAGGCCTTCAATAAGCGAATCCTGTGCCTGATCCGCCGGAAGTCTGGCCAAGGTGAGCAGCCAAGCCCTGGATGGCCACGCCCCCCGCCCCCAGCTGAGCACCCAGCCCTCAGCGCCCTTTCTTGGGGGGCTGAGTAGTGTCTGTCCCCAACAAGGGCTGGGCAGGCGAGGACAGAGGGCGTGGGAGGCACCGTCACCTGCCTCTGCCCCCAGTGCTCTCGGCCATGATCCGCAGAGCAGCCGACGGCTCCCGGTTCCAGGTGTGGGACTACGCGGTGGGCGAGGCGGAAGTCATGCTGGACCGATACTTTGCAGCTAATTCTCCCGAGCAGCCGGCTTCCTCCCTTGATCCAACCCCTTGACTTCACCCCGTCATTAAGTTCTTCAGACCCCCGACTCTGCTCTGTACCGTTCCTCCCCGAAAGCCCAGTACAAATTAAAAGGCATGTCTACACTTCCAACTTGTCTGTGTGTGGGGTGGGGTGGGGTGGGCAGGGCCTCAGTAATGCCCCCCTTCTTCCCCCAAAACACTCACTTTGCGATGCAGGGAAAACCTGCAAAACTCTGCAGGCCCCCAAGAGGGCCCTTCCTAATGCGCAGGCCCCTCCCAGGAACATTCAGTTTAGAGGGAGGCCGACCCAGGGGATGGCCATCCGTCTCCTCTGATGCTGGGCTGGGTCTGGGGCAAGTCTGTGCCACATGGACCGTCATTTCCCATTATCAGCCTAGGTCACAGGGTCAGCTTTGGGCCTCGCTGACAACAGCAGAGTCTGGAGGTCTAAAGAAAACTAGAGGAGGGTTGGGTGTGCGGGAAGCAGGGGAGTTAGAACGGGCCCGCTCCAGAGAAGTATATGAAAGAAGTTTATTCGGTAAACAGAAGAAGGTGCTGCAGATGCTGGGAACTGCCCCTCGGAGCACCCAGGACAGGGGTCAGGGATGAACGGCCGGCCCCCTGGCCCCGCAGCTCCGGGAGCTCCCTGCATCCTGCCCCTCAGTCATAGCCCTCATCCTCATCCTCATCCCCGAAGAAGAAAGCGTCCCGGTCCAGGTTCTCTGACTCCTCGTCATAGGAGAAGGTGTCGTTGTCCAGCTCCTCATCGAACTCGTCCTGCTGCCACTCGGGCATGTCGCCTTCGCCTTCCTCCTCATCCGTCTCCAGCCCCAAGGAGCCTCGGGGCCTGGGGGGACAGATCGCCATCAATAGGGAGAGCGCCAGCCGCTCAGCCCCAGGGAGGCCTGCCATATCCCACCCCCCTCTGGGGCTCCGCCCACACTCACCCACTGCTGGGCACGTTGGACCCTTTCGCCTCCCGGGCCTCTAACGATGGACTCTGGAGACCAACCCGAAAGTCCTGGCAGAGACGGAGGACAGGGGAGCAAGAGAGGAGAGGCCACTGGGCCTCTGCCCAGCGTTTCTCCAACCAGCGTCCTCCGAGGGCCTACTAGGTGCCATGCTCCTGGCAGGACGTTCCCACCTGCTCTCCCTCCCCCATCACAGCACCAGAGGTGTCTCCAGGGACACAGGATACAGGTCAGCACACTGGCCTTGCTTCAGGAGCTCAGGATATGCTCATGCCTTTCCTACTCGTGACTTGTCAGTCTGTCCGCTCCCTGAGCGTGGGACTCCTAGTTCAGACTCAACGTCGGCGTATTACAGCTGGAAAGACTCTCAGCTCCCTTACTCAGTGGACTCCACCCCCTGACCCCCACTCCTGGGATTCTGAATCCACATCTGGGAAGTGTGTCTGAAAAAGTTCCCGAGCAAGGATCTGGGCTAACTCCTTTATTTTGTAAGAAACGCCAGGAGGTTAAGTGGCAGGGTCCAACAGCACCCAGCAGGCTGGCCAAGGGGCTGGGACACCCCCAGGTCTCCTGGGTGCTGGGCACGGGAGGTCCAGGTGGGGCGGCCTACCTGGGTGGAATGCTGCAGGATGGCGAGCAGCCTCTCCTGGATCCGCCGGAGCAGCTCCAGGCCCATGTGGAGGCAGTCGGCCCGCAGGAGACGCAGGGCCGAGGCCAGGTCTCTGCACTGCAGCAGGATCTCCTCTGCAGAGGGGGCAGGGCGCGGGGGCTCCCTCCCTTCTTCCTCCCTCCGTCCCCTCCTCCAGCAAACCCCTACTGCACTCCCACCAGTTCTACCAACACCTAGCAGGCCCAGCGCTAGACACCCATTCTCCAGAGGCTTACACTCGAGTGATGGGGACAGATATCCTATATGATAAAGAGGCAATATGCAAATTAACCCATACCCTCACACAATGGCTGCCTACGACCAGCTGGTAGGGGAGGTTAGTGAGGGACGACTAAATGACTGATCAGCAGGCTGCGTGGGGTGCCCAGGCCGGCGGGTGGGAGGCCATGAGGGGCGACTAGGCCAGCAGGGGTGGGGGCAGTTAGGGGCAACCAGGCCAGCAGGGCAGTTGGGTGAGGGACGATCAAGCTGGCGGGGGTGGGGAGCAGTTAGGGGCAACCAGGCAGGCAGGTGAGCGATTAGGAGCCAGCCGGCCAGGATTGTGAGAGGGATGTCCGACTGCCAGGATAGGGCCTAAACCGGCAGGCAGACATTCCCCGAGGGGTCCCGGATTGGAGAGAGTGCACCGGGCCTCTAGGAGATATATATATATTTCTATTTCTATCACGAATTTCATGCATGAATTTAGTAGTCAAATAAAAGGTCAGGTGAAGACCTGTGCCCTTAGGCACTTACAGCCTGTACTGTATGCCTTTCCAGCAGAATTTTAAAAGGCCTGTGGTGATGGGGCCATGAATGAGGAACAACGAAGGGACAGCGTGAAGGTGGGAAGCTGGAGTGGGGTGCTCAGGGGGGGAGGGGCAGGAGAGAGGACTGAGCGGGCAGGGGGCAGGCCTCACCCAGGAGGATCTGCAGGGCATTGGTGTGCAGCTCCAGGTTCTCCGTCTGCTGCTCCACCACGTCCATTTGCTCCGTTTCCTGGTTGTAGAAGCTGTACACGCAGGCGTAGGCCAGCACCTGGGGACCCAAGTCAGGCCTCCTGCTGTGGGGAGGCACCTGCCTCTCACCTGCTCCCTCCTCCTTCCCTCCATCCAACCGGTCAGAAGACAGCTGCCCAGCCCACCAGTCCCCTTGGCACATTCCCCCACGCCCCACCCCCCAACCTTTCGAGCCTGCTCAAGCCCCCGGCAGGCGTCGCTGAGGAAGGTGAAGGATTTGGGTGGGGGCACCTCATGGATGGCAGATACTCGGTTCCACAAGGTCACAGCAAATTCCTGTGCAGAGGAAGGTGGGTCAGCGAGCGCGTGCACACGCATCCCTTCAGAACAGCACCCATCGATTCGGCCCTTGGGCCCCTCCTGGCCTCTCCCCCACCCTCCCCTCCTCACCCGGGCCTGGTGATGGAAAGTACACCTCTCGTTGTAGTCCTGGAACCGCTTCTCTTGGCGAGCTGCCTTGCTCACCTGTGAGACACAGAGGGGGCTACTGTGCTTCTCTGGGACAGTGCGGGCTCGTCAGACTAGCTACCATTCAGAGGCCTTCCCACGCTTTGCCCAGATTCTCTCTGTAATCCTCAGACTCCGTGAGATAGGTCATATTATTACCCTTTTACAGGTGAGAATGCTGACGAGTGGACAAGTAAACTGACCCAAAGCCACATACCAACTGGAAGAGCCAGGTCCTGACTCAGTCCTTGCTCTCCGCTCTGCCCTGCTGCCCCGAGAATGCCCAGCCCACCCAGCCCTCTGTAGCCACCTGGGGGTGGAAGTCCCACCCTGGGCCTCTGCTCCCCATGCATGGACCTCCCAGGATAGACCTCCCAGCACTGCAGGCCTAGGTGGCTTCTGTCTTCTCCCCACTGAGAGAGCCCTCTGCTCAGGGCCCCTCCTGCCTGCCTCTGGGCCTCTCGCTCCTCGGTGCCCAGCCCCTTACCATGGCAGAGCAGTTGTAATAGTCTTTGTGATTTGGCTTCCAGGACTTGAGGCAGCGCCAGCAGAATCCATGGTTGCATTTGGCGCAGGTCATGCTACGGAGGAAGCTACCTGGTCAGAGGACTCCTGCCTCTGGCCAGGGCCGCGCCAGGAAAGCCAGGGGCCTAGATGCACACGACGGTGTCCCTGGCCCCTCCACGCCCTAGCCTCACCAGTTCCTACTGAAAGCCCCTGGCTTCGAAGTCCCCCACACACTAGACTAAACCCGGGGAAATGAGCTGCGGGCGTCGCTCTGGAGGGTGCCCGGAGAGGGGAGCTGAGTAACTGCCCTTGTTGCTCCGCTTTTCAGAAGCCCCACCACCCCTTTCTCACCACCAGGCCCCTACTCTCTCCTGTGCCTGCCGACTTCCCCAGGGCCCCCAGCACCCGTTCTTACTGCAGACACCCTTCATTCTTCTCGATGGGAGTCTGACAGCTGGGACAGCGCTTAGAGATGAGCTTGGCCAGGTGCTTGCTCTGGGCCTCCACACTCATGCCATCATAGTAGCCGCCATCATCGACCCACTGAGACATGTGGCCACAGCTGGCAGGGTAGTGTGCCTGGAGCAGGACGGGGAGGGGAGGACACAGCCCAGCCCTTACTCAGGGGGGCCCTCCTGCTATTGTTCGAGGGGGCGGGAGGGAGGGAGGCTCCATTTGGAGGATGACGGGAGGAGGAACAAAGCTCCGCTCGGTGGCAGCGGATGAGGACAAGGCGGAATCTGTGTGCTGAGCAGGGCTGGGGTGGGTCAGGGCTGGGCGGGCGCCCACCTCGGGGAAGCTGCAGTTGAAGCAGGAGGCCCAGCCACACTTGGAGCAGGTGGTCCCTGAGCCCAGGCCCTGGCGGCACAGGATGCGGTCACAGCCCTGGGGGTTGGTGCACCACGTCAGGTTGGAGCAGCTGTCCACGTAGCCACGGAGCAGGGCCTTCTCGTACTGTGGGGACAGAGGGGCCACAGGCGAGGGCCTGGCTCACTAGGTCACCACACCTCCAGGCCCCCCGCACCCGCAGTCAGCCCACTCCCTGGGGTCTCCCCTCTGGCTGTGCACCGGGGCCTCTCTCGGAGGAGGGGGTACCTTGGAGATGACCTCTGGCGAGGAGACAATGGCACGAATGAAGGCTCCCGTGGGCTGGGCCGGGCAGTCGGCAATGGGGCAGGTGCAATTCATCACCAGGTTCTGCTCGATGCGAGTTGTCAGATACTCATTCCAGCAAGACTGGGAGGGCACAGGAGGGGTCGCTCAGGGTCGTGTGGGAGCAGCACCGGGAGGCGGTGCCCTGGCCACTCATCGCGCACCTCTCCCCGCTGACGCAGAAGGCCAGAGACAAGCAGCTTCTAGGTCAGCCTCACACTGACCCTAATCTTTCTGACTTCCACTGATTTTCCTGGGATTGGTCCGAATTACAGTTGTCTTTGAGGATACGTGGGCCAGGACAGCAGCCTAATTATAATTATTGTTGGGATGGATATAGAGGGAGCAGGTAAAGAAAATTAAAAAAATAAGAAAGATTCAAGTTCCACGAAAGAATTGGCGAGAGCAAGAAGGTCAGAGAGGAAGGAGGCCGGAGGTGGGCCCCCTTCCCCGCTGGGCGGCCTCTCCCCCTGCCCCACTGCTCACCTCAATGCCTCTCTGGAGGCTCTGTCCCCCCGGACTCGGCCTCTTCTCCACAAAACAGACTTGCCCACTGCAGCTCCCGAGTCCTGAGAAACGGCCCCCCACTCCTCTCCAGTTCTAGGGTCAGAACCTTCACTCTCCTGAACCCTTGTCTTGCGCCCATGTCACCGCCTCACCCTAAACCAGGCCACCGTGGACTCCTGAACTGCTGCTGGAGCTGATCCCAAAACCTTCCACCCTGTCCCTCCCCATCAGACCCACTTGGTTTGTGCGTGACCGGCAGCCCGAGCTTCCGGAACACTCCGTAAGAGCCCTTCCCTCACACTGCGGACAGCGGAGCTTTCCAAACGACGCACTTGACCCCAGGGGAGGACATGTATCTGTGGTAGCAAAGCTACAGGACAGATGGGAAGCACTGGCCTGGACTTTCACTAAACAAGGATATATTTTTATGGATTTTTAGACAGTGGAAGGGAGAGAGAAACATTAGTGTGAGACCGACACATCGATTGGTTGCCTCCTATACATGCCCTGACCAGGCCCAGGGATTGAACCTGCAACCCAGCCACATGCCCTTGCCTGAAAATCAAAACCGAGACCCATCGGTGCATGGGCCAATGCTCTAACCACTGAGATACACCAACCAGGGCAAACCCCTTTTTATATAGTGAAAGAAACCCAGATAAATGGAGAAGTTGAATGCAAACTTCCCGTATTTCCAAGATAAAACAGGACATTTCTCCAAATTCAGACAGCTACTTGCAGGCACATGGAGGCGGCAGGAACCCTCACTGCCACAGAGGACAACTTGGCTGACCGCTCACCCTTAGGTACCCCCTCAGCTCTGGGCTTGCCCTTGGCTCATGCTGTTTCCACTGCCCAGCCCAACTGGTATTGGGTCTCAGGCACTCTGACAATCCCACCTGCCACTCAAGGCGCATCCGGGGAAGCCACCCCCAACTGCTCCAGGCCCCGGGACTCCCCACCCTGAGTCCTGCCTTTCATTTGTGCCATTTGCCCGGGACTTAGTCACAGGCTCCTCCTCTGCTGGGCCTTGTCCATCAGCCTGTTTTCCTCAGTGGTGTTTTTAGGCTCCCTGTCTCCACATCGCTATAGGTGGGGGTGCCCCAAGTTCAATGTCCTGGGCCTGTTTCTCTCTCCCTGGGTGATACCAGCCAGGCCTCTCTACTGAATTCTGAGTTTGAAAACCCACTGTCTACCTGCCAGTCCCACACAGGTCACGACAAGCAGCTCCAACTTCATGGACACAGAAGACTGCATTTCCCCTCAAAATCCTGTTCCCAGGCCCAACATTTCCCCCAAGCCAG
>NW_006300048.1:2774089-2780638 GCF_000327345.1 Myotis davidii | reverse complement strand
CAAGCCCCCCAATCCACTCCCCAAGTCCTATCTGCTCTACCTCCAAATGCAGCCCCGCCCATCCACTTCGCTCTTCCTGTCCCTAGGCCACCCGACCACCTTCTCTGGCCTGTTGGACCAGTCTCTGAAGGGGTGTCCCTGCTTCCCCTCTTGTCCTGTCCCAGCTTTTCTCCACACAAAGTGACCCTTTCAAAAATGTGCATTAGAGCAGATCACTCCCCTGCTTACACCCACCATGGCCTCCCCTGGAGCAGAGCCCACCGTGTGCCAATCCCACCAACTGGCCCCTTCACCTGCCAACCCCCTCTCCCCAGCCCCTGCTGTCCCACCGCTTCACGCACGTCCACTGGCTCTTCTCCGTCCACCACGCCTCCCCCCGACCTCCTCCTCAGACGGGCCTGCCCCAACCTCCCCAGTCTGAAGTCCCTTACGAGGCCCCCAGCCCACTCCTGCCCCAGTCTCTTCCAACAACATGACCCACTGCAGTCTCTTCCTGGCGCTTATCCTAAGAGTGTGGGCCCGGACGAGACTGCCCAAACCCAATCCGGCCCTGGGCAGTTCCTTCTCCACCCAATGCCTCCCTCTGCAGTCTGCCAAATGGGGACAGCAAGTCCCTGCCTCACAGAGAACTAGGATGGAACCAAGCAGAGAATGCATGTGAGGCAGCACAATGGCCCAGGGCGGGTCCCCGCAACTATTAGCTGCTATTTCCAGCCTCTAGTTACTTCTTGCTTGGATTGTCCCACTCCCTCATTCAGCACCCCGTGCTGTGCACACTGTAAACCCAGGACAAGTATTATTGAAGGAAAAAATGGACGGTCAAGGAAGTCAGTAAGGACCTAGAGAAAAGCGAGCACAGGCACCTATGTGAGAAGAGGAACTGGAAACCGAGCAAAAGGGAAGGAGAAAAGGTACAAGCGTGCAATGCACCTGTCCCAGACCACACACCCTGGGACGCTGCTGGGAGAGGCAGCGACCATTCATGGCAACAACGGCGCTCATCCTGTTAAGCTGATGCCTGTGAGGGAGGGAACATCAGACCCTCAGCACTCGGTTCCCTGCCTCTGAAGACTCCGTACTTACTCCCCCACCTACGGCCTTGTCTGCGTGAGCTTTACAGCAGCAAACCCTGCCTTCCCATACATACTTTTGTGCTATGTCCTGGTTTGTAATACTTCTTTTTATTTTCATATTAAATAAGAGTATATACCAGAGTGGAGCAAAAGCAGGTTTGTAGTTGTGAGGACACGAAACACATTTATTCCTGTATCATTATTTATTAATTAGTGTATTATTTTCCATATGAACAACTACAGACCTACTTTTGCCCACCCATATAAAAGAAGTGAAGATGTTCTAAGATAAAGACTTCAATGGTGGAAAGGAAACCATAAACTATTATCATCACCAATTTAATAACACCTCATTTACAAAGTGCCTTAAGGTACACTGTGTGTGAGATGTGTGTGTGATGTGTGTGCGAGACGTATGTGTGTGTTTAGATGTGTGTGTGACACGGGGCTATTGCTGGCGTGTCTTCGTTGACACTATAAAGGCGGCCCAGAAGACAGGCTTGCAGAGTAAGAAGTCCATATTGGTGGTTAAGAAACTCAGGTTAGGCGTACTTTTGTCTCAAGTACTTTTGTCTTAGCTTACCGTTCTCCAGTGAGAACCGTCTCTGAATCTGGGTGAGATGATGGACTGTTTGCTAGATGCCATTGTGCATAGAACAACATTATGAGAAGCTACCTAATGCCTAAGCTTTTTAATGCTGTAAAGTATAGTAGCTGAAATTAAATGCCAGTTAATTTTTTCAGAGATGAATTAATGGACAGCCTGGTCAAATTCAGAGCTATTTGATGTATAAAACATTTTATAAGTGAACTATTCCATCAATAGGCAAAGTGTAATTAAACCTATCTAGATGGATAGTATGTAATTTCTGCACAGGTCTCTGTTTAGTGAATACATCACTGTATACTGGTCAGGAATCTTGCTCCAATAAAGGAACATAAAGAGAAAAAAAAAAAAAAAGATGTGTGTGTGAGACGTATGTGTGTGTTAAGATGTGTGTGTGAGACGTGTGTGTGTGTTGTGTGTGTGAGACGTGTGTTAAGATGTGTGTGTGAGACGTATGTGTGTGTTAAGATGTGTGTGTGAGACGTGTGTGTGTGTTGTGTGTGTGAGACGTGTGTTAAGATGTGTGTGTGAGACGTATGTGTGTTAAGATGTGTGTGAGATGTGTTATGTGTGTGAGACTTGTGTGTGTAAGATGTGTGTGAGACGTGTATGTGTGTGTGTCTGTGTCTAGCCCTCAAACTTGACTGATGCTGGAATCACCTGAGGTTTTAACGCTCCATTTGCTGGGGTTTCACCTGCAGAAGTTCTGGTTTACTTGGCCTGGTGTATCGCATGAGCATCAGGATCTTTAAAAGCTCGTCAGTGCCCCCGCTGGTTTGGCTCAGTGGGTAGAGTGTGGGTAGAGTGGACCAAAGGGTCCCGGGTTCGACTCCGGTCAAGGGCACGTACCTCGGTTGCAAGCTCCTCCTGCCTGGGCCCTGGGCCCTAGTCAGGGTGCGTACAGGAGGCAACCAATCAGTGTTTCTCACATTGATGTTTCTGTCTTTCCCTCTCTCTTCCACACTAAGAATCAATGGAAAAATATCCTTGGGTGAGGATTAAAAGAAAAGCTCCCAGAGATTATAATATGCAGCCAGTTTGAGAACCTGATGCATACCAGTACCGCTGGATCCTAACAAAACTAGTGTAAGAGGGACTAAGAGACCTGTCCCACATTCCTGGGGTAGGCAATGGTGGTGCTAGGGCTAGAACCAGTAGTTGCCAAGGAACCGCATTCGAGTAGAAAGCCAGGGGCAGGAGAGAGCTGGGGCCTCACCTTGCAGCAATAGTGCCTGCAGCAGAGAGAGGGCAAGTCGTCATCTGGCTCCAGGGGGCTGACACAGACAGGGCAGTGGTCAGGGCGTGTAGGGGCAGCCTGGGGCTGGGGCACCCGCAGCCCAGCTGCCAGCAGCAATGGCTGGGGGTTATCACTGTAGCTCTGCAGCAGCTGCTCGGCACTCCAGTGGGCATGAGCCAAAAGGTGCTGAGCTACATCTGGCTCCAGGTTCAGCGTCTCCTGCACCTGCCGCACCGTCTGCTCCATCAACCCTTCCACCTCCTGGGGGCTCATGGTGCGGCCTGCAGGCAGCTGAAGGGATGCCAGGGCGGCCACAGCTTCTGGGCTTGTGGGGCAGAGAAGAGTCAGTGGTCAGTCGCCCGGTCCTGCTTATATAAGCTACTAACTGAACCCCACCTTGTCCCCCAGCTCCCTGCTTGCACACCCCTGTCACACTTGCTTAACCAGCCAGAGAATAAGCCCCAAACCAAGTGTCACAGCAGGCTCCTCCACAGAAGCATTTGTAGGTGTGGGGGTTGGGCTGGATGCCAAAGTGACTGCGGGCACCACAGGAATCGAGTGGGTGGGGGTCAGGATGCTAACTGACATACAGGAGATGGGACAGTCCCACTGGAGGTCCCACCCAAATGCCACCAGCATGTCTGTGAGAAAGAGTTTGGTCTGTGGAGCAGCAGCACAGGTACCAGAGGCAGCTCTACCGAAGCAGGATCCGCATTTTAACAAGCTCCTAGGTGATGTATGCGCATGTGAAAGGTGGAGAAATATTCTAGTCTCGAGAACTCACTCTATACCCAGTGCAAGTAACAGGCATGGAAGAGGTGCCCTAAAAACTTCCGGTGAATTGGATCCGATGCAGAAGTTTTAGCCACTTCAGGGACAGCTATGGAAGCCTCCAGAACAGGCTTCCCATTGTAGTTTGTATATTTCACTGAGCAGAGTACACAGCACTCAATACATATTGCATATTTCATCTTTGCTTAGATGAGACATACATAAAGGAGCTCACATGGGTGGGTCCCTTGCTAAGGGCTGACTCTAGGAGGAGGGGGACAAATTAGAGAGGAAAAGAAGGGGTGAAGGCACCAGGAGGAGGAATGAGGACGATCGAATGGGGTAAAATACAGGGAGAGGGAAAAGGGGTTGGACAAAGAAATGACATGTGTTTCCACCAGGGGACCTGGCCCCTCCCAAGTTACTGAGGTGCCATCTGTCATGGGGAGCCCATCTCTACTGCTTGCAGCCCCTGCAGGGGGCGGGAGCTGGGGGTGGCTACCTGGGCTTGGAGGCCTCGGTGGTCTGGCTGCCACAGAAGGGGATCTCAGCCTGGCCCCGGCAGGGCCCCGTGGGCTCTGGGCTGGCGTACATCAGCATCTGGGGCCAGTCATCACGCTGTTTCATGTAGCCCTGGCCCAGGAGGTGCAGGATGCAAGAGAAGACATCTGTGCTGGTACAGGCCACGCCCCCGGCAACAGTGCGGCCCAGGCTCCCGGGAGGGTTTGGGCCCTTCTGCCAGGCCTCCAGCACCTGGATGGGAGGAGGAAACAGGCAGGTCACGTGACCTAGAGGAGCAGCCTGTCTAGGCTCGATGCCCAGCTGTTCCACTTACTAGCTGTGTGACAACGGATAAGTTACTAACTCTCTCAGGCCTCATTTTTCTTACCTGTCAAATTAAAAGGACGACAGTAATAATAATTCTGCCTATCTCACAGAGTGGTGCGGATTAAATGACTTAATAATGCAAACTCTTAGAGTTAGGACCTGGCACAGGGTAAACGCTCATGTCCTGTCTCTACTTTCGGTCTACGGGCCCCGTCAGGGATAGAAAACCCAGACAGAAATGTCACCCTGGGAGGGCTCACACTGACAGTTTACCCTGCCTTGTGGTGACCTCTGGCTCTAACCTCCAACCCCAAGCACAGCTTCCTCCCCGCTCCCCTAGCTTCAGGGCCCCCTCTCTGCCTACCAGACAAACCAGCTGATCAATGTGGAGGCCCTCCTCCCCGTGGGCTTTGAGGATACGGACAAGAAGACAGCTCAAGAGGTTCCTCTTCTGTTCCAGGGTTCGACCCTCATCCTTCTTTACATCCAGGTACTTCTGGGGAGGTATCAGCCACAGGGCCTCCCCACAGGGCCGGAGCGCAGGCTCACGGACTCGCAGCACACCTGGAACTCACTGCCAGTTAGTGCCCGAGGAGGGGGAGGGGCAGAAAGGGGACCCGTTCTCATTCCCTACCACACTACCCCGCCCTGGGGGCCCCACGCCCTGTGAGCAGAGTCTCAGGCCAGCCCCACTGACCTACCCCCATGTGGAAAGTCCGGACCCTCGTGCAGGGTCAAAGGGCCGTGCTCAGAGCTGAGGGGCAGCAGTGCCTGCAGCAGCAGCTGTGGGGTGAGGCCAGAATTCTTCAGCAAGGTTTCTACCGACACCTCCTGGTGAGGAGGAACAGGGACAGTCAGAAGTGGGGAGAAAGGACGGGAGGGGGAACAGAGTTTAGAACAGTGGCAGACAAGGGGGGGGAAGAAGACAGAGAGGCTGAGGAGCTGAGGCACCTCTGTCTGGTTGAAATTCAACAGCAGCCACATCTGCACAGTGGACACATGCAGGGTCTGGTCCCCAAACTGCAGCTCAGCCCGGCCCAGCCACGTCCACTGCAGCCGCCGATGCGGTCCCCGGGCTGGATGGTTCTGACCTGGGAGCATGTCGAGGAGAAGGGTGGAGACACAGAACAGGGGAAAAGGGGGTCAGGCGCTGAGGCGAGGGTCACTATTAGTTAGGTTTGCTCCTGCTAAGCTCTCAGGCCCCAGCATTACAGCCTCCGGAGCGCAGCCTCCCTGGCAAGTCACAGGCATCAGGAAACGCCCCCCCAGCCCCCCCCCCGTGCCCCACCCTGCACGAGACAGGCTCCATGGAAGAAACACCGGAGACCTGGGCTTTGCCCTCAAGGAGCGGACAGATCCTCTAGGCTGGGTCTCTTCCTTGCCCTGTGTCCAGCTCGGGCAAGGCGAGCCTGGCAAGTGCGCTCAGACTGGAGAGCAAGGACGCTGTCAAAGGCAGCGAGTTTCAAACGGAGCCACCTGAGAGGTCTCTCTGGCTACGATGGGACAGTTTGGACGACAAAAGAATGACACCCGAAACCAAGATGGCGGCATAGGTAAGCACCGGAAATTGCTGCCTCCCACAACAAATTCAAAAATACAACTAAAAGACAAAACGGACATCATCCAGAACCACAGGAAGGCTGGCTGAGTGGAAATTCTACAACTAGAAGGAAAGAGAAAAGCACACTGAGACTCAGAGGAGGTGTAGAAGTAAAGTGCAGAGGTGCGGAGGTGCATGCGGCAAGGGCTAGCACCTGAGGACGTGGCTGTCTTTTTGAATCGGGAGGGAGTCACAAGCCCCCAACTGCTCTGAACTCCAGTTCCGGGTGAGTCTCTGGGGACCCAGGACTCATACGGGGAGAAACTGGACTGTCTGGCAGCGGGCAGAACTCGGAACTCGAGGGCGGCTTTCTCTCAAAGGTGCTTGCAGCAATTACCGGGACACTGAGTCTCGAGGCCCCTTAGGGTAAGGCTGAGGATCAGCCATAGCTGATAGCTCCGCCCTGTTGATTCCCTGAGACCCCGTCCCACCC
>NW_006300048.1:2766244-2772546 GCF_000327345.1 Myotis davidii | reverse complement strand
GGGGGGGGGGGGCGTGTAAGGGCAGACGGTGGGGTGGCAACCAGGTGGAGGGGAGTTATGGGGGGAAAAAGAGGAACAACTGTAATAATCTGAACAATAAAGAATTAATTAAAAAAAAAAAGAATGACACCCACGATGGATTGAAACACATGAAATTTTTTTAAATCCATGAATTCACAATGATGGTTGTTGTGGTTTTTTTTTAGGAGACTTCATTGGGCATCTTTAGAGGATGCCAGAGAACTAACACATTATTTTGAAAACTGGTTCAAAATAAAGGGGAGAAGGAGAGAGTCAAGCCTCTCCTGTATCAATGGTACTTGAAGGTAACTAAAACGCTGATGAGAAAAGTTTCTCTGTATAGAGAAAGCATTCCAGCAAATACACGAGGAAGGAATGATAGAATTAGAATGTCACCAGTCCATAACCCCCAGCGAGATGGTCAACCTACGCAGTGGTAACGAATGACTGCCTAGTGGAAAGCTGATGGGAACCATATGCAATGTGTACATCAGACTAACAACACTGACACCCACTGATCCACCTCAGCACATAAAGACAGCTAGAAATAACACGCCTCCTGGAGAAGGCCGCAACAACACCCATGGAGTGTTCCTGCCCAAGAAATCCAACTCAAAGCGGAATGAGCTTCTATAGCTAATGATCAATTTTCAGGAAATAAAGGAGACAGAGGATCATGCTAGAGGACACCTCGTGGATACAATCGGCAAAATCCAGCCTGTCAACAACTCTACTTGGAAAACAAGCCAGTTTCCCCCACAAACAATCGCAAAAGGGGTAGGGGAAAAAAAGGGAGACAGGAACCCAGATTGATGGAGAACTAAATCAAGTTCAATACGTGGGCTTGGTTTAGATCCTTAATAAACAAAAACACCCAATTTTAAACACTTTGACAATTACATAAACATGAACACTAAATGTATATTTGATATTAGGAATTGTTAATTTCTAAAGGTTTGATAATGTAGTATCCTTGCCTTTAAAAAGAGAGTCCTTATCTTTTCAATTTCAGGGCTGTATGGGGTATGCAGGAAGCAGCCAATCAATGATTTTCTCCCATCATTGATGTTGCTATCTCTCCCTCTTTCTCTCTGACATCAATAAAAATATATTTAAAAAATAAATAAAAAAGATCTAAAAGAATTATCCATCCAAACAAAAAGTAGAAGGATAAAAAAAGATGTACTAGAAAGACAGTAACCAAGGAAAGCTGGTATACTATTAATACCAGGCAAAAATGGACTTTAAGAGCTTTATTAGAAGGTGACTCCATAATGACAAGATCTAATTAACCATGAAGATTCTGTATCTGCATAGCCCATTGTGATAGCCAGTAGCCACATGTGGCTACTTAAATTTAAACTGGTTAAAGTAAACTAGTCATATTTCAAGTACTCAATAGCCACAAATGTCTATCATACTGAACAGTGCAGAACGTTTCTATCCTTGCAGAAAGTTCTATTAGCAGCACTGTTAAATAATTTTAAAGTTGTATATAATAACAGTCAAAATATATAAAGGGAAATTTACATACTTAATTTAGAAATTCACTATCATAATGGTAGATTAGAGCACACCTCTCTCAGTAATAGATCAAGCAAATAAAAATAAGGTTACAGAAAGTGTGAACAATACTATGAACAAGGTCAATTTAGTGAAATATGTATAATCTTGTATCCAGCAACAGAAAAACACACATTGTTCTTAATCACACATGGGAAACTTATAAAATTTGACCATCTACCTGGCCACAAAGGAAGTCTCCATAAATGGCAAAGATTCAGTATCACAGAAACCATGTTCTTTGGCCACAATGGAATGAAGGTTGAACTCTAAAGCAAAAAGAATACTAAACAGCCCCGGCCAGGTGGCTCAGTTGGTTGGAGCATCGTCCAGTACACCAAAAAAAAAAAAAAAAAAAGAACACTAAACAAACAAAACAAAGAAAAATCTGCTTGGAAATTTTAAAATCTACTTCTAGAAAACATTAAGTCAAAGAAAAAATAGCCCTGACTGGTTTGGCTCAGTGGATAGAGTGTTGGCCTGTGGACCCAAGGGTCCCAGGTTCGATTCCGGTCATGGATGCCAGAAACAAATTAAAATAAATAAATAAATAAAAATTAGAAAATTCTCTGAACTAAACAATAAAAATATTACATAATAAAAACTTGATTCAACATCCCAAATGTCCATCAGCAGCAGGAAGGGTAAATATATTCCTACAATGGCTTATGACTCAGCAATACAAAAGAACACAGTAATGACACAACTGACAACCTGGATCACTCCCACAGACATTAAGTTGAGAGAAGGAAATTAGATACAGCAGAATATATACTCTCTGATTCCAATTATATGATGTTCATATACAGGCAAAAATCTATGGTGACAAAGGGAAGAACAACAGTTTCCTTTGGAAGAAGATACTGACTAGAAAGGAGACATGAAGGAGATGAAGGAGGGAGCTTGCCGGGTGCTGGGAGTATTCTGCATCTTCAGCTGGGGGTGGTTAAGGAAATGCATATGGATACAAAATTCATTAAGTCACAATTAAGATGTGTGCGCTTTACTGACTACTAATTATACCTTAATAAAAAATAGTTCATATAAAATAAACAAATCCACCCTAGCTGGTTTGGCTCTGTGGTTAGAGCACTGGCCCCCGGACTGAATGGTTGAGGGGTGGATTCTGGTCAAGAGACATACCTTGGTTGCAGACTTGGTCCCCAGCCCCAGTCAGGACATATGTGGGAGGCAACCAATCAAATTGTCTCTCTCACATTGATATCTCTCTCTCTCTCGCTTTCCCGTTCCCTTATACTACCTCTAAAAATCAACAGAAAAAGTATCCTGGGGTGAGGATTAACAACAACAAAAAAGTATAGATCTTACAGAATGCAGCTAAAGTAATATTGAGAGGGGGATTAATAGCCTTAAATACTTATATTTAAAAAGAAGTCTGAAAAGACTAGCATGCAACTTGAAGTTAGAAAAAGGAAAATAGAACCAATTCATATAAAGTTGAAGGAAATGAGAAATTAATGAAAATCTAACCACACTTCCTCACCCTTCCCTAGGAGACTGCTGTTGCTAGAGAATGTTTCTTCCTATCTATGCATTCCTGTCCAAAGGTCACCTCCTCTTCCTCTCCCACCCCAAACCTCACACCAATATCCAACTGCCTGTCCCATCTCCTCACTCTGGCTGTAGAAACTGGAGAAGCGGTCAAGGGCATCACAGAATGCTGTGGGAAGGCACTTTCTGGGATGGTACAGGTGGCAGAGTGGGGAGACGGGCCAGCAGCGTGGTGACAGGACCAGTATAGAAATTGCTGGACGTGGGTCCTCGAGAAATACTTCTTTCCCAGACTCCTCTTTGTTGAGTGTTTCCTTCCACGACCCGCGTGGAGTAGGGTTCGGTATCTGAAAGAGGAGCCGCACAGCAAATGAGAGAAAAAGACACGAGATAATTTTGCAATATTGGAGGTCCAGGCGGGCAAGTCCAACTCAAGGATCCTCTTCTTCCTCTTCCTCCTGAGAGAGAGAAGAATTTCAAGGGCTCTTGGGCTCCCTTCTTTCCTCTCCTGTTCTCCCGCTCTCCTCCCTTGCTCTTACCTCTGCTTCCAGGCCCTGCTCCTCCTCATCCTCCTGCTCCAAGAGCAGCCTGTCCAGCCGCTGGAGCTGGAAGAGGTGGAACTGGCACTGCAGCCGCTCGGAGGCGCTCAGGGTCTGCAGCATCTGCTGGGGGAGGCGGTGGGGGAAGCAGGAACCGATCTGCTCCAGCACGGCCCCCTCCAGCCAGCTGGAGCCCAGGCTCAGGAGACGGTCCGCCATGTAGTGCCTGCAGCACACACAGCCCAGGCCCGGCCTCAGTGTGGGCACTCGGCACATAGGTCCCTCTGTTGCAGCCAACCTGGGTCACGGCCCTACCTCACCTCCTCCTTCCCACCAAGGCCATGGCCATCTCTGGATCTTAGTCTCTTCTCCCCACTGCCTTCCTTCATCTTCCCTCTAAGACTCCATCTTTGTCCTCTCTACACTCTAGGCCTCCCATCCCCTGCTCTGTCGACCTTCACTCACTGGTAAAAGTGCTCAAAAGTGGTGGCCAGCTCCAGGCCAGAAAGGACCATGATGGGTTCCAGGTGCCGCTGAAGTTGCCCCAGCATGTCTGCTCCAGGGGTTCTGCCAACCAGGCAGCCCTGGATCTGCTGGTCGATGTGTCTGGCAAACTGCTCACTCATCTGGGGAATGGAAAGGGCACTGGTGAACCAGGAAGAGGGAGTGGAGGAGAGTGGGGAGTGAAAGAAGGTGAGAGGGCAGAGAGGGGTGAGCCTTGCATGAGCTTACGCCCCGCCAACTGGGAGGCTGATGGTACTCACATGAGTAGCCGTGAGGAAGGACTGCTGCAGCAAGGCGCCTGAGAAGCCACTGTGCAGGGCCAGCGTGAAGGCTGCCCGAGGCCCAAAGAGCTCTGAGCCTGCTCTCTGCAAGTGCTCGTAGAGCGCACAGTAACGAGGCACGAAGTCTGGGGCCCTCCAGGCCGCAGCCAGGAACCTGCTGACCTGAGGAGAAAGAGCAAGAAATGTAAAAGGGGAGTCCCAGTGTGCGGCCAGCCTCGCAGGCCCCCCGCCGCAGAGCTCAGCTTGCTGCTGCCCACCTGCTCCTGCACCACGCTCAGCCAGCACTGCGTCATGCTCCTCAGGCTGCTGCTCGGGAGGACAGGTGAAGGCCCCGGGCTCCGGTCCTGACCCTTACTGTTCCTGCTGGCTGTAGAGACACCGGGCAAAGGAAGGAGTTTCATCTCAGCCTCCGCTGAGTCTCGGGGTCTTGGGTACTGACCCCTGGAAATGCCCACAGCCAAGCAGTGAGGAAGAGTAACACCCGCGAGGGGAGGAGCCAGGTTCTCAGCTCGGCCGCGCCTGCGGGGACTTACAGGGCTGCGTGGATGGCTCAGAAGGCCCCGGAGGAGGCTCCACATGCACCAGCAAGTGGCAAAGGCGACGAACTCGAGAGGCAAAGGATGCTGCTCGACTCAGGGGGTTCCGAGAGCTCTCCTTCTGCTCTAAGTACTGACCCAGCAGCCATCCCAGGGAGCTCACACCTTCCGCGTCTAAAAGAAGATGGGTCAGGAACAGGTCCCATGGGAAATGGGGCAACAGACAGCCCGGGAGGAGAAGGAGCAATTGTACAAAAAGGTTTGGGGGCCAGCACAGCTCTCGACCCTCCTCCCACCACGGTCTGCTTCAGCTGGAGTCTGGGGATATGGTAACAGACTGGGGATGGGGTGGAGGGAAGATTCAAATACCAGAGTCTCAGGGAGCAGTCTGTGGAGGAAGGAAAGGAACACTGAGGTGACAGGCCTTCGGGGATAAAGACAGGGACCAAGAGAACCAAGAGCATTAACCCAGGCGGTGCCTGGGAATGGTGACAAGGAGCTGGTTAGTGGGCCAAGGTCGGGATGGTTACCGGGGCAGGTGATGTTCTGCACCAGGGGGCTGACCAGGGCCTCCCAGCAGGTCTTGCCCAGCGCTCGGGCGGCCTCATCATCAGGGAGGAAGCGATCAGCAAAATTCTGTTCATGGCGCAAAACCTTGTTCAGTCTGGGGATAAACAGTGTGTTCCAGGATTAAAGGCACACATTTCCTTGTGGCTCCACTCGAGTGCAGTCAACTCCTAACCACCCCGTGCTCAGTCTGCCCCCAGCTCTTCCCTGGCACGTACTTCTCACCTGTGCTCACTGCCCTTGTGTCCTGGCCACTGCTTTACCTTTCAGACTCCACAGCATCTCCCCTTTAGTGTCCTGCTCCCTGACCCACCTCCTCCGGCCTCACCCACCTGGGACAGAGCTGGAGGAGGCGCCTGCGGTCCTCTGCTATGTCCCGGCTCCAGGCTTGCGCCCGGATTGTGTAGAAGAGACATGTACGGCGACACAGCTGCTCTCGGAACAGTGGCCAGAAAGTGGGCTTGGGGCCCAGGACCTCCACACCCCGAACCCGGGTGTCGATGCCGCCCTGTAACATGCACACACTTATCTGTCACCTAAGTCACCAAGCACTACCGAAGCCTGGCCTCACCCCTGAGTTCCCTGGAGCTACTCGAGACAGTCCTGCATCTCTGGGACTCAGCAGGGTCCTGGGCCATCCCCAGGCAGACTGGGGAGAAGCCTTGGTCCAAACCTGGCCCCCAAATGCAGTAACCCAGTCACTATGGAAACCCCGTGCTACCTCTCGATCCTCAGCCCCCGCCTCTGCCCCTGCCCTACCTGCTGGCAGCTTTATGCGG
>NW_006300048.1:2765598-2766198 GCF_000327345.1 Myotis davidii | reverse complement strand
ACCACCCGGCTGGCGGAAGGCACCACATTCACCTGGCGGGCAGGGGAGAAGAGGGAGGGCTGTCGCCTTCAGGGCGGGGCTGGAAGGACTGCTGACAGCAACCACGTTTGTGACGTTGTGTGCCCATCACTGCTCCTGCACGGAGCCCACGGACCCACTCGGGTCCACATCCTTAATTCCACTCACTGCTCACGAGGAGGAAGGGATATGGAATTCCCGAGGGGTGGGCCCTTCTGATAAGGCCCTGGGACAAACAGGAGGATGGAGAGTAAGGGGCGGGGGGATCACGAGGTCCCCACCATGTTGAGCTCAGTGCTGATGCAGCTGGCGCTGTCACCCCCATACACCACCACCCTGGCCGGCATGTAACTGGAGTCCTCACTGGCCACCAGCAGAGTCAGCTGCCTGGGAGAGGAGAGAGGGGTCAGTCAGAACCAGGGCACTGAGCTTAGCTCACAACTTCAACCCACCACCTCGTCAGACTCCTGTCCCTCTGCTTAAGCACCAGTCCTCCCTAGACCCTGCTTTTGCCTTTATCTTCCCCCAAGTGGCTTCAAGTTCATACTTTCCACTGAAAATTGCCCAATGACTCCAAATCCA
>NW_006300048.1:2763720-2765569 GCF_000327345.1 Myotis davidii | reverse complement strand
TTCCTGCTGTGTGTCCCATTTCCGTGTCATGCCTCAAAGTGGAAGGCACCTCAAAGTGGAACTATCATGTCTTCAGAAACCTTCTCTCTCCTGGGAAAGAAAACTGCCACCACCACCCCGCCCCCCAGTGCCACAACCGGACACTGTCACTGTGACCCTCCCTCTTCTGCTTCCCGACAGCCGTCACTTTTCAGCTAGACCACTGCATAACCCTTTCAACTCCCATATGCCAGAGTGAGTGTTCTAAATTTAAACATCCAGTCTGTCTCTTCCCTTAAAGCCCTTCAGTGGCTCCCCCGCGTTGCAGAATAAAGCTCACACAACTCTGTGATCTGGCTCAGCCTACTTTCCTGGCTTCATCTCCTGCTGCTTCACTACACATAACCTTCATTCCAACCAAATACATTTACTTAAAGTTCCCCCCATACACCACTGTTTCTTACTCCCATTTTGCTCACATGCTGTCCCTCTGCCTAGAATATCCATTGCCCTCTGTTTATCTCGCCATTTTCTGCTTCAAAACTCAGCTCAGTCTACCCCTCCTTCTGGAAGCCTTCTCCGGCCCTCGGCTGGGCTGGTGGCCCAGTGCACACGTCGACCATGTTCTCACTCTACGCTCTTAGTCGACCTGGTTCCCCACCTAGACTGCATGTGCCCTGATGACAGGTCCCACATCTTGTCCTTGTAGCTCCACACCATTGCACAGTGCCTGGCACAGAGATACGTTAAACAAATGCCCACAGAAAGAGGGGCTGAGTTGCTGATCTTCAACACCAAGCACAGGAAGTGACAGCTGTACCTGCTGGGGAGCACGTCACCAGGCTCGGGGGGGGGGGGGTCTCTGTACCTATGTGACTACTATTCACTGCACAGAATGGGTTTGAGTGTGTCCCTCAGGGATTTCAGACAGGGCTGTGCATGTGGGTGTGTGCGCACCTAACAAGAATACCACGGCGCATGTGCACGGTGATGGAGTGGGAGCCGGTGCTCCCGTTGGACTCCCAGTAGGTCTTGGGGTTGCGGTCTGTCAGCTTGCTGGCCCGGTGCGGGTTGGAGGACACCTCCACCTTCTCCCAGCACTTGTCCTCCTTCACTTCCACACTGGAGCCTGGGGGCAGTGGGAGGGGGTGGCGGTCACAGCCTGGTTAGTTGAGAGAAAAAAGGCAAGGCACTGGAGAGCAGAAGAGAAGGGAAGAACAGATGCTGGGGTGGGAGCCAGGAGAAGGCAGAGGGGGCACGAACCCTGGCAGAGATGCCTGAGGAACACGTCAAAGAAGGGGATGTTGATGGGCTGGTGGGTTCGTCTGTGGTCTTCGATCTGGCCCAGCACCATCTGCAGCCGAAACAGGAGAGAAAGGGAAGGGGGAGAGGAGAAAACAGGAAAACAAACAAAGTAAAAGACATATGTCAGAAAGAGTCAAAGGGCAACAGATACTCAACCCACTTTTCCCCAGACTTTGGAAGAACAGGAGCCGGTGAGGTAAAGGTTGGGAAACAAATGCCCCAGGTTTGCTATGGCTCATGTCAAACAGGGATGCCAAAGGGGGACACACTGAATCCCTTCCCCTGCTTCTGCCTTCCATCTCCCTTCGCTCTGTACCCACGAGCCGGCCCACCTGAATGCAGCCAGCCAGGATGCTGGAGGTGAGGCTGCTGTAGAGCTGGGCATGCCTCTCGCAGTCGGTCAGCAAGTCGCGAAGCTCGCCGGCCAGCAGCACCAGCGCCGAGTGCTTGTCCACCACTTTGCAGAGGGCCTCCTTGGCTCCCAGGCAGCACAGCACCACCGCATAGTCCTTGTGCGCCGAGGCCAGGCGGTGCAGGAAGCGGAGCAGCTCATGGACAATCTGCG
>NW_006300048.1:2760300-2763543 GCF_000327345.1 Myotis davidii | reverse complement strand
GGGGGGGGGGGGCGGTTAGTACAGGGAAGGTCCTGGCTGAGATCCTGGAGCAACTCAGAAGCCCAGGGAAAGGAGAGTACCAAAGGCAGGACCGGAAGACTGGGGTGCTGGGAGTCCAGAGTGAGCTGGGGCCCGAACCTGCCTTTCCCTCCCCTCCCCTTGCCACGTCTCTGGTACCTCAGAGTCACTACTGGGGCTACTCAGGCAGTTGAGGCAGGGCTCCAAGACCTCATGCCAGGGGAGGGTCATTGCCTCAGAGTAATCCAGCAGCTGGGTCATGACCCTGGTGAGGGGATGGAAACAAGTGAAGTCCCTACAGTCTGCCAGCGGCCCTCGCCACCAACGCACGGGCCTGGACAGGTCCCTCACCTCAGCGCCATCAGCAGCAGGGTTTTGTTGGGCCCGGGGGCATCCAGAGTCCGCAGCAACAGGAGGAAGGGCTGGGCCTCCTCCTGGAGGCGCTTGAGGAGGGGCCTCAGGGCCCCCCCAGGGCCCCCCTCACGGCACAGCACACGCTCCAAGTCCAGGAGGAGTTCTGCAGATGGGCCTCCAACCAGGGACCGGATCAGCAGCTCGGGGGACCCATCCTGGCCCTGGGCACCGGGGGGCTCCAGTGTTGCTGCCCAGACACACGGGAGGAAGAAAATACATACAAAGAGGATTCATACAAGTTGGCCAAACTGAGAAATGGGCAGGTCCTGAAAATCACCCCCAGATTTCCCTCCCATTCGGAGGTGCCTGCAGATTTTACAAAACTATAGGGGATTTTCTTTTCTGGCCCCACATATATACCTAGCTACATCTGAAGAAATGTCTAGAAAGGCAAACACTGTCACATTTACCGTTTTTAGCCTCCTATATCATACAATTACATTTATGATTAACCCCTTCCCCGGCAGAAACGTGTATACACGTTTTCACAAAATGTTCTTTTTTCAGTCGTTGACGAGTATACTCGTCTAAAAACTTTACCTTCAAAAACCAGCTACATACGTACCATTCTAAATAATTTCATCTAGAAACTTTCTGAGGAAATACTATTCTTAACCACAAAAATGGGAAGAAAAAATAATTACAAACTGTTTTCATAACCAGCATCAAAAATACTATATAGAACCAAAATAAAAAAATTAGTCTGAAAAAGAAACGTTTTTAACAAAAAAATTATTGGGGAAGGGGTTAAACGTGAACTATGCTGTCACATACGCCAGTAAACGTCAGCTGGTGTAAGAGCACCTGCACTAACCTGGCCCGGGGGCTTCAGACGGACACGCTGAAGGACACTGTGTACTTCACTCTCCCCCCACACTTCCGGGTTTTCACTTGTTTGTGAAACACAAAGGGTTTCCTCCCTATGACAGCAGTTTCTAGTCATCAACTTTCTGTACTGTGAATTACAATTTCACCAAAAAAGGCCTCTCTATAAATGACTTCAACCAACCTTTTGGTGTCCAGTAAGACTGGACCAAACCCAGACCACACCGATGGCAGCCTCACACGCCGGAAGCCATTCAGAGAAGGCAATTTCCTTGTCCCTATTCTAGGAATCCTCCCCTCTTGGCAGTTCTACCTGAGACCTAACTTGAGCCCCAAAGCCTCACTCACTTCCTGAAGGCTCCCGGTGTCCCTCTAGTAAGGTCTGAGGATGCCAGTGGCAGCCTCCTGGCCACCGGCGGGCACTGCCTGGCTCCTCAGCAGACCACCTCCCCACAATGGTACCTGTGCGCTCGGGACTGCCCAGCGGCTCCGAGTAGCGGTTGAAGAGGATCATGAGGATGGTGCGCGTGGTGGGCATGGGGTCCGTCCCCAGGGCAAGCCCCGAGTGCCTAAACATGGTGTCTCTCAGCTCTCGGGTGATAATCTGGTCTCCCAGAGTGTGGTGGTTGCACAGAAGCAGGCTGAGCAGGATCAGGCCATTTCTCACTGCGGAGGAGCACCTGGGAGGAGAGAGGTGGCCCGGGAAGAAATTGACAGAGTGAACACAACAGAAACAGGAAGTAAATACACCGGGGAGAAGCCCAGCATCGGGGGAGGAAGGGGCTTCAGGGGTCCTCAGCCTCAGGTCACTCCGCCCAATCCCAAGAAGGAAGGAAAGGCCAGGGTGTCTCTGCTCGCTGGGCGTCCCCCTGCCCTCAAGCACTTGGCCCTTGCCCCAACGACAGTCAAAGAGGCCACTGAAGTTCCACCGGAGGCACAAACAAGGGAGTTTCTGAGGGGCAGTGACCGGGGGGAGAGCAGTGGTGACTGGGGTGCGGCGGGAGTTGGAAGTTCGGAGGGTGAGGCCCTGACCCCTCTGTGTTCAGCATCAAGGTCAGCGCGGCAGGGATGGTGAGGAGCAGGCTGTCCGAGCCCGGGGGGGTGGCTGAGTCGATGCTGGCGAAGATCTCTCTGGTCATCTGCACATCGAACAACGGGGGGCCAGAATCCTGACTAATAAAGAAGTCGGGGTTCTCCAAGGTGCTGGCAATGGCCAGCATCTTCAGTGCCTGCAAGAGGGATGCGGAGGCAGAGTTAGGAGTGAGCAGAGCCACCGGCAGAGGAAGGAGAGAGCCAGGCCATCCTTCTAGATCTCAAACTTTGGGGGAGCAGAGTAAGAGACGGAAATGGAAAAGGCACTGACGGGACATTAAATGCTAAAAAACAAAAGCAAAGGAAAAAGACAAAATAAAGCAAAGAACTCAAAGGCTCAAAGGTGGTCATATGAGTCCAGTTTCTCTCTACCGGCACCAAGGCTAACTGGTGGGATGGCTGCCCCTCCCGTAGCTTCGCCTCAGAATGGGGCCCTTTCACAGCACTTAATTGTCTGCAAAAGCTTTCCCTGAAGTTGTTTTCTTCTTGCTTGACCGCTCTTGCCTTTGCGAAACGTCTCTTCCCTTGACGTCCATGAGTTCATGTCTGCCGGGTTGTCCTCCCTCCCTGGTGTTCCTCTGCCAAGTCCTTACACATACAAGTTCCTGTCCCCCTTCTCTTCTCGCTCTGCATGCCCTCCCTAGGCAACCTGGGCCACGCCCATAGCTTCAGTTACCACTTAGATGCCAACACTCCCAAACCTATGTCCCCTGGCCTCCAAAACCAGTGTCCCACCCTCCTCAACGAGGCTATTTGGGCTTTCTCCCTGGCAGAGTAGTTGTAGTTATAGGAAAAAATACTTGCAATGTGCAAACTTGTTTGCCGGTACTATACAAAAAAATAAAGATGAACACTCTACCACTGGAGTGGAGAAGGTCTCTCCTGGGGAAAGAG